>NC_135784.1:97271671-97609171 GCF_051106095.1 Pogona vitticeps
ACCGCCAGCCAGCCAACCCCGGACGCCTGGTCTCCTTGACGGGATTCTCCTGGGGTGCAGACAGGGCTAGGAAGGGGTCTCTGGCGCGCCACCCCAGATCATGAATTCAATCACTGGTATTTCTCATGTTATGCTTATGTGTTCATTCCTGCTTGTTCAATATGTTTCACTCTTTCAATATTCCTTTCTTAACTCCTTTTTATCTATTCCTAAACCCTAGCTGTCTCCACATCTTCTTGTGCCTAATTCTCTCTGTCCCTATCTCATTCCAACTGTCCTTAACTGTCTCTTCCAACTGTCTAACTGTCCTTTTTGCTCCGCCCCTCCTGCCCTATCCTCTGATTGACAGGCAGGAATGATGTCACCTTTTTGCAGTCCACTACAAGGGCCAACTCTCTTTCTTAGATGTCATGGTCATACGCAAACCTGATCTCCTGTTGGGACACAAGGTCTACAGAAAACCCACCCACACAGATTGATACCTACACAAAAACTCCAACCACCGCCCACAACAAAAAAGAGGCATAGTCAAAACACTGGTAGACCATGCAAATCAGAACTGTGAAGCTCAATTTCTCAGCACCGAACTCAACCATCTGAATTGGGTCCTACAGGCGAATGGTTATTGCAAGAATGAAATCACAAGAGCCATCAAACCAAGAAAACAACACCGAACTGAAGAAGAAAAACAGCCACCCACAAATAAATTATTTCTGCCATACATCAAAGGGGTCACGGACCCTATGGGGAAACTTTAAAAAACACACAACCTCAAACAGTATTCAGGCGCACCACAAAAATACAACAATGTTACAGTAAGCAAAGGACAAAAGGGACCTCCTTACCACTGCAGGAGTATATATGATACCTTGCAGTTGTGGACAGGTATATATTGGGACCACAAAATGCAGTATCCACACCAGAATCAAAGAACATGAAAAACACTGCAGATTAAAATAACCGGAAAAATCAGCAGTAGCTGAACATGCCCTGAAACAAGCTGGACATGAAATTCTAGTTCAAAACACATAAGTACTGGACAACACCAGCAATCATTATGTTAGACTACACAGGGAAGCCATTGAAATCCACAAACATCAGCAAAGATTCAACAAAAAAGAAGGAAGTCTGAAACTCAACAAAGCCTGGCTCCCAGCACTGAAAAGTACAGCCTGCAAAAAGGTCATCGAACTCTACCCAGCCACAAGGAGTGGTGATCACTGCACACAAATGACTAGTTAACAACACCCATCAATCACAGTGACAAATCATCTTCCCCCCCCTTATCACAATACACCCATAACAAAAAACACCCTGATCACCATAGTCACCCAATCGCCTGAAAAGGACAAAAAGATGGTCCCACAGCTACAAATACTCAACTATCCCACACACTACAACAGAACACAGACAGAGTTCTAACTCCTGTCCTCTGAACATGCCAGCCACAGAGACTGGTGAAACATTAGGAAGAAAAACCTCCAGAACACAGCCAAACAGCCTGAAAAACCTACAACAACCACAGTATGTGACTTTATTGAGACTGTTGTGCTCTATCTGGGATTATGGGGGAATAAAAAATGCACATTGCTAAATATAGGACATTTGGATTTGAGAAGGTAAATATTGAATTCTGAACTGGAAATTTGAAATGTTTTCCTAGAAGTGTATATATTTTAGTACTCTTTAATAAAGAACAGTTCTGAGGTATATAATATTTTCTTTTATGTATTATTATCACTGCATTTTTACTTGAATATGAACTTTCTTTTGCTTTATTTGTCATGCACTTTCAAAGGGATATGGGGAAATCATGCACATTTAAGTAGAAAGAACAGATGTTAAATAAACCAACTAACAGAGAGACAGTCCATACAGATCAACAGCTCAATAGCATGTTATTGACTCGGGGGGGGGGGGTCAGATCGGCAGGAGGCACAACTGGAACAGATGGTCTTTGTCAGATGAGTCAAATATCCTGAATTAATGTGAAAACATGTGAAAACAAGGTAGTTTACAAAAAGCTTGAAAATTACTCCATTTGCAGTGGAGAAAATCTGCTTTTGATATATAGTTGGATACCCAGCTATTGATCAAATTAAAACACCTTGTTCCCAAATCTATGGGAACGTGCTGTATTAGCCACATTGTTTTGTTTTCATGTTCTTTCATCAACCACCAAACAAAGCCTCTTAAATACAGATGAGGAAGGAGAAGGTGGAAGAAGAAGACGGTTGGCATAGTAAAGGTTCTGGCTGCTTCCCATGTTTCTAAGTTAACATGCTACCTTCTTGGAATGTGTTTTTATTTTGCACCGTGTATACAGTGTGCATTTTTATTTCTAGCCTAAGCATTATTCTTACCTCTGCTTTGCTATTGAGTTGTTGGATTAGTTCAGCTTATTCACAACTGTTTTATTCAGAAGATACATAGCTCAATTTATATTTTTATCATGTACTTACTTGTAATTTTATAAAACAAGACCTTCAGAATGCAGGCAGTATGAAGGCTTATCTAGGGACACTTGGTCTCAAAGGTATGAACGTGCCACGCTATTGAGGAGGCTAACGGCAAAGCACTGGGTTTCCTAATTGACAACAAGTGCAACTGTTGCAAATCCAGCTAAAGGTGTTCCTGCCTATTAATATCCCTTAGGAAGTGAGCAGTTTTATTCTTCATTAGCTGCAGCCTCTGACTCACCTTCAAGGACAGCACTACATTAATGCAGATGCAGGAGAGGTGATCCCTTTATAAGACCACTAAAAAAAATCAAATAATTTGCAAACTATTGTGGTTAAAAAATCTATTTCTTTAGGCCATGCACTGATACTGGAGAAAAATTATGATAGAGCCCCAAAATTTCATGGCAGAAGTCTGCTGGGTATACTTATTAAGATGAGTTCAAACTTCAGCTGCAAACTATGGTTGTGTGGTTGGATTTCTATAATATCGGCCCATTGCCTTAAAAAGTGGATTTTTAACCGTCATCATCATCTTACAACTGTAGAGCTGGAAGGGACGCTGTGGATCATCAAGTCCAGCTCGTGTCAAGACCGAAGCCACTGAGCTATCCAGCAGTTAATGAAAGCTTGCAGACTAAAAAAAACCTAGGCTAATAAAGGGATCACCTCTCCTGCATTTGTATTGTGTTAATAACCACATGGCTGTCTTTGCTTTTTTCATTAAATAACACGTAGTGTAGTACACTATGTTGCTAGAGCATGGATGAAATCACAGCAAGATCAGAAAGGGGGCAGAATTTTGGTGAAATTTCTGAAACATGGTTTCCAGTTAGAGCTCTGAAAGTTATTTTTAAAAGATAATGTGTTTCTGTTACGCATTACAATGTTTGAAAATTGACCATATATCATTATGTATTGACATGTCAAAAAAGAAACATTTTACATTACTGTACTTATGCTGCCTTTTGTTTTTGTTCCGATGAGATTATTGGACAGTGTCATCGAAGCGACCAACGTGAATTTGACCAAACTCCGGGAGGCAGTTGAAGACAGGAGGTCCATGCGGTCACAAAGAGTTGGACACGACTTAAGGACTAAACAACAACAACAACTTATGCTGCTGTTTACTTTTTTGTCACTCTGTTTCTCAGAGGGTGGCACTATTTGGATTTGATAGGAGAAAGGCATACAAGTTGAAAGATTCCTGCCAAAATGCCTCCAAAATGCCCTTTAAAAGTAAAGTTTGAAAGTACTTTTAAAAAACCTTAGGTAACGGTAAAGGTTCCCCTTGACAGTTTTTATCCAGTCGTGTTCGACTCTAGGGGGCGGTGCTCATCCCCGTTTCCAAGCCATACAGCCAGCGTTTTGTCCAAAGACAATCTTCCATGGTCACATGGCCAGTGTGACTTAGACACAGAACGCTGTTACCTTCCCACCGAGGTGGTCCCTATTAATCCACTCGCATTTGCATGCTTTCGAACCGCTAGGTTGGCGGGAGCTGGGACAAGTGACGGGCGCTCACTCCGTCACGTGGATTCGATTTTGCAACTGCTTGGTCTTCTGACCCTGCAGCACAGGCTTCTGTGGTTTAGCCCACAGCGCCACCACATCCTTACATATTACAAAACCTTACATATTACAAAAATATAGTATCTTTGATCATATTTGCTATCTTACTATTGAACAGTAATTTTTTGCACCTTTGTTACCCTCATACATAACTACCTGCAGTTAATTACTATTTGTTCCTTCCAAGGTCTGCTTCTTCTACCATTTGTTGCTTGTACAGAAACAGAACAGCGGCCACAACAACTCCTAGGTTCAAGGAGACTTCCACTCCATGTTAGAATGCCCCCAGAATACTAGGTTCGCACAACAGCAGCAGCCACATCTTCTCTACTTCCCAGGTTGGATCCAGAGCTAGTTATGCTTACAGCAGCCCCACTGACATCAATAAAGCTAAAGTTAGTCCTGGCTAATTCATTCCACTTATTTCAGTAGATCCTCTCTAGATGTCTCTAAGTTTGGATTCAACCTGAAATTTTACATACTTGATCATAACTTTCAGTGGTTGGTCTACTATTGAGAACAGGGCTCTTAGATACTTGGTCAAGAAAATATATTTGTGGACATCACCAGCATATGGATGACTATCAAACCACCTACCATGAGGCAACTCTTCCAGGTTTTCATAAAGATGTGGAGTAGTAGTGGAGATAGACCCAACCCAGTAATTCATTGCATAGTAGCTCCCAAGAGACTAAGCCAACACCACTAATGACTTGACTGAGTAGAATCCTAACATATTAGCCCAGATACTTGTTAGTGGACCTTGAAATTTGGTTATGCCCTTTTTCCATGCAGAGAAAGGCATGGAGGGATCTGTTCTATTTCACCCCTTCCCTTAAAAAATGAAAATCATTATCAGTCTGGATGCTTCTTGGTTAAAGGAAACAATAACCTTCTACATGCAGTTCATGACTTTCTTCTTTTATATATGTAGTGTGTGAAGCTAATTCCCCATGTGTCTGTCCTCGAAGAGCAGAAGATGGAAAGGGAGAGGACAGGTGACTAACAATGGAAGCAGCACAAAAAATGGGTCATCTCAAAGAATCTGAAGCATGGGAAAAAACCCTTAAGTTGAGTAGCAGATGCAGAGCATGCACTCCACAGACACCCTTTGTTAAAGAAGAAGCATGCAAAATTGTATTTTTGCAATAATACTCTGGCCAGTGGCTAAGGTAATTCGAACAACCGGTTTGCCCACTGTGTCAAGAGCTCCTGAAAATCCCAGGAAGATTAACAGGAAGATAAGACTCTTGGCAGTTTCATCAGGGGTATTAAAGCTGCCTGAATGTCATGACAAGGCCAGAAGCCAGGCTGAAGCGGATCCATGAAGGATGCTACATCCACATATCAGTGCTGTGCCAAAAAAATCTCCTCTGAGAATTTTGACCATTCTCAGAAAAACTGAGGAAAAAGGAATCTGTTCAGAGACATACTTATTAAAGAGTTTTGGGATTTTTCTGCTTACCTTATATATGAGGTGGTGTGCCCTGTCTTTTACTGTTTAGTCACATCTGTGGCAGCTAGCAACCAACCTTTTCAGATCAGAAAATGTGGGCAGCGCACATGGCCATTGACAGTGAGATAAAAAATATAACCAAATAAATTTGAAAGGGCCCTAAGAATAAGGCAGAAATTTTGTAGTCACTGTCATCAAGAGAGAAGAAAAAACAACTGGGGTACTGGAGTACAAACTGTGGCACTCACTGCACTCCTTTTTCTAGGGCTGGGCACAACAGAACTCTCCCTCATACCATCTAACAGGGCTGATAAGGAAGGAGGTGTATTTATGTATAAGCAAATGTGAAAAAGTCAAAATATTATCTGCAACAAAACCTCCAAAATGTAGCATTTGGAAGGACCAAGAAAGATGCTCAACTTTGAAGAATGACAAATGCTAGACCAATATTTATCATAAGACCTCTTGCTTTGCAGAATTTTTTCAAGCATTTCGCCACATTTTCTCCTCAGTGGTTGCCTCCTGCATCCCCACTACAATGCACCAGTGCATTGATAAATAATTTCATGCCATCTAGTCAATTCCAACTTAGAGGATCCTTCTCAGGGCTTTCCTCGGGAACAGTTTGCTTCCAAGTACTCTACTAGTCCCTTCAGTTGGCGATACATTGGGCTTGCGCAGCTTGCCCAAGGCTACACAGGCTGGCTTTTCTCCTGGGAAGCAGAATGGGGGATTGAACTCTCAAGCTCTGGCTCTGTAGTCAGATACCCAAATCACTGGGCGAGTCATAATGTATTCTCGAAGGCTTTCACAGTCGGGATCTGATGGTTCAGAACACGGCCAAACAACCCGAAAAACCTACAGCAACTATTCAGTCATACTTAACCTAGAACACAAGATGGAGAAAATTGTGGAAAAAGCAAAATGCTGGCCAGCCTGCCAGCATACTTCCTGTGCACAAAAATTAATTATTTGTTGGAGAAAAGAGAACAAAGATATGTTAAAATCACTATGTGTGAGGATACCTGGCCTCTGAGAGGTTGCTCAAGCATTGTCCTACAGGAACACTCCCCCCCCCCCCGAAATACAATAGAATATTTTGAAAGGTTGTTTAGGCACAGATATACCGTATTACTGAAAACTGGCAGGGAATGTTGCCCTGTGCCTAGGTTTGCCCTGTGGGGCATAGCTTGACCACTGATGCCTGACCATCAAGGACCACCTCCTTCACCTTAAAAAGGACAAAGGAGGGTACCAATTCATACAAAACTGCACCTGCTAGTTTATATCTACATATGCAAAATTATATTTTTATAATTGAAACAGCACTGCAAATTATAACGGGGGGCAGGTGGGATTTAAGTGATTCCTGCAACCAGCTCCTGTTAGCAATCTGGCTACCATGTTTTGGACCCACTGAAGTTTCTGGACACTATCCAGAGGCAGCCCAACACAGAGTGTCTCACAGTAATCCAGCTGGGATGTAACTAAGGCATGATTCAGAATGGGCAGTATTTGATAGTGATTTACTCTGAAATAAGTAACTAAGAGCTATTAATTTTATAAAAGGCCTGCTGTTCAATCAACCAATCCATATCAGATTGCATTTTTGGACTATCTTTATTGAGTGGAGATGGCAGCTTTGGAGACTATGATGATGAGCACCTGTGCATACAAATGTATGCCTGACCATTGATTGTGCAGCCAGCCCTCATAAGTTAGATAATATCCTGGTGGACTTTGCCCCTGGTACATATATTCACCCCTTCATGGATGGCTGCCTTGTCATGGCGAAGGGGATTGAGTAATTCGGAGAAGCTAAGGGCTATGCCATGCAGGGACACCCAAGACAGACAGGTCATAGTGGAGAGTTCTGACTAAATGTGATCCACCTGGAGCAGGAACTGGCAAGCCACTCCAGTATCTTTGCCAAGAAAATTCCATGAATAGAAACAAAAGGCTAAATGATATAACACTAGAAGATGAGCCCCTCAGGTTGGAAGGCATCCAACATGCTACTGAGGAATAGTGGAGGACAAGTACAAGTAGCTCCAGAGCTAATGAAGTGGTTGGGCCAAAGCCGAAAGGACGCTCAGCTACAGATGCGCCCAGAAGTGAAAGGAAAGTCCGATGCAGCAAAGAAAAATACTGCATAGGAACCTGGAATGTAAGATCTATGAACCTTGGTAATCTGGATGTGGTCAAACAGGAAATGGCAAGAATAAACATTGACATCCCGGGCATCAGTGAACTAAAATGGACGAGAATGAGCGAATTCAATTCAGATGATTCTCATATCTCCTGCTGTGGCGCAAGAATCCCATAGATTTAGTGGAGTAGCCCTCATAGTCAACAAAAGAGTGAGAAAAGCTGTACGGGATACAATCTCAAAAACATTAGAATGTCCTAGACAATCCAGATAGTGTGGTTGCTGACCTTAAGCCAGACATCCTGGAGAGTGAAGTCAAGTGGGCCTTAGAAAGCATGGCTAAAAACAAGGCCAGTGGAGGTGATGGCATTCCAGTCAAACTATTTAAAATCTTAAAAGATGATGCTGTTAAGGTGCTACACTCAATATGGCAGCAAGTTTGGAAAACTCAGCAGTGGCCAGAGGATTGGAAAAGATCAATCTGATAGCAGAAATTGAGGAGGAATAAAAGAACCTCTTAATGAGGGTGAAAGAGGAGAGCACAAAAATGGCCTGAAGCTCAACATAAAAAAAACTAAGATCATGGCCACTGGTCCCATCACCTCCTGGCAAAGAGAAGGGGATGATATGGAGGTAGTGACAGATTTTACTTTCTTGGGCTCCATGATCTCTGCAGATGGTGACAGCAGCCATGAAATTAAAAGGCGACTGCTTCTTGGGAGGAAAGCAATGACAAACCTAGACAGCAAAAGTCTGCCTAGTCAAATCTATGTTTTTTCCAGTCATGATGTATAGAAGTGAGAGCTGGACCATAAAGAAGGCTGACTGCTGAAGAAGTGATGCTTTTGAATTGTGGTGCTGGAGGAGACTCTTGAGAGTCCCCTGGACTGCAAGGAGAACAAACATATCCATCAACCCTGAGTGCTCACTGGAAGGACAGATCCTGAAGCTGAGGCTCCAATATTTTGGCCATCTCATGAGAAGAGAAGACTCCCAGGAAAAGATCCTTATGTTGGGAACGTATGAGGGCAATAGGAGAAGGGGACGACAGAGGATGAGATGGTTGGACAGTGTCGCTGAAGCTACCAATATGAATTTGTTCAAACTCCGGGAGGCAGTGGAAGACAGCAGGGCCTGTCGTGCTCTGGTCCATGGGGTCACAAAGAGCCGGATATGGCTTAACAACTAAACAACAACAACATATATTCATGCCAGAGTAAGTCAGTATAAGTCTGGATGCACCAAGCCAAGCCAGCCTGCTTGCTTTATATTGTAATTTGCTAGATCAGGAAGGTAGCAAATCAGGAGTTTTATCAAAGACCTAATACAGACAAGCTGAGTTCGTCTTGGCAGATCCCAAGTGGTGTAGAACTCCTTTAAAGTCATATTTTATCAGCTTGCTTTTTGAAGCACTCACACCTTCGATTAGCTCTGCACTCTAATTAGCAGAGCTTGATGTTTTCTGCCTTCTAATTAGTTGTATATTTCTATGCCAAAACTTCGGCGTGAAGTTCAGAAAATATGAACTCCAGGCTAGAATCAAAGCTAAATATTGATCCCTTGTTCTATGGCTTATAAGGCAAGACCTAAAGTATTCTTTGGCTTCAAATTAAACTATGCAAATGTGAATATTGATTGGCTCAAGACATGGACATGCAATGGTTTCATTATTTCACAAGTCTTCTGTTAGATTGGATTCAGGAGCCAGCTCTCCTGAATTCTGCTAAAGGTTAGACAATGAATATGCATTATTTCGGAGATTTGTGTCAGAAATCAGGTTCAACAGGAACTACAGCTGTTTTAAGTGTGTGCAAATGATTTTTCAAATATTCTAATCCAATGATTGATTTACTTTTATTCTGTCTCAACTGCTGCATCTTCAATCCGAGTTATCACTCTGCCATTTTACTTCAAAATAAATTACTTCCAGGAAATAAGTGACTGCTTTTGTGTGTCTGTGTGTGTGTGTGTGTGTGTGTGTGTGATATTAAAAAAGGCTGCTTTCTCATTTTCGAACAACATCAGCATGAGATGCAAACTTTCTACAATTTGATACATCTTGCCTGCAAAGACAAATAATAAATGAACATGCTCTACGCAGACTCAAAGCTGCCCTTTGAACAGGACAGGTCAACCCTTCTGACATTTCTAGCATCAGTGACTGTGGAAGAAGTGCAGGAGACAGAAAGAAGGGATGAAAGAACACCTCTGAAACCAGATGGGGTGTTCTTAAATTCTTAAATGGTTTCAAATATTATGAAAGCTCAAGAACTGGTTCCTGACAAAGCAATGCCCGCTATTTGTAGCCTAGCCACTGGTCATGATCTCCTTGAATCGGGTTTTTCCCAGTCTTGTCTATTGAGGGAAAGCAGGCATTCTCTATTATGTGCATTATGCAAGCCTAAGAAAATGGGTTTTTTTACACTGCCGCAGTCCTTTGTAAGTGCAGAGAATAAGAAGCAACTGACACACTTATGTCAGTGTACTGTATGCCCTACAACATGCATTATGGAAAACTTGATGTTAACTGTCCCAACTACTATTGCCATTGTCCATTATTGGACAAAACCCATCTGATATGAACCATATTCTAGATTATGGGTATGTTATGCTTTGTGTGTTCATGTATTTCCTCATATTTTATATTTATTGGAATCCACAGATGACAATAACCATTTAATGTGTGATCAGTCATCATGGGATGACTTGATCGGGTTTTGTGTGTGTACCAAGTCCAAACATCAAGGGCCCAGAAATTCCTTTGGGGGGTTACTCACATGCCTAATCTTTCTCATTGAAATGAGGCTGCTTAGGTTTGGCTGGATTATACCCAGCGTTGTTTGCTCAAAAATGGTTTGGTTTAATTGTCAGTCAATACTAGCCCTGGAAATCAATAGATTTAACTATGGCTAATTCAGTGCTGGACTGTGACCCGAAACAACAACTCACATAAACATTCATGTACAAATTGCCATCACTTTTAGGAGACCTGGGCTGCACCCTAATTTTAACTAACTCAATACAGATAGCCTGTTACAGCTTCAGTAACTCACACATATGTGTCTCTGCAACTACCTGCTGCAATACACAGCTAGAAACACTTATGGTTGTTAGCAACATGATAATATGAGGCTTCACGCTTAACAGGAAAGCTTGTCAAATGCTTCATTAGGCTCCTTAAAACAACATTTTTCCTGAAGATGTTGGTGCTGCAACTCTGATGGATGATCATGGAGCCCAGAGAGCAGAAGAAGAAAAACCTGCAAAATGTAATGGAAATTAATTTGCTGAAACAAACGAATAAAACCTTCACGCATGTGGCTCAATCCGTTAAAGTCAGTCCCAATGCTGTCTTATTCATAAATTGGGTTTAGATTTATTTACTACTGCCACTTGAAAGCTCTGCCTTCTCACCATTTAAGTCCATGAGCTGGACATCCTGACTAAATAAAATAAAGAATAATCTGTACAGCAAGAAAAGAAGTCAATATTCTGGCCCATTCAGCCATAGCCTAAGAGGTAATATGGATCAAGAGTCAATGAATGATCCAGGATTCGGGGGGGGGGGGGGGAACAAAGCAAAACACACTCAGCAATTGAGTCACTCTCCTAGCACCAGCTGGCAATCTAAACATTGGCTCAGAGGAAGATTCTTCACCCTTCTAAAGCAACATCTACCCTTCTCCTAAAGCAAAAAGCAAAGTGTGCTGCTTATATACTGCCCCATAGCACTTCAAGCACTCTCCGGGCAGTTTACAAGTTAATTATGCAGGCTACACATTGCCCCCCCCCCCAGCGAGCTGGGTACTCATTTTACCAACCTTGGAAGGATAAAAGGCTGAGTCAACCTTGAGCCGGCTACCTGGGATTGAACCCCAGGTCGTGAGCACAGTTTTGGCTGCAGTAGTCCCTTTCCTTTCACAATTGGTGACTGGACGTCATAATTTATCCTGAGCCCATGTCCATCACAGTCTCTTATTCAGATTTGTCTTGCCACCAGGATCTTTATACAGCTCTCAGCATCAAGGTGTATAAAGCAATACTGAGATACCACTGACAACTAGTTACAACTCATATGCTCCCTATGGCAAGGACCAAACACTGGGTGAGGTTTGCCAAGGAAAGAAAGTATATTTTATTATTAACCGAGCGTTATATACTTACCTCTGCCTATTCATCATTTTCCACTTACATATGCTAGGTAAACAATAGCCTACTACAATTCTATATACCAAGTAACTAGATCTTCTGCCTCGCACTCACTCTTACCACACTTACTGTAGCTGTGCCTTTCCTTTAATTTATAGTGCAATAAGTCTCAACTGTCTTTTCCTGGCTATCCTGTCCAACTCCCATTTTGCCTATGTGCCATCTTCCTTTTTTATCCACATTACACTATTCCAAGCCACACTTCCCTTTCTGATTCTCTCAGTCAACCCCCTCCAAATGCAAATGCCCATTCTCTGTCAGTCAATCCATGTTGGTCCATCACTGCAACACACATCCCCCAACACACATCCCCCAAAATGCGTCACAGACAACGCATATGGAAGATCTTCAGCTTCCTCTCCTGCTGTGCACAAAGGGTCCAGGACTCACTGCAGTACAGGAATATGCTCAGGACCCAGGTTCTGTAGAATTGGATCCTGGTATATGCCATCAGCTTCTTATTAAGCCATACATAGTGATAAGAGAGGAATACATATTCCATCTTCCCTCTCATACCTGTGCTAGTGAAACCCATTTTGCCCCAGATCACTTGAGTCCTGAGTTGCCTTGGATGCAAAGACAGCTGAAACATCTATGAAATGGGGAACATTTACCTCAGATTCATTCTTCACCCAAGAGGCAATGTGAGCAACAGGTTCCCCAATTAAGAATATATTTTGGCACAGGTATATGTAAAGGGCACAAAAATGAACTGACCTGCAAGGCTGAGGTAGACTTCTACACAATTTTATCTCTTTATAATGATGTTCAGTGTAAAGCCTTCTATAGATGAAATGTCACTGTATCATCTGTGCCAGCAAAATGTCAATCTTTCAACTTCAGAGCCAGCAGTGAAGCCCTTGGCTTCCTAATAATAATAAAAAAGACCTAAGGTAAAAACTGTGAAGTCAAAAATATCAAGAAAAAAACAAATAGTCAAAGGGACACATCTGTACAAGGGTCAATCCATTTAAAAGTAGTAGGACTTAGGTCAACCTTTTCCACTGGTTTCAGGGAAAATCACAACAATGTCCAGCTGCACTGGGATTAAGGAAGGACTATGTCAGTCAATAATTTTAAACAAAGAAACACTATATGACTGTGCTATAAATAGAGATAAAAATGGTCAGAATCCTGTTGCTATTCTCAACTAGAGAGCAGACCAATGAAATTAATTGCTGGATGGAAAGTTAACCTTTATTAAATTCTGATTGAGTCAATGGGTCTACTCTAGCTGGAAATAGCAATGGGGAACTGGCCCTTTTCATCTTTGGATACTGCCAAACATGTTGTTCATGTAGATCCCTTCCAAAGTAGTCAAGAAAATTTCAGGATTCATATTAAAGTTACATGGTATCTCCTATGCTCAGCATTTTTGTGAGTCAAATCTGTAGTTAGTCAGAACTTGAAATGTCCTAAATGAATGTTGCAATTGTTGTGTTTAAATTAGAATTATAAATTCTATGTGTATTCTATAGATGGGAGGAATGTGAGCGGAAAGAAACTTAAAGGCAGATAATATAACCTAAGAGAAATCACTGTAAAGGTACGTGAGATATTCAACTAGAGCAGTTCTTTGTTCATAATGCAACATTTAGTGGATGATGTTAGCTTGGGAACTTCTCAATTAAAACACCCTTTATAACTTGTTTTTTTAAAAGTAACTATAAAATATTAACTAAGAAAAAGCTAACCACCCACACACCACCAAGCCTGAAGCCAGATTGAAACAGATCTAGATAATCTGCTTCATCCAGGAACCTCTAAGGCTCAGAAGCCACCTCATGCGCCAATACCTTCCCCGAAAATAAAACATTGGGAGACTGGCCAATCATACCATGGGATTCAAAGAAGGCTTTTTCACCAACGTTCTCACTATTGCCTCCTTTAAATATGCTGGGACCTGGCCCTACTGGGGGGGAGGCATTTACCACCCCTTTGACCTAATTGGCCAGCTCCCCTCTAGCAGCTGTTATAAGCCACACGGGCAAAGTCCAATACGCATTTGGTGACTCTCATCTTTCCAAAGGTCCGGTCCATATTCTCAAGCTGCAATAATGGAAACATATCAATTCTCACAGGACAAAGAAGGGGCAAAGTTACACCCACAGAATCTGCATTAATTACGAACTTTAAGTTAGAACAGGTCTGGCTGGCTGTGTTTGCAACATGCCATGCAAAACCATCACAACAGGTTGTTGAGCGGATGAGGTGTAGAACATGGCATTCTATTTTCCACGGCAGTTTCTGTTTCAGAGGATCATTTTTCAAAATAGTTGTTCGTGTTTCTCCTTTACTTCCAGTTACATTTACTGGCAGGCAGTTTAAAATTCTGAAAATCTGAACCTCAAACTGGCTTAATTCTTGATAGGTGGCTGTTAGGTGTGTGCTCTTGTGAATTAATTCTGCCTTTTACATATGATCTGTGGTACAAACACCACTGAACAGGCCCATTTTCTATACCCAGTAGCATGGAGCACACATTTTGAATGCTAGAATCCCCCATTCCATCTCCCATCTCTTTGGCAATGTTTCATAAAGTGTCAACTTTTTCCAAGGTCCCATCACAATTTATGTGATGCAGCTGCCTCTTTCTTCCAGGTTTGACACAAGACGTTCCTGTGCTTATGTCTTGAAGTCTGGCTTCCTGCCCAAAGAGAGGCATTTGAAACTGTAACACTTAAAATAGAACTCTTGTGCGCACATCAATCCATACCAATTATATTTATAGGCTGGAACTGCTCTGGGCATGCATCGGGACACGAGGCCCGCACGTAGAGAAGTGAAGTGCCAGGAAGCGTTTGTGCTCATGAATACCTTGTTTGAATAAGATCTCCTTTTCTTGCCAAGATATGGAATAAAAGATTATATGGAGTTATTTTATAGTCTTCATTTAAGGCAGAATCTAGCAATTGTTCTGGAATTGTACTTTCAATATGAATGCTATTTGTTCTTCTTTTTATAAATTGGCATATCCCAAATAAAGCTCTCTTATTTATCTGTTTCTATTATTTTACACAGTTTGATAAATGGGCCTAATCTTCTTAGTGAGCAAAGTAAGAACATTTCACCCGATTCTGACAAACACAAAAAAAGTATGGCTATTTCTTGACAGTCAATGGGAAGCAAAAAGATTTAGATTTCTAAACTGAATTTCAGGTTCAGACTCGAGTCACACTGGCCAAGCTCCAAACTGGTCCAAGCCGGTGTTCTGCATTTGTAAGTTGAGGTCTGACGTGACTGGTTACAACTCAGCTTACACTCAGGAAGACAGATGTCTGATCATGGGAAAGAGCAGGGAAGTTTCCTAGACAGTCCTTTCTCTACTCCAACCTGAGCTGACTTTTCTTCAACATGAAATGCTGTTCTTTGGTTTGCTTGTGTCACTTCCCCCCCCCCCCATCCCTTTCTCTTCTCTCCATTGAGAAGAATATCTTTCGGCTGTTGTGAGTTTTTCGAGCTCTTTGGCCATATTCTGAAGTTTGTTCTTCCTAATGTTTCGCCAGTCTCTGTGGCCGGCATCTTCAGAGGACAGCACTCTGTGCTCTGGTGTAGTTGGCTTGGGAGTGGAGTATTTATGGCTGTGAGATAGGCTTTTGTCTTTTTCTGTAGATGGGTGATTAGTGTGTCTTGTTGTGGGTGTATTGTTGTGGTAAGGAGGAGAGATTATCTGTCACTGTGGTTGATGAAAGAAGAACATCTTTCCTTTGAGGCTCCTGACATCTTTGGCTTAGTAAGTCAGAACTTGGAGTTCCATCACCTTTTCTATCCCAGGTGTATTTTACTAATGAACACAAGCTTTCTTATTTTCTTAGAAAGAAGTGTGAGTGTGGTTCCTTGACAAAAGAGGAAATGGCTTCAGGTAAATATTCCAAGTTTCCAAGTGCTAGATCTCCAAGTTATACATTCCTAATTATACCAGTCAGGGTATCTCAGAAGTCAGTCAGATGAATAAACAAACAAACAAACAAACAAACAAACAAACAAACAGGGGGAGCACGTAGAGGAAAGATGGGCAGGCCTTGGAAGTCTAGGGGCCAGTTTTAATTACTCACTAAGCCCAATTGGGGGCCTTGGCAACCTCAGAAAACAAAACTGGAAATAGATAGAAAGGTACATCCAGGTTTTTTTTGTCTGTCTGTCTGTTTTCAGGGACATGAAAAAGGTACAGGGAAGGGTTGAGCCTTGTTCTAAGCTAGCATTGTCATTCCTGGAAATTTCCAAGAGCAGGAATAGGCAATTGTTTAAAACCTAAAATAGGAAGGAGAGGCTTCAAGGGATCAAAGGGAGAGCCTCTAGGAGTGATCCCCATACCTATACTGTACACATAATACGGTAGGCATAATGTTAATGTAGTAGCAGTGTGTTTCCTTACCAACCCCCAGTATTTTGGAATGCAATGTAAAACGTGCAAATTCCCCAAAATACTGCAAAATCATGAATTTAATTACTGCATTTATAGGCAGAAGGGGACATTTAAGGCAGTCTAAAACTCTGAAATAAATACAGTTATAAAAGACAAATCAACGAAACAGCAGAATCCTCTCATACCAGGCATTGATAATCTCTGTAGGAGACAATAGTATGAGCCCCTTAGTCTGAGTTTGTGGCAGTGAAACAATTGTAGTCTTGGTGCTAACAATGACATATCACATCTATATTTTGTTCATGTAAGCCGTAAATTGTTTAGCAGGCATTATCACTCCAACCATAATGTTTTTTCAAGCATAAACAGCAATCTGTCTGCAAGAGCTGATCAGGGTTTAGTATGCTGTGAGTGATAGTTACCCTCTCAAAGAAAGAAAGAAAGAAAGAAAGAAAGAAAGAAAGAAAGAAAGAAAGAAAGAAAGAAAGAAAGAAAGAAAGAAAGAAAGAAAGAAAGAAAGAAAGAAAGAAAGAAAGAAAGAAAGAAAGAAAGAAAGAAAGAAAGAAAGAAAGAAAGAAAGAAAGAAAGAAAGCATCTGCTTTTCATTTTACTGTACTAAATAAAATATATGTGTTTTGCATTGTTTTGTCTTCTGTTGTTTATATCTTACTCTTCTGCCACGAATGGGAATCATATTTCAGAATTCCAGGATTATCATTCATTGAAAGGGATCTGAATGCAGAGTAGGCCAAACAGAATGTAGTTAGATTCATTCCAGAGCAATGCTTGGAATATGAATTCATAGAACATATTTTACACTTGGGAGCCAGCGTGGAGTAATGGATAGATTGTCAGGCTAGGACCCAGGAGACTTGAGTTCTAATCCCTACTTTGCCATCGAAACTCACTGGGCAGAATGACAATGACAAACTGCTTCTTGAACATTACAAACTCCTTAGAAACCCTACTAGGTTCTCAATAGGTCAGAAATGACCCAATGGCACATAACTGCAATAATTTTTTTCTATATTTTGGTAAAATACTAGAAGGCTGAAAGGGTTAAATCACTCTCCCAAGGTGCCATGGTCCACACAGAATCTTTAATTTCGTACAGGGGTTAAATATCACATCTACTTAAACCCTCAGTGAAATATAATAAATAATGGAAACCTTTCACAGGATACAATAGACAAAATAATTTCACCCTTTTAGAAAGAACATCTGAAAATGTTTTAAGCCAAGACTAGCCCTAGCAGTGTGGGTTGACTACATCCATTCTGTAAATGTGACGCGTGTCACCATTTGTGAGAACACAGGGACAAAAACAGGTGCCTGGAACTCCAGTCAGTCATGGCACCCAGGCAGTTTATGTCATGGGACGGAAAACATATGACCCCTCTTTAGGCCTTAGAACATGTGGAGAATATAGATGCTAGAGAGCTGCATTCTAGTCCTGCTCCCTCTAGCCCCACTTTTCTCCTCCTCCTACAAGTACTGTAGAGGAGAAGAGTTTTCCACTTGAGTTGGGATCTTGGCCGTTCACATAGAGACCCATGGATAGTAAAGGTTTTCCTTCTTCAGAGTCATCACCCTCTGTGTGCAGAAGGGAGATGGAAAGGGGTGGGACTAAAATGCTTCTCTTGACATGTGAATATTCTGTATACTTTTAAAAATCCAAAATAGAGTTATGGATGTCGTTCAAATGTCAGGAAAGAGATGAGCAATCGAAAATAGAAATGTGGAAATCCTTGTTTCTGTAAATAGTGAGGGAGAAGAAATTTGTTGGGTTCTGATAAAATATGTGCCAATCAAGGTGGAAAAGATCCCAGTGCAGGTTTAGAAATGTGTATGACTATTTAGAAATGCACGGAAACACACTTTCAGTCATTGGAATAGAATGAATAAAAATGCATTTGGGAAGTATGAACACACAAAAATTGTGCCCAGCTCAAGGTACCATTCTACACACTGGGAATGCATTCTGCCTTTCCAAAGACTCCTGATGTACATTATTGTGCATTCGGAGCACATGCCATACTAGGGTTTTCAGATTAGACAGACTAATTTCTAGCCCGTCTTTTGTGATCATTTTTCTCTTCCTGTAATGTTTTTTGAAGGGCATGATTTCCATTTAGACTACATGCAGAACCAGGTCAAACATGAGCAAATCAGTTTTTTACCTAACTGGCTAATCTGACAGATCATATAGCTCAATCTCAGTGAATTATCCAAGCAGGCAATTTGCTTTTCCAGACCAAAGTGTTAGGAAGTGTGTATGCTGGAAGAGGCAGAGAGGTTTACACAAGTGCAGAACTAACCTCTTCCTCCTTGATGTTCATTGACAGAAACCGATAGGTTTAATGAAGAGAACGTTAATACTTGACAGTGAATCTGGGAATTATTACTAACTGCAACTACAATTTCTTGCTAATGATGCTGTAATGAAATTGCCTCTTATAGATTGTAATGCTACCATTACTCAGATATAATTCCTTGGTGGGTGGGAGACTTGGTAGGGAAGATGCAATAAAAAGTTCCACATTAAAGCAAATTACCTCCAATCTCTCAAAAGAACTGCTGAATAGCTCAGTAGTTTAGACATCTGTCTGTGGAACCAGAGGTTGTGAGTTTGATTCCCCACTGTACTGCCTTAACAAGGGCTGGACTTGATGATCCACATGGTCCCTTACAACTTTGCAGTTCTAAGAATTATTATTATTATTATTATTATTATTATTATTATTATTATTATTATTATTATTATTATTATTATTATTATTATTATTATTATTATTATTATTATTATTATTATTATTATTATTATTATTATTATCATCATCATCATCATCATCATCATCGTCATCGTCATCGTCATCGTCATCGTCATCATCATCATCATCATCATCATCATCAGTGGCAGCAGCAGCGGCAGAAGTACAAAATGGGCTGTTTATATATCTCAAGTTTTGTACATTTCTTTAAAATGGCCTTGTCTTAACTATTTTCAGAAATCTTCCAAAACTAGTTTTCCAAGAACTGCTTCTTAAAAGGGGTTCAGTGGCCAGAGGACTGGAAAAGATCAGTCTACATCCCAATCCCAAAGAAGGGCAGTGACAAAGAAAGCTCCAACTACCGCACAATTGCACTCATTTCACACACCAGGAAGGTTATTCTCAAAATCCTACAAGGTAGGCTTCAGCAGTATGTGGACTGAGAACTCCCAGAAGTACAAGCTGAATTTTGAAGGGGCAGAGGAACTAGAGACCAAGTTGCTAACATGCGCTGGATTATGGAGAAAGCCAAAGAGTTCCAGAAAAACATCTACTTCTGCTTCATTGACTATGCAAAAGCCTTTGACTGTGTGGACCACAGCAAACTATGGCAATTCCTTAAAGAAATGGGAGTGCCTGACCACCTTGTCTATCTCCTGAGAAACTTATATGTGGGACAGGAAGCAACAGTTAGAATTGGATATGGAAACACTGATTGGCTCAAAATTGGGAAAGGAGTATGACAAGGCTGCATATTGTTTTCCTGCTTATTTAACTTATATGCAGAATGCATCATTAGAAAGGCTGGACTAGACAAATCCCAAACTGAAATTAAGACTGCTGGAAGAAATATCAACAACCTCCGATATGCAGATGATGCCACTCTGATGTCAGAAAGTCAGGAGGACCTAAGGAATCTCTTAATGAGGTTGAAAGAGGAGAGCACAAAAATGGTCTGAAGCTCAACATGAAAAAAAACAACAGCAAGATCATGGCCACTGGCCCCATCACATCCTGGCAGAAGGGGAAGATATGGAGGCAGTGACAGATTTTACCTTTTTGGGCTCCATGATCACTGCAGATGGTGAAAGAAGCCACAAAATTAAAAGACACCCGCTTCTTGGGAGGAAAGTGATGACAAACCTAGACTGCATCTTAAAAAGCAGAGACATCACCTTGCCGGTAAAGGTCTGCCTAGTCAAAGCTATAGTTTTTCCAGCTGTGAGGTATGGAAGTGAGAGCTGGACCATAAAGAAGGCGGACCGCCAAAGAATTGATGCCTTTGAATTGTGGTGCTGGAGGAGACTCTTGAGAGTCCCCTGGACTGCAAAGAGAACAACCCTATCCGTTCTGAAGGAAATCAACCCTGAGTGCTCACTGGAAGGACAGATCCTGAAGCTGAGGCTCTAATATTCTGGCCATCTCATGAGAAGAGAAGACTCTCTGGTAAAGACCCTGATGTTGGGAAAATGTGAAGGCAAGAGGAGAAGGGGACGACAGAGGACGAGATGGTTGGACAGTGTCATCGAAGCGACCAACATGAATTTGACCAAACTCTGGGAGGCAGTGGAAGACAGGAGGGCCTGGGGTGCTCTGGTCCATGGGGTCATGAAGAGTCGGACATGACTTAATGACTAAACAAGAACAACAATGTGATCCACTAAGAAAGAATTGGTCTAACATGTTTAGGGACCCAAGTAGTAGGAAATACTCTTGTGAACATGTGAACAACTGCTGTGTATTTGCATTTGATCTTCCATGAGACATATGCACCCTGAAATTGCCTTTAATCACTGGCAATTTTCTTTTGATGAGTGGTGATTTGCTGCTGCTATCACCCATATTAAACAAACAGGATTTAAAACACTGGGTCCTTCTATGTGAGCCCATACCTTATTGGCCTCCAGTAAGAAATACACGTTAGAAGTATAATACTCGTAACGTGTCAACTGTGGTCCTCCTATAAAGTGAATAGCAAAATAGAGTCCACAGACAAGGTAAAGCATTGTTGGGGGAACTGCTGAAGAATGTACCTCTTTTGTTCACTTTACTCAGGGTCAAATCACAGGTTAAGGCAATTAACATATTGTCTCCTTTTAGAATGTTATCTGTCCAGGCACACCAACCTTCCAGTGCTATGTGTCTCTTTTTGAGACATCAGACATGCAAATAAAATCATGTTATTTCTCAAGTGACCAATTACAAAACAAAAGCATATTTGTCAAGTATTGACTGAGCAAGCTCTTGTTAGAATAAACAGGAAGGTATTTTCCATTCAAGAAAGTTCTGCTCTTAATGGCATGCTAACTATTTTTTCTAGTTTAGCGTCAATCTTTAGAAGAATTACTATTAAGATAATAAGGAATATTGGCTAGGATAATACCTAAACTACAGTACTTTTTTTTCTATTGCTGTTTTCATAGCTTATAAATCTATTTATTTATTTATTTCTCTGATTTATATACCACCCCATTAGTGCAATACACTAAATAAATAAATATCCTCATTTTAAAATAGTAGCATTCTTCCTTCTCCCAGAGCTTTGCACTGAGCACTACTCATAACTAAACACACAATCAATGCTTGCTCATTTACTGAAGGCCATATATTTTGAAGCTAAGATGAGTTTTTACTTGGAATTCATTGACCAAGACCACATGATGGCTTTGCCAATCCCATTTCTAAAGATTGTATCATGCATTTATTTTCTCATTAGCATCTATTTTCCATTGTATGTTTCCAGCAAAGGTAACCTTGGAAGAAGGAACACATTTCTTCCTGTCAGGAGGGGGGGGGGGACCTTGCAATGCTGTTTCAAAGGTGCATGCATGATTGAGCAGCAATACATCACAAGGGCTGTGGCAGCGACAGAACTAATTCTCCATGGGTTTTAGGAAGGGAAAAGAAAATCTATCCAGTGGCCTTTTACACACAGTATTTATGTGATCAGGTGCAGTGTGACAACTTTCCTCAAAATCCTGAACAATATTTTATCAAACCCCTTTTGCCACCAGGAGACATCTCTCTCTCTCTTTTTTTTAAAGAGAGGCATAGAGCACAAACATTTTCATTTTATGACATTGTAGGGGAATGCCAGCCTTTCCTTTTTTAGTTACTTCTGTGTGGAGTTTTAGGGGGCGAGGGGATATCATAATACACCCTTCTCACTCTATGAAGAGCTGCATAAAAAGTTGAAGAACCTTCTGAGGGGAAATGCAGGCTGAGGAAAACAGAGGAAACTTCCAGGGAAATTTGTAAGCCACATCCCAATCTCCCACTGCCAACGCTTCCCTACATGTGGAAAAATATTTCTGCACAGGGTTCTTGGTGACTCAATAATTTTTGCCATGGTAATCTGGGACGCACACAGGGAAAAGCTGGATATGAGCCAACAGTGTGATGTGGCTGCCAAAAAGTCAAATTAAATTTTAGGATGCATCAGTAAAAGTATAGTCTCCAAATTTGATGAGGTGCTAAGTCCACCTCTATTCAGCGCTGGTTAGGCCTCGTCTTGCTCAGTGGCTCTCAAACTGGGGTCTCCAGATGTTCTTGGACTGAAGTTCCCAGAAGCCTTCATCACTTGCTCTGCTGGCCAGGATTTCTGGGAGTTGCAGTCCGGGAACATAAGGGGACCCCAGTTTGAGAGCCACTGAGCAAGACAAGGCCTCCATAGGTAATGAAGAAAGGCAAGGTAAAAATATTTTAAATGAATGAATGAATGCTGTTGGGGGGGGGCTATACTAGCATTTCAACCATGTAGCGCTCTCTCCGAGTTGTGCTTGAAGATCCAGAATGGAAAAAGACTGTGTTTGACTCCCAAGGACAATGCACAAAACAAAGTAGGCTAATTTGCAAACTGCAAAGGAGGTTAGAAAAAAAGTTGTGAGTTTATAATCTGATTTTTAGCTCATAGGAAATTGCTGCTTTTTACAATGAATTATCTGCAGTTCTTATGTGTGTGGCAGCTGCCCAGTATGGTGAACTCCTACAAAACAGACAAAAATGCCCACCATTTCCTCATACATGTTGAATGATGGAGAGATCTTCATCCTGCCTCCATGATACAATAACAAGAAGTCACACAAGAAAAAGCTCATAGTAGTTAAAGTGGGCTTCAGGGCAGTCCCCAGTATTGAAGAAGCTGCTCTTTGGATGTCCTGGCCTCAGATAATTGCACAGGGAAAATAATTCAATAGAGCTAGTTCATTTTTATTATGAAAACTTGATGCTGTTTCTACAATTTACATACTTCCTGATACTCTTCAAGCACCTTCTGCTTAGTGAAAGGAAATGAATCACTCCGTATTTGCCTGGTCAGGTTTCAAACATAACTATATAATTTCATTCAAGAATTCTTGTTTGAATTATGCAAGCTTTCAGACTCTGACATGTATTTTAGGCATGCCTTGGAAGCAGCCTTCATTTTATTCATTTCACCACAGATTTGTGTGTTGGCTCTTTCAGGGTTACAGTACAACATCACCTCCATCTCTACTAGCAGCCTCATTTTCATTCATTATGTCCACCACAACAGGCAGCAATATTACTTGGAAATTGAGGTTAATGGAACTCCAGAAATTTGATGAGATTTACAGTTCTGCTCAATAACCTCTAAAGAGTATATGGATCAAAACGTGGCATGTGTCACGAGGCCAAACATTCATTTGAGAATATATCAGTACATGGAGCTAAGCAATTAAATCCAGAGATCTTCATGCACAGAAACACCATGTCTGCATCTAAAGAACTCTTCCGCTAGCCAGATGGTTTATGCTGTCAGCTCTGATCCTAAATACCCAATAGCCATGACAGATCAGATCAAAGGTCTATCTATCTAAGTGTTCTGTTTAGACGCATGCACCTGCAAAAACCCCAGTAGAACCTGCAGCAGAAGAAACAATATCACCCCTTTTTCACGTTCCTTAGGTTTGATGAGCACCACCATAATCCTCATCCTCCATAATTTTGTCACTGTCTCTACAATCATACATGATTTTACATATATGCATCACAACCCACTTTATCAACCCTGTTTCTAACCTAAACAGCCCTAAACATTGCAGCTTTCTCATACTTCACTGCTTAAACAGAGTAATACAGCTACTTTTTTTTTCAACATTTCTCATTTATGAGTTGCTCCAGCACTTTGATCCTTTTCGTGGCCACCTTCAGGGCCCTTTTTTGCCTTTACATTACAGGTATTTTTCAGGTACCAGAACTAGACACAATAGGTGGAATCCTGCTACTTAGTGTAGTAAGTTGCACTAGAATGGGCCCATTGAATCTACATTGATTTGTGAGTCAACTGCTCTGTAAGCTCCATTGATTCAAACAGCCCCGCTCTCTAGTGCAACTTAATATGCTAAGCAACAGGATTTCAGCCAGTGTTTCCCACTTTTTTCTACCTAAGCGTTTCTAACTGAAGATGTTACAGATTCAACCTGGGACCTTCTGAACGCAAGGTACAGTGGGGTCTCTACTTAAGAACGTCCCTACTTAAGAACAATGCAACTTAAGAACAGCTCCATTTGCTAAATTTTGCTTCTACTTGAGAACAGAAATCCAAGATAAGAACAGGAAAAACCTTTCCTACTCTTTTTTTTTTAACCTTAGGTCATCTTAGGTTAAAAAAAATTCTCCCCCTAGTGGTAGAGTACGTATTAACCAGCTTTGCATTAGTTCCTATGGGAACTAATGCTTCAATGTATGAACGCACCTCTACATAACAAAAAAACAGCCAGAACGGATTAATTGGTTTTCAGTCCATTCCTATGGGAAATTTTGCTTCAACTTAAGAACGTTTCAACTTAAGAACACCATTCCAAAACGGATTAAGTTCTTAAGTAGAGGTTCCACTGTAGTTTCTATGGACGGAAAAGAGCAGATACGGATTAAATGGTTTTCAATGCATTCCTATGGGAAATGCAGATTCAACATAAGAACTTTTCAACTTGAGAACCACCTTCCAATACGGATTAAGTTCTTAAGTAGAGACCCCACTGTACATATTTTAGCCACTGAGTTTTTGATTCCCCACAGAATATATACAGACAACAGCAAAAATGAGGGCATGCATCATCAAAAAAAGAGTAGTTAATTGCATCAAACAATTGCATGTGCAATTTATTTGTTATATGCCATTAACTCACATCCATCATGCATAAAAGCAAAGCAAAGTGTGCTGCTTATATACTGCCGCATAGTGCTCAAAGCATTCTCTGAGCGGTTTACAAGTTAATTATGCAGGGTACACATTGACACACAACCCCAACAAGCTGGATACTCATTTTACTGACCTTGGAAGGATGGAAGGCTGAGTCAACCTTGGGCTGGCTCCTGGGATTGAACCTTGGGTCGTGAGTACAGTTTTGGCTGCAGTACAGCAGTTTAACCACTGCACCACAAGGCTCCTTATGTGTAGTAAGTTTCTATTAGTAGCTGTGTTGCACTATATTGAAGTGCTACAATATTTTGCCGTTTTCTTTTTCCTCTTTAATTTTTCTAATTTATGGTAATTCTAATAGACTTTTCAAGGCATGTGAAACATACAGGGTTCAGATTGCCGTTGTCACACAAAACTCAGTGAGTTTCCATGGCCAAGCTACAATTTAAGCCAATATCTCCTCATATATCTCAGTGGAGTGACCAAGTGACCTGTATGCCTGGTTAAGCCTGCAGTCCAGGTTCTGCTAACTATGAATGGACAAGTTCATGTCTGCCAGATGTATTTCCTTATGGTTCTTGATTTTAAAATCAGACTTGGACTAAGCAGCCTTTCAAACTGGGGATGCCTTCAAACAGAGACATAACCTCTGCAGGTCTTTAAGCAGAGGTCATGTGAACCACCCTGTCTTTCCCTTATGGACTAGGTGCACACATGGGCCTGGAGGAAAAGACTGATCTGTAGATAGAAGAGGGATCAGGTTTAGTGATCTAATAAGTCATAATAGCCATATTAGATTTGCCACATATGCATTAGGCACCCAAGACTGTCTTCAAGTCAATAGCAGGCAATGTAACCTTTTGGGACCGTAAGCAAACAAAAGGATAGAACATATTTTGAAGTCATTGCTCTTATGTTTATTGAAATGAACATGAAATTTATTGAAAATGATGAAATAATCCCTGCATTAGCACCTGCTGATGACTTGCATTTTGAGTAAATAATCTAGATAGCAAGAAATCTGGAAGTGCCCATCATGAAATCCTATCAACTCCAGTCCATGAGGAAAGTTCTGAAATCCACACTGATGGATGAGGCAATTGGTGGGGAGTAAGGGAGGCTTGGTCGCTGGCTTCCCTGCAATGGTCAGGCCTCACTGAGTGGAAGAGAGAGGCACTGCATTTCTAGAGTAATCCATATCCAGAAAAGAGTTCTAGCAGATTTTGCTTCAACCTGAAGCAGGTTCTTTCCCCCTAGAAAGCCAACAGCTGTTAATTCCCCAATCAAGATCCCAGCTACCACTGGAGGAGAGGGGGGAATTATGTCATAGTCCATGCTACTGAGGAAGTCCTGGGTAGAGATAGGGATATATTTGTATATGAATACAAATACCTCCACACAGCTGGACCTAATGAGGGCCCCCAGGACCAGACTGTCCACTCACACATCCCACTGTAGAGACAGTCCTGCTTGTCCTGCCAGTGGTGCCCAGAACTCCGCTCTCTTCCTACTCAACTGGCCATTCAGCAGCCATGCAGGGACACTTGTCCTCCCACAACCTATTTGGAGTGGCCAGCCAAGCAGGAAGACAGTGAAGCTCCAGGCACCATTGCCAGGATGAGCAGGGCTGGTGGCACAGCAGGATGCATGAGTAGATGATCTGGTCTCAGGAGCTGGATCCTCATTAGGGCCAGCTGTGCCAAGGATATACAAATACAAATATTGCCATCTCTAGTCCTGGGGCTCTGACCCTGGCTGCAGCACCCTGTTGGTCTCCCCCCCCCCAAAAAAAATCCACTCCTGAGAAATGTGTTTGCCTCTTGTACCAAGGAAGGCTGTCTCTGAGACAAGGAAGACCTACTTAGGTCTCAGAGTAATTGCACAGAGACATATCCAGTGGAAGGCAGCACTCTGTCTAAAACAGAAAGACAAGTCTATTAAATGAATCTATAGCTGTGATTTCATTTCAGGTGGCAGATGCTAGGGGACATGAGTAGCAGCTGGCTAAGCTGTTTCTCCTAAGTCCCAAGGATCATTTCTCACAGTTGGAGGACAGACTTGTGTGTAGGATCCCTTGGCAGCTCGGTTGCTTTTCTAGGCCTTCTCTACAGTCTCTGCTCTAAGAATCTCAAGGGGATTGAAAGGTAAATACAAATTCTTCACTGCCTGAGTATGTGTTTGTTAGCTACAATTTAGCATGTCAAGCCAATAGAATTTTAGTTGAAACCACTTTTCCCCACAAAGTCAGGCTACCATGATTGGTACCTGGAGAGACATATCGTGAAAATAATTTCAGTATGATGTGCTTGCAGATCTAGCTGGCAACTTCTGTCCTGGCCAACTGCCTGAATGTGGGGATGGTCTCAAATGAGGCTTTTGTTATGCAATCAGATTGTTACATTCAAGAAGAAGGATGGATTGTTACAACTGATCATTCAAGCAGTTATGCAATCAGATTGAACATTCAAAAGAAAGGATGGATTGTTACAGCTGATTGTTCAAGATAAAATAAATGAAAAAACAAGTGCAGGAAGGAGTACAGTGTACTGGCTGAAAAACATGACAGACTAGATTTGAGGCAACCTCAAGGTTATTGTTTAGACAGCCACATCCAAAGTCAAAGGAGCCATGAAGACATTCAGTTTCTAGGGGGAAAGAAACAACAAGAAGAAGAATGGTGGGATCATTCTGTCTCCTCTGTAGAAATAGATGAACAGTCCAGATATTGCAGTTTTCCATGTGTAACCCTCTTGTCTCTTCCTACTGCTTCACCTGTATTTTCTTCTTAACACAAAAAAGTCTATTAAGGAGGGAAAGATAAAAGAGCTGCACAATGCCTTTGGACTGGTAGTACTATCAGACATTGATCTTTTTCTCTCTTTTTGTCATTCAAAGTCTTAGGCAGCGCATTAAAATCAGTTGCCACCTCCTAGCCATTTGTGTAAGATCCCTCTATGGTTCCAAATCACATGGAGTTCAGCAGATCTTGTACGTACTTCACACCATTTGTTTCTTTGTTATTAAGATGTGTGTCTTAAGTTTATCATGAAACTACAGGTGTAACTTCATTCAGGAAATCTATAATGGCATTTTCAAAAGGGTGCTGCCTCGCATAAGGCATGTCTCTCTGCTTTTTGCATGCTCCATTTTGTTACTATACACATCAAAAGTAAATACAGAGGAAATTCAGGTACGTTTTGGCAAATTTCCATCACACACGTCAAGGGCAAGTTTTTCAACATGTACAGCATAAGCACCCTTCCTATTCGTTCAAACAGGAACTGTGTGTGATTGCCTGCATGATAAAGAATTTCCCCTGCAGTAAGCTATTAAAACAAATACTGCTTAACTGTGTAACTACTTTCCTTGTATAAAAAGCACTGCTATTAGTAGGGACCATTTGCTAATCAAAATCTCACCTTACTTTACCAAACAATTATGATTTTGAATTCTACATGCTGATTATTTTGTGGGGTACAACTGCTTCCATTCAGTTGAATAACTCATGATATCTTGCACATATACAGAGATGTTTATTTTAATCTTTCTTATTTTGATCTCTGTATGCTGCTCAGGAAACTCTTCTCTCCCACCCTCTTTTTACCACCTAACACACATTAAATACTTGTATCTGTATCTGGGGAAGGAGAGAGAGCGAGAGCAAGAGCGCTAAACCAACAAATGTGTGTAGGATTTTAATATTTTCAGCACCCATAATTATTAAACATATTCCTCTCACTCATCTTCATATTTTCAATTTATCAGCCATTGAAAACACTCCTCTCATATACCTTAATAATAGTAGTGGTGTGCTATTAAGTCAATTCCAATGTATGTATATCCTATCCGGGATTTTCTAGGTATAGAGAAGGTATATGATTCCCTTCTTCTGAGAGTGCCCTGGGAGTATGCAGCTTGCTCAAGACTGTGTCGTCTGGCTGTTTCTCCCAGAATATACAATGGAGAATTGACTAGCTTCTGGTACCCAACACATTGAGCTATCCAGCCAGGTTTCAAATACCGGAAGGATGTTAATATCACCATAAAGTTGACATGAGCTTCCACTTCTATGGGAATATCTTTGCTAAATACCTTACCTCTGGTCCGTCTACCTGCTATAATTAGTACTAAACTTAATCTAATTGTCCTTGTATTTTTTTCTTTTTGTTTCCTCAGAAACTAGAACCAACCCCAGTATCTCACTACATTAAAAAACCAAACCCCAAAAAAACCCTTGGTGTAAAATCAGTCAGAAGGGTAGTTTGTTCTTGGAGAGAGAAGCCCCACAGCTGAGTAATGACAAGGAATCAAGCTGACAATGTAACAATAGTATTCTATAGCTAAGAAAAAGAGATTCAAGCCGTTTTCTCTTTTCTTCAAATCTCTATCATGGATGTAAGTGACTAAACACATTATGGTAACTCAAGACGCAGCCCAAAGCACCCCCGACTGAGGAATAATTTCATCCTGGCTGCAAGGTTTACAAGTGCTCAATCAATACATTAGCAACATCCTATGGTGAGTCTCTTAACCTCTACGCATGATGCAGCCCCTGTACTGAAAGCCAGATTTGGGACATCTCTTAAAGAGGGCACATGCCAGGGCCAAGGGCAAAGTGAGTAGGGCCACAGCAGAGGTCAGAAGGAATAAAAATAATATTAGCCTGTGGTCAAATTGGTTTTGACTTCTGGTGACCCTTTCCAGAGTTTTCTAAGTACTGTACAGAATACTTGGAAGTGGTTTACTATTCACTTCTTCTGGGGATGCCCTAGGACTGGGCAGCTTGCCCGAGGCTACACAGGCTGCATGACTGGGCAGCTTGCCCGAGGCTACACAGGCTGCATCTTTTCCCGGGAGATCCAGTCAGGAGTCAAAGTCTGAGACTCTGGCTCCATAGCCAGATGCCTAATTCACTGACTTATCTTAGCAACTGAAAAATTCCATAAGCATGCAAAGCGCAGCTGCAGTCTAGCATGTCTACTCAAGAGTAAACTTCAATGCAAGAGCCTGCAAAGCTCAGCTGAGCTCCACACAGCACGGGTTATCTTTCTGTCATGCTTCCCCACCACCAGAGACAAAAATCTATCCGTTTTGACGGCTCTACCCTGTTTGCTCATAAATGACATTTATTTACAATAAAACCTGGAGGTTGATGTTATCCCTCTTCTTGACGTCTGATCTTTCTTCCTCTTTCTTGCTCCCAGTACAGACACAGTAATTCTTGTCTGTAAGATGCAAGGCTTTTAAAAAGCGTTTGATAACAGAGAGATTAAACTTTTAAAATAAGCTGTGCCTTATGAAACTAAAATCCAAGGCATCAGGGCTCTTATAAGCTCCAACATCACTTTGAGGAAGGGAGTAGCAAAAATTTCCTGAAAAAAAATCTAGAGGCTAATTTAATAATCATTATGAATAATTACTTTTATTCAGGCTGTGGGATGTTTTCTTCTATTTTATTGGCATTTAATTCACAAAGGTATTCAGATTGGAAATCAGTGGGAGAAAAGAAGGAAAGTAATAGCTGTCTTGTGTTCAAAGAGAAACAAGTATTCAGGGTGGAGCCCAAACAAGTCTAGTCATGCATTTATCTTGAAGCCATCGTGACAGAAAGATGGGAAAGCTGATGCAGACATGTAAGGAGCCAGCAATAGCATACCTCACCACACTTGACAGAAGGTGGAAATGTGTAATGAGAACATCTCACCTGAAACCCAGATAAAATAATTTAGATCAGTTGTGATTCCAGCGGTCCTTTGTGAAGGTGAAACTTGCACTTTATCAGTAATAACAGAAAGGAGTCATTTAAGCTCAGTTTCAAAAGACCGCCCGAAATTGTTCTAATTTAGAAAAGTAAAAAAGAATTGGAAGAGCACGCCGAACCTTTTGAAAAATTGGTTGACAATGTTCTTTACCAATAACTCCCCCAAATGTCAATACTTCTTGGGCACCTTGGCAAAACCATGCAATAGGGCTACTGTATTTTACATAGGGCTACCTTTAAAACTTGTTCGGGAACCACCATAAGACCAAGCAGAGGTTCAAAATTGTTAACCAGAATGGGTCATTTGCTCATATTGCGCCCCTCCTTATCACCTGCATTGACTCCAGTCCATTTTCAGGCCCAATTTAAATGACTGATTTTACCTTGAAAGCCCCTTTTACCAAATATACCTCACAATTTTTAGAAGCCCTGCTCCAAATGCCCTCTTAAATTAAGTAAATCAGGTACCCACCAGGGCCATGGGAAGGACATTTTTTGATACTGGCAAACTTTGTGAAACAGACATTTGTTTGCAGTCCAGGCCTCACATCTGTAAAACTCTGAGACCAGTATCAGTTCTGTTTTCTCTTCTTATATTTGCATTGTTTGTGGCTTTATGGGTTGACATTATTTCTATACATATTTATGTCAAGATGCCCAGAGGATGTGGATGATGTGGGATAGCAAAAAAAAAAAAAAAAAAAAAGTATTGATAAAATAATAAACAATGTGTTATGCACAGCCCTTTCATGAAAGGGAATATCTTTGACATGCTGAATCCCTTCATAGGTTTGTAATTTTAGCACTCATCTATATCCTACCTGCAAAAACTACAATGCATGGCATTCTGAAATATACAATACAGTTACACTTCAGAGCGCATCTCCAATTTAGGGCAATAAAATGAGCAATGTGAAATGGCCTTATCTGGGCCTAAAATTCCAGAGAATCACCACCAGTAAGAGTGGACAAAACACACTGTTTTCTATAATTTGTATCAGGGTGAGAAAAGACATGGGTCTTTCTGGAAAGGAGACATGTGTCAATTACACATGGGGATGAATTAAAAAATGGATCGTGATATTTGTAAAAAAATCACTAATTTATTAAATATTTGTCCCTTCATATGTCAGTTCCAGAGCCCCCGACAAATATGAAGGGATGAATACTGCCCCACTTTTATTTGTCCCCCATAGGAACTCTTCCTATGGATCCCCATAGGATCTCTTCCTATGGCCTTCCCATTCTGCCAGCCAGCCAGCCCTACAGTCACCCATCACCACAGCCTATCCCCCACCCCTTCCTCTCCCTACCTTAGCTGCTGCCACCATCTGGCACCACCATCATCCATCACTGCCTGCTGCGGTGGCCTCTGCAGCCACGGCCTATGGTAAGGGACACTGGCTGACCTTTGCAAAGATGGTGGCTGCAGCAAAGGGCAGCCTTGATTCTCTTAGCCTGCCTTAAGGGAATCCAGGCTGCCCTTTACAAAGACGGAGGCTGCAGCTTCCCTACCTTAAATGAAGCTGCAGCCACTATCTTTGCAAAGGCAGCCAGTGTCACTTACTCCAGGCACAGCGGCAGAGGCCGCTGCTGCAGTGGCAGCGACAGTGGTGGGGGTCATGGTGGTGGTGGTGGGCAGCAACGGCAGCGACAGCGGTGGGGACATGGCAGTGTGCGGAGCAGGGGTGATGGGGGCAGGGGCAGCCAGGTTTTTTTATTAAACAGCCTCTGGCTGTCTAACCCCACCACGAATCAACAAATAAATTTGTGCTTTGTTGGTTCATGGGTTGTTTGTTGGTTCGTCAACTTTGACAGATCATGAAGCAGGATGAATCGCCAAAATGGCGATTTGTCCCCATAACTAGCAATGTTTACAACCCAAAGTGGATAGTGGAGCAGAGGGTTCAAGTTTGTTTATTGAAATATATTAATGAATAATTTGAGAATGAACTGAAAGTGCCAGTTCAAAGGTCAGCCAGTTCCCACTTTTCCTGATCTGAGCTTTTTTCTTTCCTTTCCTCACAACATTTTCTCCCTTCCTTTTAGAAAAGGAAGGCTGTGTAATCAGGTATATTTTCCTGGCTTCAAAATACAGAAAGACCCCCCCAAAATTTTTTTTCCTGATTGGCTGTAAATGTTTTAAAAATCCAGTTGGAACACTCTGTCTTTTAGTTTTTCAGCATTGATTATGAATTCAAATTAGGGCTAAAGTCATCCTGACCTTGTAGGCAGTGGGACCACATTGTCTACCATACATCAAAATAGGCTCCCCAGGGCAACATCTTCCCAAAAGAGTACATTTATGCACAAATGTACTCTGAGGCTGAACCTGGACAAGACGGAGGTCTTGAGGGTGGGTGCCCCCACTGCTGGCGGCTTGGGCAACTCCCTCTCGTTTGGGGGGGTGACTCTCGCCGCAAAGAGTGGGGTTCGCAGTCTGGGGATCCATCTGAACCCGGTGCTCTCCATGGAGACTCAGGTGGCGTCCATGGTCCGCACCGCCTTTTTTCATCTCTGGCAGATAGCCCGGCTGTGACCTTATCTTGATGTGGGGGCACTCACCACCCTGGTCCATGCGCTCGTAATCTCAAGATTAGACCACTGTAACGCACGCTACGTGGGGCTACCCTTGAGGCTGACACGGAAACTCCAAGTGGTGCAGAATGCGGCGGCCAGACTCCTAAGTGGAGCTCGAAGATACCATCACATTTCTCCTATTCTGGCCGCGCTGCATTGGCTGCCCATTCGGTTCCGCGTTGACTTCAAAGTTCTGACGCTTACGTTTAAAGCCCTAAACGGTTTAGGGCCTCAATACTTGGCGGAACACTTACTCCCACCCAGTTCTACCCGTGTCACCCGTGCGAGTCAGGAGGTGAGGCTGAGGAGCCTGACGCCGAGGGAGGCCCGGAAGGAAAAAACAAGAAACCGGGCCTTCTCTGCAGTGGCTCCTCGCCTCTGGAACAACTTACCTCCTGACATTCGCGCAGCTCCCTCGCTGGGTATTTTTAAGAAACAACTGAAAACATGGATGTTCAGGCAGGCCTTCCCCCTTTCCACCTAATACCTAATTATTCTTTTTTCTGTTATAATATATCCTGTTTCTCGCCATCTTTGGGAAAAAATTTTACTCTATCTTTTAATTTATGTAAATTATTTTTTTTTGATGTGGTATGTTATATGTTTATTTTTAAGTGTATGTTGTAAGCCACCTAGAGTGGTCACAATTGACTAGATAGGCGGGGTATAAATGAAATAAATAAATAAAATAAAATACGTGACACCCCCCCTCAAAAAATTATACGTTGTTTTATCAGTGCTTTGAGCTAGTTAAGTTCATATCTACACTGCCTCTCTCCCTTGTTACTTATTCTTGTTCCTGATTGTGCAGGTACAACACATGCACACACAGATTCAAAATGAACCAGTGATTCTGAGTGCCAGCTAAGGATCGAGTGGAGAAGCTTTAGAGGCACTCTACACAATAAAATCACATGTTCTCTTCCTCCAGTGCCACTCATCCTGACTTATATGGAAGAGACTCAGAGAAGCACAACAGTTTCCTGAAACACCAACAGTCCTATGCCCAAATGAATTGATGCCATTTTGAAACATAAAATGGAGCTCAGTTCTCCCACTTCCCAAACACGAAAATAAATAAAAACAGAGCATGTTAATTAATCTCATAATAGCAGTACTTTAATTGCCTCTCTGTCTTGCTCAGTTCTAATCCAATTCCCTTTGGTCTCTTAAGTTTAGCCACATACTAATTGGGTTGCAGCCTCATGATGAACTGGAGGAGTAATTAATTTTATCACCTTTAAACCTTTTAACAGTCATTTTGTGAATAAAATTGGGATACTCAGGGTGTGAGAGAATTTATTTTCCTTATTTTCACAAGCAGGTCTCAAGCGTTATATCAAACTGGGCCAGGAAATTGTCACAAAATTGGCTTTGCCTCTTCACACTGCAACATACTAAATATCGAACAAAAACACATTTTGGAGATGGCATAGAGAACAAGATGCAAAGTTATCTGTTTATTACTTTTTGGGGGGCGGGGGTGTTTTGTGTATAAGAAAGCATGAGCTTGTGCACATGTTGAAACCAATAGTTCCAGCTGAAAGCCGTCTTAAGACTGTAGACAATGGTATAGTAAGTTGTACTAGAGTAGACCCATTGAATCCGTGGAGGTTTGGTGAATCAACTCCTCTGTCAGTTCCATTTATGCAAATGTGTACACTAGAGATGGGGATATTTATATTTGTATAGGAATACAGATATTCCAAATCCCAGCTGGCCCCAATGAAGGGCCGACTCCCAGGACTGGACTATCCATTCATACATCCTGGCGTAGTGATGGTCCAGCTCATCCTACCAATGGCACCGAGAGCTCCGCTGTGTTCCTGCTCAGCTAGCCACTCTAGGCAGGGGGCAGGAGGAAGAGTCTCCCCGCACAGCTGCTGAGTAGCCAGCTGAGCAGGAAGACAGGGCAGCTTTGGGCATCATTGGAAGGATGAGTGGGACCATTGGCTGCACCAGGACACCTGAGTGGACAGTACAGTCCCAGGGCCAGACCCTCATTAGGGCCAGCTGGGATGGGGATATTCATATACGAACATGTGTATCCCCGTCTCTAGTGTGCACATTTACATTAATGGAACTGACAGAGGAGTTGATTCCCCAAACCCCCACTGAGTCAATAGGTCTACTCTAGTGCAACTTACTATCCCCATCACTAGCACACACTTTAGTTACTTTAGTGTAGGATTTGTCCATAAGCCAGAGAAGGAAGGGCCTAGTGCATTATGCTCTATAAAGGGTATCTCTCAGGAAACTACAATTCCCCTAATGCTTTGTCGTGTCCTGCAGAGCCTGTTACTCCTATATCAGCCAACCTCAGAACTGAGAAATGGACAGATCTTTGATAATTTATGCAGCAGCTGTAAGTTATACCAAACACTTACAAAAACCTCTTTTTTGTGCTAAACCCCCCAGAATTCTGGCTGAGCAGACTCAATCCCAAAAAAATACAAAAGTACCATCCATATGATGATGGCAATACAGATTTGCAATTTCTCAGTCTAGTTACACATTTCACATAATTTCTAGGTCTAGCTACACAATCAAAAATAAATAAATACAATGCATCTTACCAAAGTGCAGAAGACAGTGACCGGGTTTTTCTGTCAAGAGGTACTACATATAAATTTACACAATAACCATGCTGCATTTGGGGACCTGGGGACCTGCAGTCCCTCCAAGTATTGCTGAATTCCAATCCTTGTCAGCCCCACCTGACTTGATAAATGATGATGATCAATCACAGATGCAATAATTACTCTACCTCTGAAGGACCATGGATTTCTCAGCCCTGCCTCTGCTTCAAGGTGTCACTTATTTGAAGAGATGTTCAGTCCATGTCACATTTAAAGCTAAAGAATCATAAGGAGGAAACCAAGGGGCTTTGAAATTTCTCATTGCTAATTCTATTTGAACCATAGTAGATATTTCTAAATCTGCATCAACCTACAGTGGGAACTACTAAGGACAACTGCTTTACCTACAAATTAGCACATTTATTTATTTATTTATTTATTTATTTATTTATTTATTTATTTATTTATTTATTTATTTATTTATTTATTTATTTATATCCAGCCCGTCTGGTCTGGTCGACCACTCTGGGCGGCTTCCAATAAGGTGTATACGATAAAACATAAGGATTTTACAAACAGTCCATAATACATACAATAATAAAACAAATAATAAATGAAAGAAAAAATAAAGAAATAATTAAATATTGACAGGAGGGGAGGCCTGAACATACAACCATGTTTTTAGTTGACTCTTAAACGTACCCAGCATAGGGGCCGCACGAATCACCGGATGATGATTATTCCAGAGGCGAGGAGCCACCGCCGAGAAGGCCTGGTTTCGTGTCCTTTCCTTCCGGGCCTCCCTCGGCATTAGGCTTCTCCTGGCTTGTGCGGGTGATCCGAGTAGATCTAGGTGGAAGCAGGCATTCCGCCAAGTATCGAGGTCCTAAACTGTTTAGGGCCTTATAAGTAAGCATTAACACTTTGAAGTCAATGCGGAAACGGATGGGCAGCCAGTGCAGCATGGCCAGAGTAGGAGAGATATTTTGGTATTTTCTCACTCCAGTAAGGAGTCTGGCCGCCACATTCTGCACCACCTGAAGTTTCTGCATCAGCCTCAAAGGCAGCCCCACGTAGAGCACGTTACAGTAGTCTAATCTAGAGATTACGAGCGCATGTACTAAGGTAGTGAGCGCCCCCGTGTCTAGGTAAGGTCGCAGCCAGGCAATCCGCCAAAGGTGGAAAAAGGCGGTGCAGACTAGCAATGCTACCTGCGTTTCCATGGTGAGCGTCAGGTCCAGGTGTACCCCCAGGCTGCGGACCCCACTCTTCACAGCCAGGGCCACCCCCCCCCCAAACATGAGGGAATTTCCCAAGCCACCATCCACAGGGCCACCCACCCTCAGAACTTCCGTCTTGTCTGGGTTCAGCCTTAGGCCGTTCTCCTGCATCCATTGTTGTACGGCCCCCAGGCAGCGCTGGAGGGACAGGATGGCATCACCTGCAGTTGGTGAAAAGGAGATGTAGAGCTGGGTGTCATCCGCATATTGATGACACGATGCCCCACATCCCCTGATGACCCCTCCCAGCGGCCTCATATAGATGTTAAACAGCATTGGGGAGATAATCGACCCCTGTGGAACCCCACAAGTGAGGCACCATGGGGCCGAGACACTCTCCCCAAGTTGTACTCTCTGGGGTCGGTCCCCCAAGAAGGAACGTAGCCAGGCAAACACCAGGCCACCAATTCCCAACTCAGACAGCCTCCCCAGGAGGATACTGTGGTCGACAGTATCAAAGGCCGCCAAGATGTCGAGGAGGACCAACAAAGATATTTTACCCCTGTCAGCCTCCCTCAACAAGTCATCATACAGGGCGACCAATGCCGTCTCTGTACGGTGGCACAGCCTGAAGCCCGACTGAAATGGATCCAGGGCATCTGTTTCATCCAAGTGGGCCCGAAGTTGGTCAGCCACCACCCTCTCGACCACTTTGCTCATGAAAGAAACATTGGCGATGGGCCTATAATTGCCAATTTCGTCCGCCGCCAAATTAGGTTTCTTTCTTATGGGCCTAATGAGTGTCACCTTGAGGGCAGAGGGAAACCTGCCCTCAAGGAAAGAACCATTTATTATTGCAGTGGCCCATGTTAATTCTACATGTTAATTCTACACAGAAATGTGTTGCATAATGGCCCCCCACCAGAGAATCACCTATGGTCTTCTAACATGGTCCTCAAGCAATTTATTTATTCCTATATATTTAGGCTTTCATAAAATAACAGTTAAGACTCCAGGATTTGGTTGTCTGGGGGTATTTTGTGGTGTGTTGCTAAGAGATTTATAAATATTGGGTTCCTCTCCCCCCCCCGAAAGTTCAAGTGTCTGAAATAAACAGATTGCTAAACTACCTTCACGCTGCTTACTTCCTGAGCACACGAAGCACTTATTCTAACATGTTCCTCTGAAAACTCACTACATATGAAAAAGAAGTAGACTATTTATTATAATCTGACCTCTTCTATGCGATTCTACTTATATTCCAAATTCTCTACTTTCATTCTGTAAATCGTGCAATTTCAGCTTGAATTCTGTGGGTGCTTTCCTGGATTTAAGGTCAGCACTTTTCATGACTTTTGAAATACGGCGGTCAAAGTAAAACCATAAACATGAAATGGGTAGGACTGATGGGAAATGACATAGAATTGTACACCTTTACCTCTCTTGCACAAGTGAGCCGAAATGCCCTGGACTGTGGATTTTAATACACAAGATTCTTGGACCCAAACCTACATTTCAAATGACCCTTCACAGTGGGCTCTAATTAGACAACCTGTTCAGTTTCCTTTAAAAAGTATGGACTCGGAATGAAACTTTCAAATTTACTACTACTTCTTCCTCAAGCTACAAAATGAAAAGCAACAACAACAACAGCTTCAGGAGATGTCACGGTCTGTGCTGTACCATTATTTCAAAGGATCAGCATGGCATTGGCCTGAACACACCTGTCAAAGTGTCTTGGATGAATTAAGTAAGGTCTAATTTGGGAACGTTACTTTATCTCCTAGGTTTTAGAAAGCCCCAGCTGCTGTGTCTCTGCATCCTTTCAGGCTCACAAGCTATTGAGTGCAATAAGCACACAGAACCACATTCTCAAAGACAGAAAAAGTTGCTTTTATGATCCACAGACACCAGAATATCCTTGCATGGGAAAAAATATCTCATGATCATGCACACTGGGTCAGGACAGGATAGAAAGTGGCAGAGGTGATTTCTTCTGCTGACACTGGCATTTTCTAACCTGGGTAATGTGCACTGCAGTTCAGACCCCATGATTCTCAGCTGCCCCCTCCCCCTCAAAAGAAAAACCTTTGCTTTTCAAAATAACTTGGAAAGAGAGAGAAAAACTCATGGGTGCTCTCCTGCCTTTGAAGGAGCCGCCTGTACTGCCTTTTGGTCATCTTCCTGAGTGCCAGCAGGAGTTCTCTGAAACTTAGGGATGATGATTGGATAGCAGCCAAAAAGAATAAGCAGAATGGAGGAAGAGACAGCCTCCTTAGGAAAATATGGGAAATCCCTAAGGTTCAGAGATCTCTTCTTGAATTCCCTAAGGTTTCTATGGGCAGGAGTAGCAGTAGCTCCCCCTCTTGAGGCAGGAAGTAAAAGATCATCTCCAGCAGTGGTGTAGTCTCTGGCTCGGCTGGAGGAGGACATGACAGCTGCCAATAACTGTGGCATCAGCCATTAATTATTCCCAAATGCTTTCCTCCATCCTCTCCCAAAATAACATTTACATAAGTGCTGTCCAACCAAAGTTTATGTCTTTTATTGAAGGAACTGCAGTCCACCAAGTGAATGCCACTTCCTCCAGGGAAGCTGGAAATTACAGGAGCACACTAGACACTGTCACACCCCCAATAACCTGGCAAACCATAAGCTGCTTTAACCCTGGCATCAAAACACACAGATTTTTAGACTTTTACTTCCATCGTTCCTCTCAAATAGCAATAGGACTCAAGATAGCTATGCCCTCCCTTAATATCCATGGGATGTTTGAGGAGGCTTTACCCATGAATTATTACAACTCAAGGAATTTGCAAGCCACTATAATACAACCTCTCCTGTCCAGTAGTCTGGCACAGGCTCCCTTCGAAGTGCCTCCTCAGCAGCTCTCCACAGTTGCATGAGGAAAGACCTCCAGTAAGCACCTAGTATCTAAGAAAGTCAAAAAGTGGGTACCACACTCTCCACTTAAGAACATCCATAAATACCACCATGAACTTGACGCAGAGTTGCCAGCAGATCTAAAGCCCAGGCTGAGGTGCTTGCCCAAAAGATATTTCTCTGCTGTGGGCAAGTTTCCTGTGTGGTAGCCCTCAGCAGCTCCTGCTCTTTTTCTGCAGCCAGGGAGGTTAGCTGTTTAAGAAGCAGGCTGGCAATCATTCACAGCCTGCCAGTTTGGGAGAGCTGCCTGGTAGCTACTCTACAGAGCCTCAGGGACCCTTCAGGAAGGGCAAAGTGTGAAATGCAGCACCCTGACACCCTACCCCCTGAGGCAATTCTCTTACTTGGCCTCATGGCAGGCAGGCCCAGTCGTCATGGCAGGGGGTGAGTACAGTTTGGAAGTCAAATGGAATCCCACCCCTCAAAATACTGCGAAGGTTACATACCCTGACGACTCAGAAAGTATTAGTTTTTAAATTACAAGAGAAATAGTATTATATTAGCATTTTAAAAATTATGTAGTAAAAGATATTAAATATTATCTTAAAAACACCCAAAATGTCCCAAATATGAGCCAGTGACATTAAAGATTTATGCTGTAAAATCATTCAGCTTACAGAGGTAAAAAACAAAAACAAAAACACCTATAGTTTACTCATGCCAGTATCTAGAGATAAAATCTCCAGGTTCATGCTGAACATCAAGCATTGTTGTTGTTGTTTTGTCATTGTGTCCAACTCTTCGTGACCCCATGGACCAGAGCACACCAGGCCCTCCTGTCTTCCACTGCCTCCCAGAGTCTGGTCAAATTCATGTTGGTAGCTTTGATGACACTGTCCATCCATCTTGTCCTCTGTCATCCCCTTCTCCTCTTGCCTTCATATTTTCTCAACATCAGGGTCTTTTCCAGGGAGTCTTCTCATGAGATGGCCAAAGTATTGGAGCCTCAGCTTCAGGATCTGTCTGTCCTTCTAGTAAGCACTCAGGGTTGATTTCCTTCAAAATGGATAGGCTTTGCAGTCCAGGGGACTTTCAAGAGTCTCCTCCAGCAGCACAATTCAAAAGCATCAATTCTTCGGCAGCCAGACTTCTTTATGGTCCAGCTCTCAATTCCATACATTGCTACTGGAAAAACCATAGTTTTGACTATGCGGACCTTTGTCGGCAAGGTGATGTCTCTGCTTTTTAAGATCCTGTCAAGGTTTGTCATTGCTTTCCTCCCAAGAAGCAGGCATCAAGCATAGTAACATCAAGCACAGTAAGTGAATACAGTACTATTATTACTCCCCACTTGAGTTGTTGATATGTGACATTATGTGGTTTATAACATGATGACCCTATGGATTAGTGTCTTCTAAAAGGCCCTATAATTACTATCCATGTCAACATTCAGTGAGCCTGCTTCAACTTGAACCAACAAATGAATCTATCCAAGTAACTTGCATGTTTGCTACCACTGTTTGAGGTGGAGAGTTATAAAACAGACCTGTTTGATAGCTTTCTTTTAAAGCCTTTAGAGCAGCCATTCTCAATGGGGGTCATATGCCCCCCTGGAACATTTGAAAGGGGCCACAGACTGGAAACAGTTCTTCACACTCCATTCTATAAAGTTCATTATGCAAATTATACAATCCTGATTTGGCCTATATTTCTTTCACATCGTGTTTAGGGCCACAGCCAAAAAAAAGAAGTTAAGGGTTGAGAATGGCTGATTTGAATGATGATTTCAGATGGTCAGAGCATGTGGGAAGGAAAAAATTTACCTCCTGAGCTGCAATTTCTCTCCATTGCACACCTGACAATTATTTCTTACAAAAAGCCTCCAGTGGTACCAAAGGATGTTTTCATACAAGATGAATTGCTACATGGAGTTGATTTTTAAGAGGGAGAATTGCTCCCTAGCTATAAGTTTCTCCAAAATAATTTAGCAATTATGCTTTTTTTAAAAAAGAAAAAGAAAAGAAAAGAAAGGTTCCTGTGGTGCCAATTAAACATTTTTAAAAAGAGAAAGGAAGCCTAATTTTTGTAGAAAAGATACAGTATATGACTATGGGCTAGCCAGATACCCACCATGGTATAAAAGATCCTTTCCCCCGCCACAAACTATAACAATAAAATGTAATAAGAAAATAGCCCTCCAGCTATGTTGGCAACTTCAATCAAGTTTTTTTAAAGGACAAAATACACCAATTTGTATAGAATTGGGCCTGCACATTTATATGTACAGATGCAAATTTAGAAATTATTTTTTAATTATTTAAACAATGATAGTCAATATTCAGGCAAAAAAAAACCACATTCCTTTTTCACTTACTTCTGCTTGTTCGAATCAAGCCTGGCCATTTGAAAGCAGCCTACACTACCTTGCTCCCTGTTGCTAGTGATGCACAAATGATGCACTGCATCAGTTATGATTTATTTTTTTAAAAAAGCAGAGATGGAGAGAAAACATCAGTTCCAAAGCCACAAGACTGCTTCTAACTCAAAATCAGCGTGCTTCTTACTGGCATAACTCAGATGTACAAGGAACAACACTGCCCTTATACAAGGAAAACAAGAGATAAAATTTTAGCTGATGGACTATGAATGTATGTATAGCTTTGTGCAGACCATCTCTCACTGGTAAAAGATTATTATTTTTGGGATCCTGGAGAACTTGGGCTCATAAAGTTGGTTCCTAACTTTATTCTAGGTACTTATTACTTACTATCATTTCATTATATTCATTTTGCCTTTATTAACATCGATGAAATGCAGTGGTGTCTCTCTCACTTTACAAACCTCTCCCGTACAGGGTTTTTGAAGCAGAAGCTAAACAGTGCTTGGATTTAAAAGACTCAGGTCTGTGATAAGAAGCAAACGATTGCCTTGGGGTGCTTGTAGATTGTACATCTACCATGTTACAAAGTTTTGAATTCCTTAGGTCAATGAAATGAAGGCACTTTAAAAGGCCAAACATCTTAATGACTAACTCTGAGAGTAAATTTTATTCAGAGCCCTGCCTCCTCAGTGTCATGAAGGAATGCACTCAAACTGGTCTCATTCACATTATGCTGAAGTTGTTTCCTTATTCCCAGTTCCTTGTTTAGGAAACAAACCTCATTCATTCATTTGAAAAAGGAGTTGCTCTTTTTTTGGCTCTAGTTAGTTGGTATGTTCTCAGAGAACATGGATAAGCTCACACCTGTTGTGAGACACATGCATAAGGGATCTTTGAATCATGACCGCGGGGCATCTTGACCCAGAGTGGGCTGAGTATATCACATTCACACAGAGCGATTCCATATCAGAGTTTTATTGAACACACAAGAACTACAATATACACAATGATTTTATTGGGGAACAGCAAAAATTACGGTTCGTTGTTGTTGTTTAGTCGTTTAATCGTGTTCGACTCTTTGTGAACCCACGGACCAGAGCATGCCAGGCCCTTCTATCTTCCACTGCCTCCCGGAGTTGTGTCAAATTCATGTTGGTTGCTTCGATGACACTGTCCAACCATCTCGTCTTCTGTCGTCCCCTTCTCTTCTTGCCTTCCCAGTCTTTTATGTTTTGTTTTCTTTGAGTTCTTATTTCTCCACAATATTTCTGCAGCAAGTATATTTATTTGCTATAAAAATTATGGTAATGTAGCCTAAATAGCAAATAAATATACTTGCTTCAGAAGTATTGTGGAGAAAAGAGAACTCAAAGAAAACAGAACATAAAAGACTGGGAGGGCTACTGCCTGGAGAAGAGCGGGAAAGAAAGAAGTCTAAAGTGGGGGAGGATATTTGCCAAAGCACTCTCCCCCACAGATTTAGGGAGGACAGAAATTATCTTACTTTAATCTGCACCCAGAAGTGTTGTACCCAGATAGAGTAATGCAGGGAAAGACAAATCTGGAGCAGAAATCCCAGTAAAGGACAGGCTAATGAGATATGATGCCAGAACCAGGCATTAAGGAGAAATACCGCCTGATAGGATTCTCTGGTGAAATCATGGATTCCAGGAGAGCCACAGGGCTACGAAAGTGATCCAGCTGGTCCTGAACTCTGGGAGACTTCAGACCTTTAGCGAAGTCAGCTAGCAAAGGAAAATTGATAATGCTTCAGGATGAGACTTCAAAGAAGTTTCAGGATGAGGTGAAATTAGAAAGTAAGTCTGAACCAGAATGGAAAATATGGCCATCACAGGCCTTTTTATGGGATTATTGCAATGATGTGCTGTACTAACTGGGCACCCTTGTGAATCATATAGCCATGTCCTACTTCTCCACCAGTTCTGATGATAATCTTGCACAGCTGGCTAATCATTTTTGATGGTCAAGATGACAGCAAACAATAGAACAATATCTGCTGGATGATATTAGAGATTGTGTTCCTTCTAATCATATTGGGCTGATAAAGGGAGGTTGCAGATGATATCTTAATTGGATTTCCAGCCATAGCCAACTCTCTGCCTAAGAGGTCTCCATGTCTGATGTCTCATTGGCTGATGCATTGTCTACATTCTGGCAAACTCTACTGAAATGTTTGGTCAAGGTTATATTTCCTGTAATTCTGCATGTCTGTAATTTTGCATATCATTTCATAACAAGGTCTGGTTTTTCCATCCTCACCCCACTGCTGCTCTTTTAAACCTCCATTTTCTGGGACTGTGGCCTCCATAAGTTCCTTTGTGAACAGGTCCTCAGTTCTCCCAAACACCCTGGTACAAAAATTTGGCATACATTTGGAGAAGATAGAAGGTTAGAGTGCTAAGCAGGAAGCCCATACCGTGAGGTTATACTCACACTGTTGTGAAAGGACACAAAACCTGGAGTTTGTGGAACAAAAATTGGTACAGCACGTTGGCACAGGTTTGGAGGAGATAAGAGACTTGGGGATTCACAGTAAAAAACAGTTTCAGATTTGGACTAGCAGGCTATTCCAGTAGAGAACACCACAAAACAGTGGTTCCCACTCCCCAGATGTTCTTGAACTACAACTCCCAGAAATCCTGCCCAGCATAGCTAGCAGTGAAGACTTTTGGGAGTTTTGGTCCAAGAACATCTGGGGACTCAAATTTGGGAACCATTGCCCTAAAATAAAAGAGCTGTCCCCTAGCAGCCTTTTGCAGGAAGGGTGTGCTCTTTAAAAGAGGGTGCATGTTCATGCTATTCCCAGTGGGGCCACAACTAGGGCAGAGCAATGGGTGCTTTGCCTCAGAGTGCCAAAATTTAGAGGTGAAAAGCTAGAGATGATGATACATAATGGCAACATTTTCCAGCTCACTTCATTTTCTTTTTCTTGAAAGCATAACCTTTCTCTTTCTTTTCAGGGGACATCCCATTCTCCCTGTTTAGTGGTTTGCACCCATGCCTTAACGTGCAGTGGGTAGGAGATGGTGTCACTTGCCCTGAGTGCCAAAATGGCTACTTATGGCTCTCAATTCCAGCTCTTTGTAGCAATTCAGGGTAGGAGGAAGAAAAAAAAGTTTCCCTCCTTCCTCCTTGGTGATATATCTCCCTAGCCTGAAATGGCTGTCCCCAGTTCTGGGCCAAAACAATGTGCCAAATTCCTCATAGAGGGTGGGAACGTGCTTTCTATCTGTCTATACAGGAGATGGGTTGTTTTCGCTCAGAGTTGAGGGTTATTATCTGTTCAGAGCATGACTAATTCAGTATAACAAGTGCCTTGTCCAAGATCAAAGGGCACATGCAAACGATAAGGCGTACACTTCATACAAGCAGTGGAACGATACAAAATGGAAGTTTTCCAGTTAGTCAAAATTGCTTTCCCAGAACGGCATAGTTCTTGCTCTTTAAACAGTATTGCTGGGATATGTGTCGTAGGGCAACACAGCAGTTACCAAGGAAAACCACTTCACATGCCCTCTTAAATGGCTACGTTTTGCCATCATGCTTTCGCAAGAGTCAGCAGTTTAAGGCCCTCTTACTCTTAAAAAGGCAGGCTTCAGAAGAAGAAGATACCGTGTGCTTTTGGAAAAGAAAAGCATCCTTTCCTTTAGTAACTTCTTAGTTATTAGCACCCCTCCTCCTGTGATTAAGATTTTAAGGGCCAAATTGCACAAGGAGAGCCAGTGTGGTTTAGTGGGTAGAGTGTTGAATGAAGACTCCAGAGACTTGACTTCAGACTCTTATCAGTTGTGAGAATTCACTGGGATTGGCAACAGCAAACCCTTGCCAACCATTCCTTAGACATCTCACATATTTCCAAAACCCAGTTAGGGTTACCATACATTAGAAGCCACCTGACACAATGAAGTACACACTGTGCAAGAGGTTCATGAGTGAAGGATTTCCCAATGACTCAATTCCATTTTATTTACTTTGATTCCCTTTCCTTCCCTATGACACTCTTCCATAGGCACCTATGGAATTTCCCTTCCTCTGTGAAGAAAACAGCCAATGGGGAGAGACAGACCTGGCTGAAGGCATTTGTTTTCTGTTTAAAAAGCAAAATAGCCCTGCCTCCCTCTTACATTACTATAAAAGCTAACTAGGCTGGTGGATGCAGCACTGAGAATAAGGTAGCATCCTCTACATCTGATGTTAGCAGCTGCTGTGAGTGTGGATCAACCCATCAGACATATACGGCTCTATCATCTAACAAAGGGAAATGTCTAAGAGAACTCAAGCAGAATACAGGAGACCCACTGCATTTGCTGTCATCAAATATCACTTTCAACAGTTCTCTCATTCTGCCTGGTGGAAAGGTCAGCCCTGCTGAGCAGTGTTTCGAACAGGACATTGGGTGGAGGGAAGTAAAACCGACAGACTCCACTACCTACACCTCTTATCAATATGTAATATAATCTCAGAAACACAGAGTTGGAGGGAGGCAAAGTGGATAAGAGCAGACCCAGTCTAGATGGGCGGGGTATAAATCTAATTAAATAAATTTAAAAAAAAGTAATCAAACTCCCACCCAAACACTTAAACCACTGAGCTATCCAAGCAGTTCATCAAAATCTGAAGCTTCCTATTGGTTAATAACCCAATCACTGAATTAGTACATAGCCTTTAAGATGTAAGGAAACCTGTTACTTTAAATTATTCAAATGTATAACTTGGTTTGGGAAGAGGAGAATAATATATATCACATTTTTTAAAGGATAAGATCAGATCAAATATAAACTGTGTCCTGTATCTTCTATCTTATAAGGTAGTTGCTTCTGGATCAGAGTGATTAAATTGTTAAGAGGTAATGGAGGTATGATGAGTATTTTCAGAATGGGGATTGAATCAGGTTGAGGCAGGAGGTACATTTAAATCAAATTCAGGGCACAGTCTAATGCCCTGACACACAGAGATCGGGACAGGAAGGACAAAAGCAAAGGCATTAGAGTCAGACTGCAACATTTTAAATAACCTTGCCAGCCAAACTGAAAAATAAACGAACTTACATAGGAAGCAGAGGTGCTTTTCTGCTTGATTCTAATGATTAAGTTGTAGATTATATGTTTAACATGGCAAGAATTCCAGTTAGGTAGAGGTGGCGATCCACAGGGCTATTGGACAGTTCAGTGACTAATTGCTATCCCAAATACAGAAAGAGAAGCCATCATCTGCAGCAGACGTGGGCAAAGAGTAGATTAGACCTACAGGTAAATCTTTTGATGGCTTGACCTGTGTTTCTGATTTGTGAGGCAACAGCAACAACTGAAAGCTTTGCTGGTTGGTGAGACTGGGATGAACTTTGCATGGGACAGAACCAGGAGGCAATTTTTGCACAAACCATCTGGGATCTTTAGGCAGAAATTAACATATTTAACAAAACATCACTTGCAAGTCCTGCAATGCAATTTATATCATTTAATATGAATATAAAGCATATAAAGCATAGCATAACTAGTATGTCTGTAAGACAACAGTTCACCCGTGCTCGTATTTGAGAACTCATCAATCTACTATCTTGCCAAAAGAATTGGAACAAGGAATTCAGATAATTTAGTTTCTTGGATTTGTTCACCTTTGCAACAAAAAGGCCACCCAAGAACACCAGCCAATATCCTGCTGCTATTTCCAACTAGATTAAGCCCACTGAACCAATCAATGAATGGTGAATCAACACTAAGGTAAATTACATTGAGTCAATGAGTCTACTCTAGTGGGGGACTAGCAATAAGACATGGGTCATTGGCAACTAAAATAAACTTCTGGAAAGACAGATTTGTCAGCTTAATGCTATATGGCTCAGTGCTGTAGGATAGCATCTAATATGACTCATTTATGGGGTGAAATTACTGACTTCAGAATATGTCACCCCCACATTTTCAGGGCTACCTTGACTCCATACACAAGACCATCTGAGCAGCTATAGCAGGGAAAAGCTGAAACACTTTGCTTCAAGACTTTGACGCTTCTATTGGTTCTTGCAATTGATATATGCATGATTTAAGTGATTAACTGGATCCTTTCAAGATCAAGAAGGAACTTGTCAGAAGCTATCTGATGCTTTTTAAAAAAGTGCATATCTGTGCACACCTAGCGAGACAGATAAATAGACAGACTGATAGAAGTTGCCACTGATGCAGGATAGCCAAGGACAGAGAGAACCTGTCTTGGCTCAGAACCTGAACAGAAGCCAATAAAGTGATCAGATGACTTCCCCGCTGGGTGCAGCCAGCTTCTGGACAACAAGATGGCTGACTGGAATCAGAAGGAGTGAGCCTGGTTTTCCCCGCCCCCTGCCCTCACCAGCTGTCAGTCTCTACCAGCAGCTGATTAAGTGAATTGACTTTCTCAACCCTCTCTAAAGCCACCAGTAAGCTGTGGCAGACAAAGTACCCAGATCAAGGAAAAATTACTATTTTGGGTATCAGTTTCCGGACTCCCCCAGGCAGCTGCTGTGACTGTAACACACACGTCACTGTGTGTCTCACCTAGAGCAGTGGTTCTTAACGTGGGCAATAATGCCCCTCAGGGGACTATTTCATTTTTCAGGGGGGCAGTAGAACGAAAAGGGGCAGTGTGGGGGCGGCGGAACAGAAGGGGTGCTGTAGGGAGGCACTGGAGCAAGCCAAACCTGTGAAGGCGGCTGCAGCCGCGGTGCTGGCAGTGGATCCGGTGCTGGCACTGCCAGACAATCCAGCTCTTTCTGCCTGGCACATCTCGCCTTCCTCCCTTAGGGGAGTGTGAATTGGGTGGAAGGAAAGTGTCTCTCAGGTCCCTATCCTTGCCCAGTGAAGTGCTGCCTTGCACCTGGTTGGGGAGGGAGAGATGAACCCCGTTTATTCATCCTGCCTTCCCGCCCACCTTCCCGCCTGTTGCAAGGGAAGCACAGAGAGAAATGGATCAGTTTGGGGTGGCGTGGCAGGATTTCTAGGGATGGGGCTGGCTCGGGTCATCCTGGGTGGGTGGGAATTTGGCAGCTTTTCCAGCTTTTCTTGTTGTCCTTTTGTGGGTGGGTGGCTGTCAGGAGGGAAGAAAGTTCACCTGGCCAACTTTAAATGGCTTTGAGGGACGTTGAACTTGAGCTCTTCCCCTGTCTTCCATGTACAGTACACGGATGTGATGTGCCTCTATGTGAACATCCTCTGGGAGAGAAAGCTCTCAAACTGAACCGAGAGCGCTGAGGGCAAAATCTACAGGGTTTTCATAGAGAGACAAGCAAACGCACTGTGGAAAGTCAGCCACTCCTCTTTCTCTCTGAACCCTGAAGATCCGTTCAGTGAAGGCGAAAAGGGCAGCATGTCAGTGGCTTGAGTATAACAGTTTGCTTCAAGAAGGGGGTGGCAGGAGTGCTTCAAAAGGTTTAGACTACAACTCCCACAATCCCCTGCCCTTGGCCCACCTTCCCGCCCATTGCAACGGAAGTGCGGAAAGAAACGGGTTGGTTTGGGGTGGCGCATCATTTCTCATTGAGCTGTTCAGCAGTTCAGTTGTTTATTGTTCTGTTGGGTACTTGGAAAGTTGTTTTTAAGTTAATTTGTTATGGATGTTGTTGTAACCCTCCTTCCCCAAAGTAATTTGTGTGAGTAAATGTTGCAAAGAGTGTTAGTTACTCATTACTTTCTGACTACTATAAAACCCTTAGGACTGTGAAGTGATTGGCATAAAACTTGAAAATTCTTCTCCAAATCTTCTGAAAAGAAAATGTGAAAATGCTACATTAAACAGGTTTCATGTGTAGAAGGTTGCTTTGGTCAACAGACTTTTGCATTATTCTAACAATGCTCCTTGAATTTTTTTTTTAAATTTAAAACTGCTACATGGCAATATACAACCCTAATTTGCTTCTCTATTTCCTTAATACAAAGTCTACTATCTACAGAATTTCTCTCTAACTCTCTAGCGCTGTTTTTTTAAAAAAAAATATTTTGAGACCCAAGTGGGTTGCTATCTTGAATTTAGGGTTCAGACAGCAGCAAAATCAATATTCCTTTCCTTTCAAACAAATACTCTATTATTCTAAGATTCTCTGATTCTTAAAATTCTGTTAGGATTTGTAGCTGAGTGACAAAACCAATTGCTAGCATATTATTGCCAGCAATGGCAATAATATGCCAGCTGACATATTATTGGTCAGTATGAAGACTAAGTCTTTTGGTGAAACTAGAATGGGCCATTAATACATACTCCTGGCTATGCTTTCATCAGCATGTGGTCAGAAGCCACGCTTTAGTATCAGAGATAGTTTGTGGAAGATAAAGTGAAACTTTTAACAAGCTGCATTTTTTGAGCTTTGGAATACACAGGCTTTTGTCCAGTAAGGATCATCTTGCTGGTTGAAGGAGAAATTAGGCTGCTTCCTTACCCTAATTTTCTTTCTTCTGTGCTGTCCTCATTCTCCATTGCCACCACACCAAGCTCAGTTACCCAACTCACACTTAACAGCAGATCTGAAGTGGTCTGCAAGAGGGAGGGGCATCACTGAAAACTGTCTCCTTCCCTCTTCTGAAAGGGGACAGTGCCTTCTGTCAGTGGAGTGACTTCCACTGGAAAAAAACCTCAGCACCCTTTTTTATTTTCATGTCTTGTTTTGTGATTTGCCCATGGGTGATTGATTGATTAGGCATCCTTCAGTCTCGAGAGACTATGGTTAACGTGCTCTGTATGGAGGACTTGGAACAGCGTCTAGTGTGGCTGAGAAGGCCAATTCGAGAGTGACCATCCCTTCCACACTGAAGACAAATACAATATGTCCCCTGTCCAGCTCCCTGATTTTGCTGCTTTCGGGACTGCCTCTTTGCCTCGGCCTGCTGGACAAGGGTCACTTCAAATTGGGAAAGGTTGTGATGCAACGCCTGCCTCCAAGCTGAACACTCAGATGTCAAGGTTTCCCATCTGTTGAGGTCCATTCCTAAGGCCTTCAGATCCTGCTTGCAGATATCCTTGTATTGCAGCTGGGGTCTCCCTCTGGGGCAATTTCACTGCACTAATTCTCCATACAGGAGATATTTTGGAATCCGATGTTAAAGGGATCTGATGTTGAGCCATCAAAAACTACGGTGCCTTTCATTCCCCCATGAAAGGACCTGATGATGTTATGGAGTTGAGGTGGACATCCAATCTTGGGAAGTATTTTAAAAAGGCCCTCCTTGCTAACCAAATCAAAGGCCTTTATGAGATCTATGAAGGCCACAAAGAGTGGCTGTTGTTCCCTACATTTCTCCTGCAACTGTCGGAGGGAGAATACTATGTCAGTGGTGGATCTATTAGCTCAAAATCCACACTGTGATTCTGGAAAGACTCTGTCTGCAAGCACCTGGAGACTCTTCAGCACAACACAGGCAAACAACGCTGAGAAGAGAGATGCCAGGGTAGTTATTGCAGTCGCCCCTGTCTCCTTTGTTCTTATATAGTGTGACGATGTTTGCTTCATTTTTTAATTCTTGTTGTGCTCTGTAAAACATTTTGTGTGTCTCTTTGTATTGTACTTTTTTAACGTGCACTCCAGTTTGATATTATATTTTGGTTTCTCAGTTTTATTGTTAAGAGCACAATTTTTTTTGGTGCTCTTCATGTAAACTTTTTGTGTAGAGATTTATATATAATTTTTCACTCTGATTTTTGTTGCTTTTCTTCTGTAAAATTTTTCTTTGTGTCTTTTAAACCGTTTTTATAGTGTGCATGAATAAGTATTTTCCTCGAATCTTAATTTAATTTCAGAGTTCTCATCTTGAAATTTTTACTTCTTGCATTGCAGTTTGTTTTTATGATCTTTTTATATTTCTTTTTGCATCTTAAAATTCACTTGTAACTAAATCATTAAATGTTCCTGATTTTTTTTTCAGGCATTTCATTTTCTTACAATTGAATTTTATTTTCAGGGGTCATTGGATTTAAGTGTCTTGGATGAATGAATGAATGAATGAATGAATGAATGAATGAATGAATGAATGAATGAATGAATGAATGAATAAATAAATAAATAAATAAATAAATAAATAAATAAATAAATAAATAAATAAGATATTGCCGTGGGGAGGGGGGCAATGATAACATCCTCAATGGCTCAAGGGGGCGTTTGTTTCAAAAAGGTTAAGAACCACTGACCTAGAGTAAACTCAATCATTTGCTGAGTTTGGAGGGAAGGCTCATAACTCACTTCTGTTTTTGCTCTTTTCTCTCACAAGGATGAAAATCCATTTGTCCATTGTAGAGGGCTGGGCTTCACTATAACTACATCAGCAAATCTCCAGTTGATAGGTCCACGTTGGTCTGGTTGCATTCCACATTTTAATTAAGAAGCCTTGTTAACTTCTCTAGCAAAGACTTTGTGTAAACAAAGAAGAAAACCTGCATAAAGATGAATATAACAGATTTCCCAGGGTAACAACAAAGCAGGAGCTAAAAGTCAATGTGACGCAAGGCCTTTCAGGTTTTAGCAAAGGGTGGGGAATCTAGATGTTTATTTGACTTCTGGCAGTCATGCAATAGCTTTCTCTTAAGATGCTGAAAGAGCTTTGAGTTAGAAAAAATAGCAGGGGGAGAGAGGAAGAGAAGAGGGTGAATTCCAGTACTTTTAATTAATGTAATAATTTTTCTGTTGAAAGAACTACAAGATTCAGCAAACTTGCATAGGTGTTTGATACTCTGTGCAACTTGTCCAACTTTTAAATCTTTTTTTTTTTTTAATCATAAAAATCTTTCCAGGAAACATTCTCGTCAGGTCAGAGCAAAAGCTTGGCATCTCTAATTAAGCGTGATGACAAAATGGGAGATCTTCTGTGTAATTACAGGAGCTACACCACCTGTCAGTAATTAAGCTGCCAAAACATTTGGCATCAAGATTTTAAAAAATAGGTCCTGTTCAGTCAAGAGCCTGTCCATCCTCTCATAATTAACCTTAACAAACAGTGTGTCCTGTCATTTCTGACGGATTGACTATTTAGCCTTGTAGCACTGAAATGAAATGTCAGAAAAACTTCTGATGAAAGCTGCAGGGAGATCTTCAAGAATTATAACAGTGCCTTCTGCTGTGTTCAGGCTGCCTTTTGTCCCTTCGGTGTCTCTTCTGTGCAGTCCAAAGGAGTGCTTCGAATCTTACTTTTTAGAAGTAACAAGTTACATACCACTTTCACAAAGGTCAGCTAGGTTTCCACTTGCCCCTGCAAGCAAAACTCATTTGCCAGTAGCCAACTTCATAGGTCTGCTGGCACAGTGGGAAGAAGGTTAGTGACAGCAGCAGATTGCTGTTAATTAAAGAGTTCCTGTTTTGGTTTTGGCTTGCACATGTGCAAAATGAGACAAAATTGCACACAGCCCAAAAACAAAGCAGGAACTCCTTAATTAATGGCAATCAGCTGCTGCCACTAATATCACTCCCCCTTCACTGGCAGAGCTATGGATGATGATTTCTTCCCATTTTATTATTTTGCATTTATGAGAACAAGAAAGCATACAAACACCTTCCACCATCAAGCTGGTGGCTGAGGAAATATCGAAGACATTATTCCTTCCAAGGGCATTATTTAGTTTTTAATGGCTTTTGCATCAGAATGCTCCTTCCCCAGGCATGAGCCTCATTATATCACTTTCCCTGCCCTGGAAAGCTGCAGACTAAAATAATCCTAGGATAAATTCCCTGGAAAATAAAACTGGCTTCTTCAAAAATTACAGTAATCTCCTGGCATCCTGGGGCAGGCTTCCATTTATCAGAGACATTACTTATCTCCAACTCCCTGATTGCATGTATTAGTTGAGTTGTGTTATAAACTTAAATGGATTTTCTAAATAAAAATCAAAGAGCTGTGGTAGAATCAAAGAGAAAAAGGTTCCCCAGTGTTTCAGAAATATGTTAGTAACAGTATCAGGTAAATGCTCAGAAAGCCACGTTAAAGTGAGACGATGGTGAAAAGAAATACAATGTTATAATCAACATTATAAAATGTTATAATCAAAATACTTCAATGAGTAAAGAGTTATACAGAGTTCACTATACAATGGGTGGATCTGGACATAATGGTTTAACACAGTTAAAAACTATAAGGGGAAAAACCAGTTGACCCTTGCATGCCCTCTGGCTGATCTAATCCCAGTGTAGTTTTGAAGAGGAGGTTCGAAGTGTTCACTTCCATTTTGGATTGATTGCACCTTGATATGTCATCCACAGCTGATTTAGAGGGCTGGTGCATCTTAACCTGGGGTCTCAGTTTTGACAATTCTGCCTTGGATAACCCTGCTGGGAATCCTGACTCCTAATGGAGTCTACCCTCCCAAGGGCATTGTTCTAAGCCTCCTTGACACAGTCCGACTTCTTCACTACATTAAGGTGTGCCTCTAAGAGGGGATGCCTCTGTCTGCTTTTAATTATAAATGATTCCCAGCTTATCTTTAAAAATTGCTGTGGAACTTTAGTGACCTTGGGGCACATCATGAGAAAACAGGATTCTCTGGAAAAGACAAAAATACGGGGAAAGTTTCAAGGCAGCAGAAAAGAAGGAAGATCAAATATGAGAGGGATGGATTCCCTAAAAAGAATCCACAGACTTGAGTTTAGAGGAGCTGGGCAAGGCTGTTGAGGGCAGGACGTTTTGGAGATTGCTCCTTTGTGGGGTTGCCATAAGTTGAAGGTGACTTGACAACGTAACAACAGCACATAGAATTGTAGTATCTTTACACTTTTGAGGATTAAAATAGCATTTCTTATTGAATGTATTAGTCACATCAGCAGAAGAAAATTCATAACTTCAATAATGACGGGACTGGAGAAAACTTGAAGGGCAGCTACTGGACTGCAGAAGTATTGGAAAGTGTAACTGACATAGGATCTTTCAGAGACAATAGCAGCAAAACTCAAGGTAAGTTTTGTTAGTACTGCATAGATTAAGGCAAGAGTAAACCACTTCTGAATATTTCATACCTTGAACATTCTAGGATGTGATAATACAAAATGAAATAAGAGATAGTGCTGGAGATTAGACTCCCAGGTCAGAAAGCACTCAGCTACTGTGGAAGAGAAAAGAAGTACAAACACCACTATTGCTAGTGAAGCAACTAGATTAAAGGTGAAAGCATGTCCAGTTGCGAGAGGCAAAAGGAAAGTCTGATGCAGCTTGACACAAATAACAGTAGCATTGAATGTGATATATATAAGTTGAGATGAATTCCAAACTGTAGAGCAAGAAATAGAATGTCTAAATATTGCAGTACTTGATATGAATAAACTAAACAATGCATTTAAATAGGACCAAGCTGAATAGGGTCTGGAAAAGGACATTTTGAAGCAGAAAAATTCAAAATGTTTTACTCTGGATATGACAAACTCAGGAGAAATAACATTCTAATACTGAGACAAGATTTAGCAGAACCACTTAGGAGCTAGAATGCAAAATTTTATAAAATAATATTAATCATACTTAGAAAGCCCATTAAAAAGAACCAACTGGAGATGCTGAAGGGGGAGAAATTGAAATATTTTGTGCATGTTTTTCAAAGAACCCATTAGTTGTAAATAATATTATTTTTTCACAGTAAAACATGTAGTCACTTTATACTTTACAAATAGTGAGTTCATGTTACTTTCGTGTTAATTTTTAACAAAAAATAAAACAAAAAGTAAAATATAAAAATGGCTGGGACTATTCCTGAATATGACCCGCCAATGTCCAGTGATTACTTTTTCTGCTAAAATGATGTCATTGCCTCTTCCTTCCCCACCCCCTCCCATGATATTCTACATAATTACCAACAACACATTATTTAAAAGCTCTGCTGTGCTTTTCAAGGGAAACAGGAAAGCAGATAACGAATGCAGTGGGATCAAATACAGTAGCAAAAGACATGAGGAAAAATTATCCAACATTAAAGAAAATTACGAGATGTCTCTGCTTGTCTTGCACATGCCTTCTGCTCAGAGTTGTAAAATGGGGCCTGGCTAGGGTTGCCAGATGTCAGGCAAAAGGAGGACATGTCCTCCTTTTTAGCCTAATGTCCTCCGTCAGGCAGGCAAAGATAAAATGTCAGGCTTTTGTATATTTTATGTTATAAATTTGGATGGGAGGGGGAGAGGTGGAAGGACTCCCTTCCCCCTGGCTTTCCCCTCCCCCACCTGCCCACCCACCCCCGGTATTTTGAAAAAAAAAATCCTCCATTGAATTTATTTTTAATTTTTAACATGACTGTTTCTTGGTCGGTTCACTAAGAGACATTTATTGGCAGCTATTGTAATCAAATTGTATTGATTGTGGGTTTAATCTGGAATGATTCAAATGAAATATTCAATATGTCCTCCTTTGTCCTCCTTTTTGTCTTTCTATGTCCTCCTTTTGGTACCAATGTATCTGGCAACCCTAGGCCTGGCAGAGAGGCAGGGGTTGAGAGACAGCAGTGAGTGGGAGTTGAGAGGAGGCCTTTCTTACCCAGGGGTGCTAAAAACCTAAAACTAGTCCCAGGTAAAGTCAGTTCTAAAAGTCAAGTTCCGCCATAGATGTTTACATTTAGAATCCTGGGCAAGGTACCTAGAACAGGAATATGGATTGTCTTGCTTGTTTTTTGGCAGCTTCTGTGTGCCAAGCACCATTTTTCAATTCGAATGGCATGGTTATTTCACTTGAGTTTCCACTTATGCAAAAATTCAAATTTCTACCCAAACAGTGATGTTTACATTATAGAAAAAGTCTAGGGACCTGAAACTTATAAAAGATAAGATCCATCATATCCCACTGGAATGCTTAATAGTTGATCTAACTAAATTGCTGCAGTATTTCTTCCATTTAGCTCCAGCAGCTACTGGGAGAGAGAAGAAATTGCTGAAAAGTTTAATTGCATTCTGAGACCACTTTGTTGGATTTGTTTTTTACAAGTTGCTCCAAGAGCTAAACAAATAGAATTCTGAGTTGGAACTGAAGAAGTGTTTGATGTGAGTTCAGTATTTTCTAGGGCTAAAGTACACACGGCTGAGTATACAGAGAGGAGATTACATATTATTTGACCAACTGCTAATTGTGGCAAAGTGCTCCAAACCGGTTTGATTTCCTCTTCCCAAAAGACCTAGAAGAATCCATTGCTTAAGTCTTCCATATTCTCCTTGTAAAAGAAGAAACATCAAGCTAATCCAACTTCTTTCAGGTGACTGTCAAATGTGGCCATAAAACTTTTATTACCAGAAATGGGATGGTTTCTGAGGTAGAGTTTAACAATAGAAATATTCATGCAGAATAAAAAAATGCTAAGGAGAAAACAACCTTTGGTTTAAAAAGAAAAATTATGGTTAAAGTTGAGTGCCAGAAAGTATGGAAGTTCAAACTGCAGATCACCTCCCTTCCTTAATCAAAATATGGGTACCTCAGGCATCCTTCTTGTGCCTTAACCTCCACCCAAAATAAATTCAAGAGAGAAACACTACTCTGTAAAGAAAAAAAACAAATACCACACATTTCTTCTCACCTGGGACAAGACCAGCTTAAATACAATGAGACTTAATCCAGAAGTCTGGACTGGACTAATAAAGGCTGGACTGAACTAAGGAAGCCTGTGGATAGGAATGCATTGCCAATCTATTACCGATGTTACTGAAACCTGTGCTTCATTTTAGCTCTTCCATACTACTAGTAATGTGCTGTATAGTAACTGTGGGACTACTGGTATTTTTTTTAGAGTGGCAAGAACACTAGAACCCTACTTGACAGAAACACAGGTATATCACAGAATTTGCCCTGACTAATTCCAGCTAATTGAGAATGTGCAGGGCATGTGCCAGGTGCATGCCAGGTTTGCAAGAAGGCAGATGACTGACACAACTATTACATCATAAACTAGCCACTGCAGATTTCATGATTTTGTGCGTGTACATATGCAATACAAGGTGGAAATTAAGGTACAAAAAACTTCATCAATGTGCTCAACATGACCTGATTAAGGAGGAATTTGATCTGTAGTTTATATTTCCTACCTTTGTAGTCCCCTTCATGGATTGCTGCCTTATCGTGGCGAGGGGGCTTGAGTAATTCAGAGAAGCTATCAGCTATGCCATGCAGGGGCACCCATGACGGACAGGTAATATTGGAGAGTTCTGACTAAATGCGATCCACCTGGAGCAGGAACTGGCAAGCCACTCCAGTATCTTTGCCAAGAAAACTCCATGGACAAAAACAAAAGGCTAAAAGATATGATGCTGGAAGATGGATCCCTCAGGTCGGAAGGTGTCCAACATGCTACTGAGGAAGAGCGGAGGACCTTGAGCCAGACATCCTGGAAAGAGAAGTCAAGTGGGCCTTAGAAAGCATGGATAACAACAAAGTCCGTGGAGGTGATGGCATTCCAGTTGAACTATTTAAAATCTTAAAAGATTATGCTGTTAAGGTGTAACACTCAATATGTCAGCAAGTTTGGAAAAGTCAGCAGTGGCCAGAGGATTGGAAAAGATCAGCCTACATCCCAATCCCAAAGAAGGGCAGTGCCAAAGAATGCTCCAACTACCGCACAATTGCACTCATTTCACACACCAGCAAGGTTATGCTCAAAATCCTACAAGGTAGGCTTTAGCAGTATGTGGACCGAGAATTCCCAGAAGTACAAGGTGGATTCCGAAGAGGCAGAGGAACTAGAGACCAAATTGCTAACATGCACTGGATTATGGAGAAAGCTGGAGATTTCAGAAAAACATCTACTTCTGCTTCATTGACTACGCAAACTATGGCAAATTCTTAAAGAAATGGGAGTGCCTGACCACCTTATCTATCTCCTGAGAAATCTACATGTGGGACAGGAAGCAACAGTTACAACTGGATATGGAACAACTGACTGGTTCAAAATTGGGAAAGGAATACGACAAGGCTGTATATTGTCCACCTGCTTATTTAACTTATATGCAGAATACATCATGCGAAAGGCTGGACTGGATGAATCCCAAACCAGAATTAAGATTGCCGGAAGAAATATCAGCAACCTCAGATATGCAGATGATACCACTCTGATGGCAGAAAGTGAGGAGAAATTAAGGAACCTTGTAATGAGGGTGAAAGAGGAGAGTGCAAAACATGGTCTGAAGCTCAACATAAAAAAAACCCTAAGATCATGGTCCCATCACCTCCAGGCAAATAGAAGGGGAAGATACGGAGGCAGTGACAGATTTTACTTTCTTGGGCTCCATGTTCACTGCAGATGGGGACAGCAGCCATGAAAATAAAAGACGCCTGCTTCTTGGGGGGAAAGAGATGACAAACCTAGACAGCATCTTAAAAAGCATAGATATCACCTTGCTGACAAAGGTCCGCATAGTCAAAGCTATGGTTTTTCCAGTGGCAATGTATGGAAGTGAGAGCTGGACCATAAAGAAGGCTGACCGCAGAATAATTAATGCTTTTGATTTGTGGTGTTGGAGGAGGCTCTTGAGAGTCCCCTGGACTTCAAGGAGGACAAACCTATCCATTCTAAAGGAAATCAACCCTGAGTGCTCACTGGAAGGACAGATCCTGAAGTTGAGGCTCCAGTACATCTCATGAGAAGAGAGGACTCCGTGGAAAAGACCCTGATGTTGAGAATGTGTGAAAGCAAGAGGAGAAGGGGATGATAGAGGATGAGATGGCTGGACAGTGTTATCAAAGCTACCAGCATGAATTTGACCCAACTCCGGGAGGCAGTGGAAGACAGGAGGGCCTGGCATGCTCTGGTCCATGGGGTCATGAAGAGTCAGACACAACTTAATGACTAAACAACAACACCCATACAAGACATCTCCTCCATCCCAAGTGTGAGCAAAGTGCAGTTTGCAGCCTGCCAGATTGTCTTTCTGGTTCTGTACAATACGATGCTCCCTAGTTGAAAAAAATGCACTCAAAAACAGTTCAACAAGCCAGTTTCTACTACTGAACCAAAATAAAACCACTTTTGTTCCCTTAAACCCCACCTTTTGATTTTTCTTTCCTACATAAGCTTCAGTTTGGGGCATAGTGCAACCCCCCCAAGGTATCCTGGGAGTGGAAAATTGGCCCTTGAACCCCAGAACGTATCCCATGGCTGTTGTATTTGCTCCAAGATTACTGATAAAGTGTTTTCTCAAAGCCTTTTGAATATCTACCAGAGAAGATGGTAATAATTTGTGCAAGAACCATAGGGAAAGCCAGAAGTTACTTCCATTGACTGGGTAAAAGGAGCAGATGGTCTGGAAGGAAGCCCAAGCTGACTGCTGCTATTTAATTCCAAATGCCACTTGCTATTTGTTAGCAATGGCAGGGAGTCCCTTGCCCTGGAGGCTTTCTTGCCTTTCTTTCCTCACTCCAGCAAGGCACCTGGAGGAAATCAGGATTTACAAAGAGATCCAGAGATAGATAAAAACCACAGCTGGGAACAGACAGCCTTTTAGTAAATCTTGAACACAGATGATTGAAGTGAATATGGGGTCTGACTAATAGCAGTTTAATTTGTGGGCTTCAAGATGATGGTCCTACTTTTATTTTAGGCAGCTCTTAAATTCAGGTACAAACTGCATCCAAAATGTTTTGGTTCATGATACAGAGAGCAGGCTCCCTGGCCAAGTTGACCGTGAAGGCTGTCAACGACTGGTAAAACTAATCACTTGAACAGAATACATTATGGCTAAGTGGGTAATAGCAAAATAGCTTGCCTAGGCTGGTCATGTAGGACACATACACATGAGTTTTCCAGCATAAGAAATAGGTGTTGATGAGCAAATAATTCTAAAAGCAATGGGGATGCATGTCCTCTCCCTCCAACTTTTATCGGCTTTTGTCGTAATTGCCTAGTATGTCTGTGCCTCTCTAGTAAAGATATTTCCTCTTAGTTTTGAAATACAGTCGTGCCCCACTTTACGATTGCCCCAGTTTACGATTGCCCCACATTATGACGAAACTGCATTATGGTTTTGCAATCGCAAAACAATGATCTGAATAGGGGTTTTTTTTGTTTTACGATGATTGGTTCCCTGCTTCGGGAACCGATTCTTCGCAAATCGACGATTTTCCAACAGCTAAGCTGCGGTTTCAAAATGGCTGCCGGGTAAATAAAATGGCTTCCTGCTGTTTTCTGGGATGGATTCCTCGCAAGACAGCCACCGAAAATGGCCACCCTATGGAGGATCTTCACTGGACGGTGAGTTTCCAGCCCATTGGAACGCATTGAAGGTGTTTCAATGGGCTTTTTATTTTCGCATTACAACGTTTTCGTTCTACAGCGATTTCGCTGGAACGAATTAACATCATAATGCAAGGCTCCGCTGTATAACAGACAAACTAATCTTTCCATTAAGAAGAGTTATTCAGATTTTATTCTATCTTGTCTCACAATGGAAACAGTGAGAGGCAATCCCACCCTGCTGCCCCCTGCTTCACTCCGCTTTGGATCGCAAAGGGATCTGATGTTGAGCCATCAAAAACTACAGTGCCCTTCATTTCCTCATGAAAGGACCTGATGATGTTAAGGAGTAGAGATGGACATCTAATCTTGGAAAGTATTTCAAAAAGGCCGTCCCTGCTAACCAAGTCAAAGGCCTTTGTGAGATCTATGAAGGCCATAAAGAGTGGCTGTCACTGTTCCCTACATTTCTCCTGCAACTCTCTGAGGGAAAATAGCATGTCAGTGGCGGATCTATTAGCTCAAAATCCACACTGTGATTCTGGATAGACTCTGTCTGCAAGCACTTGGAGCTTCTTCAGCACAACACGGGCAAGCAGTTTCCCTACAATGCTGAGAAGAAAGATACCACGATAGTTATTGCCGTCGCCCTTGTCTCCTTTGTTCTTGTACAATGTGATGATGTTTGCACCCTTCATGTCCTGTGGTACCACACCTTTTCTCCAGCAAAGACAAAAGATTTCATACAGTGCAGTGGTGATGATCTCTTTACAGCACTTTAGCAGGGATGTTATCCTTCCTAGATGCCTGTGTCCACTGCTATCTGTATCTGAGAGCAGATCTGAAGCCAATACAGTAATCATTAGAACATCTCCTGGCAGACTGTTGGACTTTGCTACGAGCAACTCAAAGAGCCTGCAAGTTGTACTCACTAGGACAGGCTTTGTATGCTCCTAGAGCTGCCTAGAATGGTCATTCGACTAGACAGGCGCGGTATAAATACAATAAATAAATAAATAAATAGAGCTCTCCTCTTTTCCTCAATGGGTGGCATCAACTCCTCCGAATGGGCTTTGAACCATGGTCTTCTTGCCAAATGTGGATAAGATGGTGTTATAAACAACATCCTTGAAATATTTCCATTGTTCAGGTACATTTGCATCAGCTGGGCCTGGAAAGGTTTCCTCAAGCACTTGGGCAAATTCCTCCATTTTTTTTTTTTTGATTGCAAGTTTTGCTGATGTCAATACGTGGTCTTCCTTCCTTTTTTGTGTGATACAATCTCTTTGTTCACAGTTTTACTCTACTACACACCAGGGGGTGATCAGTATCGCAGTCAGCACCCTGGTAACTGTAAGTGATCGTAATACTAGGAAGGTTGGAGTGTCTGGTGAAGATCAAATCGAGCTGATGCCAATGCTTCAATCTTGGATGTCTACAGACATAATTAATAAATAATTAAAACTAAGATATTAGGAGTGTGGTGATAGCCATGGCTTCCCTGACTTCCCTTCTCCAGGCAGTGCCTCTGAGTGGGGCATCTGCCAGAGGAGGAGAGACTGGGAAGTGCCTAACACCTGTTCAGATAAAAACAAACTGACACAAACCGCTGAAGTGGTGTTTGTGCCCATCTTTACTCAGAAATAATTGAACTAGTGCTCGGCGGGGGGGGGACATAAATGAGCACAAAAAGCCTTCAAAGATAAACATATATAGTGGGGGGAAATATGTAATAAAGCCCATAATCCTTTGGGGAAGTACAGTGGTGCCTCGCTTAACGAGCGCACCATTTAACGAAGAATCCGTATAGCGATCCCTTTTTGGGGATCGCTATACGGATCTGCCCCAATCGCCACACTCGCTTTGCGACGATTGGGGCGTCCGGCGGCCATTTTGGAGCCGCCGAACAGCTGATCGGCGGCTCCAAAATGACCGCCGGATGACCCGAAATGGCCCCCTATCAGTGTTTTCGCGCCCTCCCCTTGCTTACTGAGGTCGCGAAAACGCTGCAGGGGGCCATTTCGGGTCATCCGCGGCCATTTTGGAGCCGCCGATCAGCTGATCGGCGGCTCCAAAATGGCCGCCGGACGCGAAAACATCGCTGGAGGGGTAAGTTTGGACGCTTATTGGAACGCATTAAACTAAGTTTAATGCGTTCCAATAGGCTTTCCTTGCCCGTACAGCGATGTTTTCGCATAGCGAAGGTTAATCCGGAACGGATTAACCTCGCTATACGGGGCACCACTGTAGTTGGTTTGGGACATTTCCTCAGTCAGAAAAGCACGATGTTTACTGAAGAAACTAGCTACTACACTCAACGGAACAGGGTAGTTCCATCAGCAAACATTTCACTAGAGGAATAGCAATGTAATTTATGCCACATCTGGTGCCCCTAGCGGGCTGTCTGTGTTTTGCCCTGTGGCCTTCTGGAAGTCCTATTGGACACCCAGGCCCCTGGCCTCAAGCATGATGATTAGGAACACCTACAGGAGGAGGCAGGGGCTGGTCTTTGTCAGTGGCTGAGGACAATAAAGCTGGAGGAGAAGCAGGCCAGGTGGGGCAGAGGTGAAGGAGGAAGGAGAGAGAGATACCAGGTTTTCAGGGGCCTGGGTGATGAGGAACTATGGCCAGCCCCCTTTTGTGGAGGAGGTATACAGGAAAAATTTCTGGATCAGGGTCTCGCTGCACCTCCTGAGAAGAGGAGGGACTCATGCTATGGCCCAGGTCCCTCTCCAACTGCTGTCATACTCAAGCTTCTACCAAAGACCACCACAACCGCCATGATGACCCTTAATCTGGTTCAGAAGACGTGCTGGAGATGCACCTGCCAACAACAGCAGAACCATCAGTGGCACCTCCAGGAGGGATTGGTAATCTCCCAGGGCTAGTAGTGGTTTGCCACTGCAAATCCTCCTTGCAAGATGAGACCGGTGGAAGGCAGCTCCAAGGACTATTGACACCTCTCTGGTTATGTTTGTACTGACCCCAGTGGGAATAATTAGAGGCCCTGAGACCCAGGACTCTCTGGGGGACTAGTGACTGAAACCTAGTCCTCCAGCAGAAGGAAAGGGTGTGTGTGGATATTGTTGAAACAGGTGCTGTACCACCTGCCCAAGAGTTAATATAGAGTTATTTCAACTTTCCAGTCTGGAGCTCATGGATATATGGACAGAGGAAGGCCTGCACCACACCCCAACACTTCGCGCACAGTGAGCACTCACACCAGCACATTCCCAGTAAACTCTTGCTGAGGTATTTCAATCTGAGATGTAAGCAGGAAACAGGATAGAAAGGCATGGACAATGTGAGAAAAATCTTGTTAGGCTACGTAGGCTTCCTGCATTGTTCAGAATGGACCACTGAGTATAAAAGAGAGCAGCTGTGCAGCACTGGGGCTTATTTGCAGGAAGGCAACTTGCCCCCTACAGAGTTTCCCAAATCAGGTCACATATAACTACCCATCTGTTATTTAATCTGTACAGCAAAACATGGAATATTTCAACCATAAAGTTACCTCCATTATTCACATTAACCTTACAATTTTTTTAAAATTGACCACTATTTTTAATGTTATACAAGAGAAAAATATATGACCATTTGGAGTAATGGGGGGAGGATGTTCCACATAGCAGACAAAATAAGTTGTCTGCAAAGAAATGTGGCCATCTGTCACCAAAAAAATATATATATGCAGTGACAGTCAAGCTGACCAGCTGTGTGGCAACACGTGCTACGAGTATGTCAGAAGGAGTGTTTCTAACCCTTAGCAGGGGGAAAAAATCAGCAAACTGGAAATAGCCCGGGAGTCTTATCTTGTTTACCCTTAAAATGAAAAGAAAGGAAATGCTTCAAAGAAGGACTCAGATTTAAGCTAGGTCTTTGATTTTTGAAGAAAAACATTATTTTACTATGTTACTGCTATTTTATCAAGATATAAAACAAAGAGTTTGCATCAGTATCACCAAGTTTGGATTACAACCATTGTTCCTTGTAAATGTAGTGATTTCTAAATGTTAGTCTTTTGCAGCAAAAATTATGACAAGGTCTGTGGCTATTCAATTTATATGGCACACATTTCTGCATACTGAAGCCAACTTCAAATACATATATTATCCTAATTTGGTACCAAGATATGCACATGGAGCAAGGGTGTAAAAACTGTGAGACCAGACAGATCAGAAATACAGAAACGACAAATGGCTATCATTACCTTTGTAACTGCCTTCCACACAACAGTTGTTGGTTGATAACAGAGACTTGTCTCTGTGAGCTAATTATCATATAGTGTGCAATTAAGAAAAAAATCATTTGTCTCTTTTCAGGCCACATGGCAAACTGAATCTCCTGATGAATAGTTATTCAGTAGTTTTATGTTGAAATTCACCTTCCAAATTCCTTTGTTCAAGAATGCCTGCATTCAGATCATTGAGTGTCCTGAGAGACCAAGCCATCAATGGGTTTGGAATGTTGCCATTTCAGATGTAAAATTTGTGTCCACGTATCTCTTATAGACAGACTGGTCAGTTATTCCTGTGTAAAATACTGTAGGCTACTGGTAGTTACTGTTAACATAGATAGCAATGAAAGATGGTATCATATGACACGTATAAACACTTGATGTTATAGACGACAGGTTTACATTAAGAAGCAGCACACTTTTAAGAAGAGAGAATTCACCATATTTGCCCTTAAAAACTCCCCCTACACAAGAAATGTCCTGCTCTTTTCTGCCAGACATTAATCATAAAAGGTGTAGTGAATAGATTAGTTGTTCATCAGGATATGTACATGTTTTGTTAAGAGTTAACAACATCAACGGTACCTTCATCACCTGTTATAAAAAACAATTTCTATTTAGTTCTTTTTAAAAGGACACATTGCCTGGACATCTGTCATTAATAGTAAACAATGTTGATGTAATCAACTGGTGGTAGCGACATCACACGTAGCTTGTACCCTTTGTTTGGTGAAATAACCCAGGGACAGGTGGAAATGTGACAAATTGGTGGCACAGCGCTGGGATATGAAACAATCCAGTGAAAAATTGAATGGGCTTGCGTTTGAAGGCAATCCTAGATAGGAGACGTTAGGATCTGTGGTAAGAAGTGGTTACCTGTTAGATTCCTGTGGAAGACTTAGTTTCGGGGCTTCCAAACTCATATCTAGAGAATCCTAAAATAGGGGAAATAACTACTCAAGAGAAACCATTTACCTCAAGATTTACAAGACCAAGTGGCTAGCTCAAAATCTGGAGCTCTGAGAGTAAAGAGCAGTAGCGGATGGAATAGAAACCTAAGTCAGGATAGATCTGAGGTGATAATAAAAGCTAAAAGTAAAGAAAAGCTAAGCAGAAAGTTGTTCTTGTGTCTGGAGACAAGAATCACCTAGACAGGGAAATATTGTGGCAAGGGTTGCGAGCTTGGGAGTACAACCTAGTTATAAGGAAAAGTACAACCTAGTTATAAGGAAAGCCACTGAAAGAAAGGTACGTTAGGCTCTTTTGAGAGAAAAGAACAAGTCTAATTTAATAAGGAATTGTGTTGTTTATGCCACCCAAATGAAGTAAAAAGTTGGTTATGGAGGCACGGGTTGAGCTCCAGAGTGCTGAGGGAAATGGGAACTCTCAAATTCAAAGTGAAGAGGAAACTGAGGGACCACAAAAAAACAATTAGATTTGGAAGAAGAAAACAGGAAAAGGGAATTTGAGCAAGAAAACAGGCAAAGAGAAATAGAGATGCAGTTTCAAATTGAGATGAGGAAATTGGAATTAGCTGCCCAAAATAATAATAACAATAATTCCAGCTTGGGATATCCCTAAAATAGCGATCTAAAGAAATTTCCCCAGTATCGGAATGGAGATTGTCCTGAATCTTTCCTGATTTCTTTGAAAGAGCTTGTTGGGACTTTGGGGTTAAAGATGATGAGAGGATGATAATTTTAAGGTCACAGATAGGGGGAGTTTTATCTGAGATCTATTCACAGATGCCTCTAGAACAAGCTGGAGATTTTGAATCTTATAGAAAGATAGTGTATTCCAGATTTGCGATTAATTTAGAGCATCTAAGGAGAAAATGTAGATCAATTTCAAAGATACCTGAGGAGTCTTTTGCTGAACTTGTAGCATGTTTGACTCAGTATCTTAATAAATGGCTAGAACAGGAACACGTCACCTCCTTAGATCAAATGAAAATGTGTTTGGACTAGAACAATTTTATTCAATTTTACCAGGGGAGTTGTGTTATCTTGTCAAGGACAAGGATCCTAAAAATGTGCTACAAGCATCTTAATATGCTGATTCTATTAGAGGGATCAGAGATCCTTGATTTTCTGAGGTAAAAATTTGTAGAAAAGTGTGGGACGACAGTAAGAGATCCCAATCTAGTAAAAATTACCTCAACAATATGCAACCTAAAGAAAGCCATTTTAAAGCCAAACCTTCATTCTCAGAGCCAAGTCTGCTGAGATCAAATAATCCTGAGGGAAAAACTAATAAATCCCTTTCCTCTGAACATAGAGTAAATAAACAATGTTATGCTTGTGATAAACAAGGACATTTTTTTGCCCAATGTGAAACTCAAAAGAATAGAGATTTTAGTCAGCATAAAAAGTATTTTTCCTTCAGCCTTCAGCAGCTGAAGCCACCAGTGGCAGCACTGTTGCTAAATGAACAGACTTAGCAAAGAGCCTGGAGCTTCCTGAGGCTAAAGTGATACAGTGTTATTTAATCAAGTGCGATCAAGATTTACTGAACAGCTCTGGGGAAATGATTTTTATTGACATCATGCCAATTTAGGAATGATGCCATATTGGAAGATGAGGTCATCACACTCAAAGGCATAAGTTCATACTCTGTAGTTCTGCCAATGACTAGGGTAGCATTGAATTACTAGGGGCAGTCTGGTATATGGAAAGTAGCTATGTCAGATCAAATCCCAGCTCCTTGTCTGTTTAGATCTATCTAAACGTTAGATCCCTACCATTTTTGAGACTGTATCGCAGTACAGCTTTTCCCACTCTTTTGTTGACTATGAGGGCTACTCCATTTCTTCTATGGGATTCTTGCCCACAGTAGTAGATATGATAATCATCTGAATTGAATTCGCCCATTCCTGTCCATTTTAGTTCACTGATGCCTGGGATGTCAATGTTTATTCTTGCCATCTCCCATTTGACCACATACAACTTACCAAGGTTCATAGATCTTACAATCCAGATTCCTATGCAGTATTTTTCTTTGGAGCATCGGAATTTCCTTTCACTTCCAGGCTCATCCGCAGCTGAACGTCCTCTTGGTTTTGGCCCAACCACTTCATTACAGTGGGGTCTCGACTTACGAACTTAATCCGTATTGGAAGGCGGTTCGTAGGTCGAAAAGTTCGTATGTCGAATCTGCATTTCCCATAGGAAAATGCATTTAATCCGTATCTGCTCTTTTCCGTCCATAGAAACTAATGGGAAACTAATGGGAAGCTGCTATTCCGCCTTCTACCACTAGAGGGGGATATTTTTTCTTAGGTCAAGAAAAGTTCCGGAAAGGAGGGGGGAGGCAGGGAACAGTTTTAAAAGCACTTTTGAAATTTTTTTTCAACGAAGCCAATTTTAAAGCATGTTTTAAAGCATGTTGTGCTGCTTTTTTCAGCACAAAGACACACAGGCAGGCTTTTTAGGTGCTGAGCAAGCCTCCCCAAGCCTCTTCAGAGCCAGCCAATCAGCTGTTAGGTGGGGAGAGGAGGGGGCAGGAGCAGAGAAAAGCACAAAATGGCTGCGAGGCTCCCTTCTGGGTGTTGGCTTTTATCTGTTTGCTGCTCTTTTTCATGCAGTTCGGGGGCTACCAAGGCCTGGTAAGTGACTTTCTTTTATTTATTTTTAGGTTTCTGACCTTTTTCCCCCTCCAGAAGCCTCTAAGGGGAGGGAGGGGGCACTTTTTTCCTGTTCGTAACTCGAGGGAAGTTCGTATGTTGTGTATGTAATTTCTTATCGGGCGGGTTCGTAAGTCGAAAAGTTCGTATGTAGAACCGTTCGTAAGTCGAGACCCATCTGTATATCTAGAGCTACTTGTACTTCTCCTCTGCTCTTCCTCAGTAGCATGTTGGATGCCTTCTGACCTGAGGGGCTCATCTTCCAGCATCATATCTTTTAGCCTTTTGTTTCTGTTCATGGAGTTTTCTTGGCAAAGATACTGGATTGGCTTGCCAGTTCCTGCTCCAGGTGGATCGCATTTAGCCAGAACTCTCCACTATGACCTGTCTGTCTTGGGTGTCTCTGCACGGCATAGCCCATAGCTTCTCTGAATTACTCAAACCCCTTTGCCATGACAAGGCAACAATCCATGAAGGGGTCTTGTTGTCATGAGTGCAGCCGAAGATCCGGAACCTGAGGTGTTAACTGTAGCTGAGCGATTAGAAACACAAACAGCTGAATCACCTCCAGATTCTCCTCCCCCAGTAGATAGGCTGCCAGGCTTCGGGGAAGACATGATGAAAAGGTCAGAGAATCGCTTGAAGGCTGCGCGCAGAAACATCCGATCAACTAGCCCTGAGTTCTGACAGGATGAAAAGACTTCCAGCAGTTCAAGGACTGTTTTTACTATATAAACAGCTCTCAGACGGCTGAAAGTCTGTGGAAGCAATAAGTCAAACCTCTGGCTTGCATCCACGCTCCTGACTATCCTGAACCTTGTTCTCTGGACTTTGGACTCTGACACTGGACTTTGGACTCTGACACTGGACTATGTTGTGTGTTTTGGCTTTGGACTCAGACCCTGGACTACGTTGTGTGAGTTGGCATTGGTATTTGGATATTGGCTCTTCATTCTCTGAATTTCTGACATAGGACTGGCTTATCGGACTCTGCTGTTGTAACCCCCAGGAATGTGACACTTGTATGGATAGGTAACGTTATTGAGCATAAACCAGAGACTGGACCAGGAATAATGTATCTGTTCTCAAAGTGCAAAGGCATAATGTGATTCCTTAAACAGTGTGGAGTTAGGAGTAAGCAATAACAAATTATGCATTTAAGTTTCCCATGTTTTGCCAAATTAGTGATAACGTCAAATCATGTAAGCTTCTGTGAACAAAAGAGGAACAGTGAAGAAAGTGCCAGTAGGGTCTGTCCAGACTGAGTGAAGGAAGAATCTTGAAATGGCAAAGGCAGTTCAGTGTAAATAGGTATAAAGTGATGCATACTGGCACAGAAATGAATGAATATTCAACTTCATGTATACTTCATGAAAAGGTGGAGATTTAGTACTTGTGGTTTTAAGCTTAATGAAAACATTAACCCCATATAAGGCCCTGGGAAAGGCAAATCAACTGTTGAGTATCATTAGGAATGAAAGAAAATTCAGCTGCCAATATAATAATGGAGTATTACATACAGTTTTGGTCATCTCACCCCTGAATAGATATTGTTGGGCTGGAGAAAATCATGAATGGGCACTGAAAATGATCTGTAGTAATTACTCTATGAGCACAGAAGTAAAATCGAAACTATAAAGTTCATAAGCAGGCAATACCTTCGTTAACATCAACTGTAAATGTACATCTAAACGTTAGGTCCCTAATGTAAATGTACATATATATAATTTTTTTACAAACTTTTTATAACACTACGTGCCATCAGGTTGCTTTGGACTAATGGCAATTCTAGTAGTGTTTTTATGGCATATTAAATATTCAAGGAGTAGTTCTACCATTGCCACTCTCTAGTGAGTTTCCGTGGCCAAGCAGAGATTTGAATCCAGGTCTCTTGAGTCCTAGTCTAATGCTCTATCCACTATACCACACTGTTTCTTTTCATAAGACTAGGTGATTTTAAAAAATCAGGAAGTGGGGGAGGCACTGCAGACCAAACATTTGGCTGAGTGTTTCCAGCCATGCAGAACTGCAGTCAAACAGTTCCAGCCTGGATGTGGCTTGATGCAATTGTCATATAACTTCAGGCAAAACCCACTGGAGGGAAGACAAGATGGAAGCTTCCTTTCTCTGCAAGCAGTAACAATATGCATTTTGTATCTAGCCATGGGTGGAGCTCACAGCTTACACTATGATGAAAAATTATAATGTTTGAGGCTCTTTAGAAAAAAAGGAACATACAGTAAATGAGGGAAATTAAATGTACCTTCTCTATCCATCTTGGTCCTGATCCTGTTTCAGGCAGCTATTTGCAGTTTTAAGAACACGTAAACTAATTTCAATCGTATTCATTTCTGTTGTGTTTTGTCTGCATTGGTCCTGTGATGTCCCTCATTTGAGAGATAATGGTACAGTAAGTTAGGATACCAGTGAAATAAATGGTTGCCTGGATTACTCAAATGGATTGTAATAACAAGAATGTCTGAGTAACAAGATTGGTCTGAGAGGAATCGTTCTCGTAATCAATCGCCACTTCAGTGGTGCTGTTAATGTGCTGTTCTCCTCGCTTGAATGATTTGTCAGCAAGTCTGTTTTCTTTAAGTGTGAACTCCCTGTGAAAAAGGAACAAGGTTGTCCTTCCATTTCGTATGCATCTCACACATTTGCTACTGAGAACAGAACAGCATAGGCAGTGGATTTATGATCACTGTGACACAGAATAATATGCACTGAAAGGTTTGCATGGCTGTTGTTTGACTTTCTTCTTTCATGCTCCTTTTCATTTAAACCTAAACTACACTGGGTTTAGTGCTATTCACCACCACTCTCTGCATTTATGATGCCTTTAGGCATCTTTAATCAACTCTTCTTGCTAAATATGCTTATTATTATCCATTATGCCCCCCCCCTTTTTAAGGAGGACTCTTGTAAATCCACTACTGGAAGTCTGTTATCAAACAATATTGCTTTCTATTGTGGCTGGACAGATTGCAACTATCTCGTTACCACAGCAGTCTTCTCCTTCCTTTTCTTCCTCTCCTGTCTTCATATATATGCTCTATTTTTTCTGTCTGCTCCTGTCAGAAACACCATATTACAATTAATAAACATATCAGATAATTTTTGCCGAATGACAGGCGACATGGATAGAGCATTTGGAGCAGCTAACACCAAGTATTCCATAATACACATTGAGGGCTTTTCTTGGGGTTCCATCCATTTTAAGAGGTGGGTAAGTTCTTTCTTTTCCTTCTCTCCTGTTACGTCAAGTTTCAGATATGTTCTGAAGAGACCTGTCTATTTCTCATGTGCTCACTATACCACACCAGGCTGGCATATTCTCTTGCACAGCAGCACAGGGCCAAGGCTAAAGTTCTTAGTGTTTGTCATTGTGTGCTCCAAGTGGCCCCCATCTGGGGACATAATGTTTTACTGTTTAGCACTACAGTTAAAGTATGACTCTACTTAAAGCTTGAGTTCAGTGAGGCTTATTTCTAGACAAGCAGATATCAGGTACAGTAATTACTCCTATAAAGCAGGAAACCCTAAAGCACAAACTAGGTTTGTTTGGAATAATATTGCACTTATAACTGCTGGTGGTCTGATGGACTGATTTAGTGAAATAAAGGAGCCCCAGTTATAAATTTTAATCCAATGCAGTGTAGAGAAACTGCCTGCAGAGACAACAGAGATTTGGTGTGGTTTGAAATTCAGTACTGTCCACTCTTAATAACGTGTAGCATAAATGAACTGTAGACTGTTTCTGCAGTCTCCGTGGCTGTTAAAGTCCAAGTAGAGTCTTCTGTAAACAGAAGTGGCACTCTTAGTTGTGCCACACCTTATGCCATTCAGCAGGCGGAGCAGAAAGTCACTTTTGCAGTCGGGACAAAGGCAGCAATGATCCTGTCATGTCCAGTGCTTATCTACCATCCACCTTTAGACTGTGGTGTGCCTGATAGGAAATGTTCATTTTGACATGGCACAGAGACGAATAGACAAGCCAGTCATATAGAATGCTTGCGTTCTGTCTCTTTCAGCTACGTGTAGGGCATATCCTTAAGTCACCCAAAAGCAGGGCTGGAAATCTTGTGGTCGTTCAGGGGTTACTGGGTTATACATCCCATCATCCATTATCATTTGGTTTGGGATGACAGGGATTATAGGTGCAAGGGGGTGATTTATATATACAAACCACAGTGTGGGAGGACTGCCTTTTGCTTCCACTTCACTTGCAACACCTAGTACTATTAGCATCATTTTACATGTTATAAAAGAGGAGAATGAGATGGAAAAGGAAAGTGTTATATCTCTACCAATACACAGCAATCCCAATGGAAAGTTTGTCTGCCATTAATTTAAAAAAAAATGGCCAGGCTTTCTAATAATAAACAATAAATTTATAATTTAATCCACAATAAATTTTAATCCAGTTTGGCCCTGGATTAGGGGTTCTGTTTCAGAGTCCCATAACCATCTGACTTAGAGAGAGCTGTTCTGACTGCAGAAACATCAGCTTCAGTTGTGGCACCCCATTTATGGAATGCCCTCCCTAAGAAAGGTTGCTTGATGCCAAACTTAATGTAATCCTAGTGCCAAGCCAAGATGGGTTATACTTATTTGCCCAGATCTTAGTATTTAATCTTAATTTTCTGTTTCATGTTTTGTTTCTTGTGCTTAAACCTATTCTGAACTATTGCTCTATTCTGATTGCTTATGTGTGGTTTTATTTGCTTACTACCTTTCTATCCAAGCTTTCCATTTAAAAAAATGCTCAAGACAGCTAAAAATAAAATCCAGATAAGACAATTTGTATACACTGGTGTTTATTATTTTTATGGTATTATCACTGTGCAGCTTTTCCGTAAGGGTGGCCTAAAAGTGTCTTACACATATACAAAGAAAATAAGCAGTAAAAATAATAGGATTTCTTCTGCAAGAAAAGTTTAACCTTCAACTCAGCTACCATTCACTGCACGTCTTCCCAAAGGAAGGAGATGTAAATAGCATGTAGCTGTCGCATCTTCTGTTAAAGACAGTGAAGGAAATTCACTATTGGTTATCTTGTGACACAGTATATGAATGGATGCCCAGCAATTGAATGTGTGATAAAGAAAAAATTATGGTAACAGTCTGGGCCGAGCTCACCACTATGAAAGTCAAACCCAATAACGTGGCAGGATAGGAATGTCATAAATGGTAAATACATGATTTTATCTGGAATGTTAAATGAGATCCGCAATGAGCCCTCAACTGGATTTTTTTTTAAAAAATGTGATCACTATAAGCAGTGAGTCTAAAGCAACTTGAGGCCCACAGAGTAATGCGTAGTTCTTTCCAAGCATCCATGTCCTCCAAACACTATCTGAGCAAAGAATTGAGAGCAAGGAGCTTGCAGAAAAGCACTGACTGCAGTGGCCACATAGTCCATGAAGGCTTCATATACTTCCAAGGTTAGGAGGTATGCCAGTGTAGAGCTTTCACCAAGGGATTAGGTAGGAGGTGTGAAGGGACTTGGGCCCTGACCTCCGCCCTCACGTCTCTTGGCCTGCCCATTGACCTTGTTCCTACTGGAGGAGACATCAAAGAAAACAAAAGAATGGTTGTTTCACAACCTACTTGAATTATTTAAAATTGTTGTTGGGTTGTTTTGTCATCCCAAAATGGGTGAAATTATGGTACTTTACAATTCTAGCAGCAAGCCTCTTGCGCTACACATCACATGTTTGATCTAGTGGTACTTTTCTGCTGGCTGAAGGGAGAAAGAGACAAATTCTCTTGATTTCCCTTCCTTTAATTTAATTTTTATGGACTCAGGAATCCCCCAACACAGTGGAGTAAGTGGTGCTGAGGGATGCAGGGGAAGAAAGATAAGGGCAAAATCAGCTGTTTTCACCAATGGGAATGTATTTCAAACATAATCCCATTAGCAGAAAGAACTGTGATCCAGCCTAAGAAGTTTTCTTTTCATATATATATTCTCTACAGTATTTATTTTTACCTCAGACCATTCTGCCACTACAGATTTTTTTTTTACTCTTCCATTTTCCTCAATGATAACAGAAAAGGAATCTTTCACTTTGCACAATTCTTCAGCAATTATATGTCTTATGGAATTTTTAAAATGCCTTTGTTAGTATGTTTTATCTGAAATCATAAATGTGAAATAATTGTAATTGCTGTTGTTATGGTAATCACAACCTTGAACATAATCTACTTTACTGTGTTCCCATTTTTCACAACTCTCTCTTTCTGTGTCAGACACACAGACACACACGAACACACGAACACACACACACACACACACACACACACACACACACACACCGATAGACAGACACTGCAAATTTCAATGACAATAATTCAAAATATCTCATTCTTTACAGCTTCACTAGCAAGACAACACTGGAGTGTTAGGCATGGCTCAGAATCCCAACCCAGGCAAAAACAGGACACAAAAGCTCACATTAAAATATAGCAGTTAGTCTTTAAGGTGACACAATGTTTTGTCTTCTTAATTTTTCAAACTTTTGTTTTATTTATGCCTGATATGCTAGCACAGACTAACACAGCTACCTCTTCCAAATCTCAACCCAGGTACTCCTTGGTCTGCAATTCACAGTGCAGAATTTCTTGCAGTATTATCTTCACTTTGAAGACGTATATTTTCCAGTGTTTCCAGTGAAAAATTCTGTCACAGTAACTGCCTTGGTTTATAGTTGTTTTCATCTTTACCATTGAAGGTAAAAATTATTATCATTGATTACTAGTGCCATGCACTTGTTATATGGGCCACGTATGCCTTCAAATAAGTGTTTACCGCAAAATAACAAAATGCGGACTAGAAAATAACAAATATACCGAGTGCTATGGTTGTTATTGTTGTACAGTTATTGTTATTTTTTCACTGCAAAAAAGAGAAAAAATGTTCTATAATCAACAGAGAATTAAAGGCAGCCTAAACCTTTCTACCCCTTCACGGATTTCTGCCTTGTTGTGGTGAAGGGGCTTGACTAATTCAGAGAAGCTATGGGCTATGCCGTGCTGGGACACCCAAGACTGACAGGTTATAGTGGAGAGTTCTGACTAAACATGGCCCACCTGGAGCAGGAATTGGAAAGCCACTCCAGTATCTTTGCCAAGAAAATTCCATGGACAGAAAGAAAAGGCTAAAAGAGATGACTGTGGAAGATGAGCCCCTCAGGTCGGAAGGCGTCCAACATGCTACTGAGGAAGAGTGGAGGACAAGGACAAGTAGCTCCAGAGCTAATGAAGTGGTTGGGTCAAAGCCAAAAGGACGCTCAGCTGCAGACGCACCTGGAAGTGAAAGGAAAGTCCAATGCTGCAAAGAAAATACTGCATAGGAACCTGGAATGTAAGATCTATGAACCTTGGGAAGCTGGATGTGGTCAAACAGGAGATGGCACGAATAAACATTGACATTCTGGGCATCAGTGAACTAAAATGGATGGGAATGGGCAAATTCAATTCAGACGATTATCTTATCTATTATTGTGGGCAAGAATCCCGTAGAAGAAATAACTAGCTCTCATAATCAAAAAAAGAATGGGAAAAGCTGTACGGGGATACAATCTCAAAAATTATAGAATGATTTCAATACGAATCCAAGGCAGATCTTTCAACATCACAGTAATCCAAGTTTATGCACCAACCACCGATGCTGAAGAGGCTGAAATTGACCAATTCTATGGTGGCACTGCAGGGATGTGGTGTAGAGACATGGTGGCACTGTGGACTAAACCGCAGAAGCCTGTGCTTGCAGGGTCAGAAGACCAGCATTCATAAGATCGAATCCACGCGACAGAATGAGCTCCCGTCACTTTGTCCCAGCTCATCGCCAACCTAGCAGTTCGAAAGCATGTAAATGCGAGTAGATAAATAGGTACCACCTCGGTGGGAAGGTAAAATGGTGTTCCCTAGTCACGCTGGCCACATGACAATGAAAACTGTCTTCAGAAAAGTGCTGGCTCTATGGCTTGAAAACAGGATGAGCACTGCCCCCTAGAGTTGGACACGACTATACTAAAAATCTCAAGGGGAACCTTTACCTTTACCTTATGAAGACTTACAACACTTTCTAGAACTGAAACCAAAGAAATATGTTCTTGTCATTATAGGGGAATGGAATGCTAAAGTAGGGGGTCAAGAGATAAAAAAGGAACAACAGATAAGTTTGGCCCTGGAGTTCAAAACGAAGCAGGGCAAAAGCTAATAGAGTTTTGTCAAGAGAACAAGCTGGTCATCACAAACACAAACACCCTTTTCCACCACTGGGTTCGTCAGGTATAATCTAAACCAAATCCCTTATGAATATACAGTGGAAGTGAAGAACATATTTAAGGAACTAGATTTGGTGGACAGAGTGCCTGAAGAAGTATGGATGGAGGCCCATAACATTGTACAGGAGGCAGCAACAAAAACCATCACAAAGAAAAGGAAATGCAAGAAAGCAAAGTGGCTGTCCAATGAGGCCTTACAAATAGCAGAGAAGAGAAGGGCAACAAAATACAAGGGAGATAGGGAAAGTTACAGAAAATTGAATGCAGACTTCCAAAGAATAGCAAGGAGAGACAAGAAGGCCTTCTTAAATGAACAGTGCAAAAATATAGAGGAAAATAATAGACAAGGAAAAACCAGTGATCTGTTCAAGAAAATTGGAGATATTATGGGAACCTTTTGTGCAAAGATGGACATGATAAAAGACAAAAATGCTAGGGACCTAACAGAAGCAGAAGACATCAACAAGAGGTGACAAGAATACACAGAGGAATTAGGCGAGAAAGATCCAGATATCCCGGACAACCCAGATAGTGTGGTTGCTGACCTTGAGCCAGACATCCTGGGGAGCGAAGTCAAGTGGGACTTTAAAGCATGCATAACAACAAGGCCAGTGGAGGTGATGACATTCCACTTTAACTATATAAAATCTTAAAAGATGACGCTGTCAAGGTGCTACACTCAATATGCCAGCAAGGTTGGAAAACTCAGCAGTGGCCAGAGGACTGGAAAAGATCAGTCTACATCCCAATCCCAGAGAAGGGCAGTGCCAAAGAATGCTCCAACTACCGTACAATTGCACTCCTTTCACGCGCTAGCAAAGTTATGCTCAAAATCCTACAAGGTAGGCTTCAGCAGTATGTGGACCAAGAACTCCCAGAAGTACAAGCTGAATTTCGAAGAGGCAGAGGAACTAGAGACCAAAACCTTTGACTGTGTGGACCACAGCAAACTATGGCAAGTTCTTTAAAAAGTGGGAGTGCCTGGCCACCTGATCCATCTCGTGAGAAATCTATATGTGGGACAGGAAGCAACAGTTAGAACTGGATATGGAACAACTGATTGGTTCAAAATTGGGAAAGGAGTACGACAAGGCTGTATATTGTCTCCCTGCTTATTTAACTTATATGCAGAATACATCATGCCAAAGGCTGGACTGGAAGAATCACAAACCGGAATTAAGATTGCTAGAAGAAATATCAACAACCTCAGATATTTAGATGATACCACTCTGATGTCAGAAAATGAGGAGGAATTAAAGAAACTCTTAATTAGGGTGAAAGAGGAGAATGCAAAAAATGGTCTGAAGCTCAACATCAAAAAAAAAAAACAAAAAAAAACAAAAACTAAGATCATGGCCACTGGTCCCATCACCTCCTGGGAAATAGAAGGGGAAGATATGGAGGCAGTGACAGAGTTTACTTTCTTGGGCTCCATGATCACTGCAGATGGAGACAGCAGCCACGAAAATAAAAGACACCTGCTTCTTGGGAGGAAAGCGATGACAAACCTAAGACAGCATCTTAAAAAACAGAGACATCATCTTGCCAACAAAGGTCCGCCTAGTCAAAGCTATGGTTTTTCCAGTGGCAATGTATGGAAGTGAGAGCTGGACCATAAAGAAGGCTGACAGCAGAATAATTAATGCTTTTGATTTGTGGTGTTGGAGGAGGCTCTTGAGAGTCCCCTGGACTGCAAGGAGAACAAACCTATCCATTCTAAAGGAAATCAACTCTGAGTGCTCACTGGAAGGACAGATCCTGTAGCTGAGGCTCCAAGACTTTGGCCATCTCATGAGAAGAGCGAGACTCCCTGGGAAAGACCCAGATGTTGGGAAAATGTGAGGGCAAGAGGAGAAGGGGATGACAGAGGACGAAATGGTTGGCCTGCCTTGCTCTGGTCTATGTGGTCACGAAGAGTCAGGCATGACTTAACGACTAAACAATATCGATTTTATCTTAATGTGAGCTTTCATGGACAAATCCACTTCATCAGACATATGGAAACAGAATGAAATATTGAATGAAATATCAGTTTCATACTAAATATAAATGGGCTCTTGCCTCTTGGATGTATGTTACATTTACATGCAGTAAATGGTCTGCCCTCGAAGGCTACTGGATCTGGTTGGATTCCAGGATGCCATGAGAGGGGTTACGGCTGACCTGGCTGGTGCTCCTGTCGAGGCTCTGGTTGACAGCTGGTTCACCGCTTCCACTAGGGCTATAGACATGATCGCGCCTAAACACCCTCTCCTCTGCAGAGCTCGATTTAGGAGAAGGCTAGAGTGCAGGTGAAGGAAGTACCCGACGGATTATAACTGGATAGCTGTCAGGGTCACAACTAACTTTTACCTGAAAAAGGTAAAGGCTGCTTGTCGAACATACTTCGCTAACTGGATAAGCGAAGCCTCAAACCAGCAGGCGGAGTTATTCCGTATATAGTGCACGACCTATCCAGAATTGGTCAGGGTGATGGGCCTCCCCCGAGTTTTTCACCGGACCAATTTGCAGCATTTAAAAATCTGCCAGGAGCTCTCTCCTTTTTTGAATACAGTGAGTCGAGCTGAGATGTCCAGCACTCCGTCTTCTCCGGTAACCTTTGATTCCTTTCAGCCTGCGATGCCTGATACTGTGGACAAGGTGCTTGACCGCTGTCGGGCCACCACCTCCTCCCTTGACCCTTGCCTGGCCTGGCTAATCAAAGCAGCCAGGCCTTCAACAACAGAATGGGACACAGAAATATTAAATGGGTCTTTCCTTGAGGGCACGTTTCCACCTGCCCTCAAGGAGACACTCATTAGGCCCATCAGAAAGAAACTTAATATGGCGGCGGACAAAACTGGCAATTACAGGCCCGTCGCCAATGTTTCTTTCATGAGCAAAGTGGTCGAGAGGGTGGTGGCCGACCAACTTCAGGCCCACTTGGATGAAACAGTCAGGCTTCAGGCCGTGCCACGGTACAGAGACGGCATTGGTCACCCTGTACAATGACCTGTTGAGGGAGGCTGACAGGGGTAAAATATCTCTGTTGGTCCTCCTCGACATCTCAGCGGCCTTCGATACCGTCGGCCACAGTATCCTCCTGGGGAGGCTCTCCGAGTTGGGTATCGGAGGCTTGGCACTTGCCTAGCTCCGTTCCTTCTTGGAGGACCGTCCCCAGAGAGTACCGCTTGGGGAGAGTGCTTCGGCCCCGTGGAGTCTCAATTGTGGGGTCCCACAGGGGTCGATTATCTCCCCAATGCTGTTCAACATCTATATGAGGCCGCTGGGTGGGGTCATCAGGGGGTGTGGGGTGCTGTGTCATCAATATGCTGATGACACTCAGCTCTACATCTCCTTTTCACCAACTGCAGGTGATGCCATCCTGTCCCTCCAGCGCTGCCTGGGGGCCGTACAACAATGGATGCAGGAAAATGGGCTGTGGCTGAACCCAGACAAGACAGAAGTTCTGAGGGTGGGAGCCCCCATGGTTGGCTGCTTGGATGACTCCCTCATGTTTGGGGGGGTGGCCCTGGCCGCGAAGAGTGGGGTCCGCAGCTTGGGGGTACACCTGGACCCGACGCTCACCATGGAAACGTAGGTGGTGTCGGTAGTCCGCGCCGCCTTTTTCCACCTTTGGTGGATTGCCCGGCTGCGGCCCTATCTCGACACGGGGGTGCTCACTACCTTGATGCATGTGCTCGTAATCTCAAGATTAGACCACTGTAATGCGCTCTACATGGGGCTGCCTTTGAGGCTGATGCAGAAACTTCAGGTGGTGCAGAATGCGGCGGCCAGACTCCTTAGTGGAGTGAGAAAATACCAACATATTTCTCCTACCCTGGCCATGCTTCATTGGCAGTCCATTAGTTTCCGCATCGACCTCAAAGTTGTAATGCTTACTTATAAGGCCATAAATGGTTTAGGACCTCGATACTTGGGAGAACGCCTGCTCCCACCAAGATCTACCCGGATCACTCGTGCGAGTCAGGAGGTGAGGCTGAGGGGCCTGACGCCGAGAGAGGCCCGGAGGGAAAAGACACGAAACCGGGCCTTCTCGGCGGTGGCCCCTCGTCTATGGAACAACCTCCCTCCAGAGATTCGCGTGGCCCCTACACTGGGCGCCGTTAAAAGTCAATTAAAAACTTTGATGTATATTCAGGCTTTCCCTCCAGCTAACATCTGATCTTTTTTCCTCTTTCTTTTATTTATTTTTATTTGGCCTTTGTATTGCATTTGTTACTTTATGATTTTTGTAATATTCTGTGTTATTGTATTGTTTTGTGTCATGTTGGAAGCCACCTAGAGTGGTCTTGCAGACCAGATGGGCGGGGTATAAATAAATAAATAAATAAATAAATAAATAAATAAATAAATAAATACATACATACATACATACATACATACATGCATGCATAATTTCTGGCTTCTGTTGTTTTAGGGCTCTTTTGTAAAAATTAGACCTGTTTCTATGCTTCCAATACCCATCTTTTGCCTGAGCCTCCCTCAACTTCTGATCATATTCTTTGACTTTTCCTTGCTCTTCCTTGCTTTATTCTGGTCCCTTCTTCCAAGAATTTTTCCACTTTTTCTTCTCTTAGAAGACTTAAAAGAGGTTCATTCATCTCTAGTTCTGGAAAAGGTGGTGGAGTAATTTGAATTACATAGTGAATGGAGGACTGCTGAGTGTTTAAAGAAAATCCAGTGGACCTTCCTACATTTCAAAGGTGGAAAGAGGCTCAATCACTATAAACAGGAGCAGCATCACAATAACCCTTATTAGGAACAAATAATGTATATATGACCCATGTTTCACCAAATACCATCTGAGGCTTGCTATTTAATTTTAAATCATATGGGAATGATGATCAGAAGTCCACAGAATCTATGAAACTGATGATTGCTCAACCTGTGTGTTTTTAACAACCCAGAGTGATTAATAGCTGACTGCTAGAAAACCTTTCCTGTTGGGGACTGATACAATAATTAGAATAATTACTAGGTCAAGAAAAGGCCAAGCAGATGCAGTTCTTTTTCTGATAAAAGGCATGTTTCACTGGAAGCAACAAGCTGTACTACAACTGCAGGCTTGTATCTCAAGTGTTATGCCCTAATTCTGTGTTAGTATTTTCATTTTCTCTGTCTGGCAAAGACTCTATAAGCATAAATGGCAAGAGAGACCCTTCAGCACGCCCTAGCTGCTCCACTTTCTGCATTAATTTCAGTAGAAAAGCACCCCTATGTCTCACTTCTGCAGGAGTTCCAGTGTAAAAAGTGCTTTAACAATTGTTATCGAATTTCTCTTTGCAAAAGTGCTGGGATATGGCTGAAATGTAGTCATTATCCCCAAATCTAGTGAATTGTTTCTAGACAGCTTAAATTTTCTAAGATAAATTTCCTATTCTGGATGTTACCTCTCAAAATTACTGATAAGGAGTCGAAATTATGGCAGGTAATGATTAATGAGAACTGCCATGGAAATAAGAGACAAAGATCAAATAAAAATTTGTGGTATACATCAAAAAAAGGAGGAGGATTAGGTTTACCCAATATTAAAATTCATTATATGACAAACTAGTCATGGCATATTCCAGATATTATAGTGAGTAGTAAAAATTTAATTTGGACAGAATGGGAACTTTCCGGTAGAGAGGAATCCAACAGGAATATTTTTTATAAAGGCAGCTTAGGTCTGGAAATCATTTTGAAATTAATTTCAAGCCCAGACGCAATACCACTAATGCTAGCACTGAAACCCCTGAATTTCAAAATTCGAAAGATTGGGATGAACAAATGCTTCTATAAGTGAAACTCATCCTGGTATTTTTGTAAAATTTTCGTTTTTATTTTTTTCCATATTAGGTACAAGGAGTTTCTAATATAGTGGTTTTGGAAATACCTGTGCGTTTTAGCTTTCTGATACCATAAAAAAGCATGCTAACCCAACTGTAAATCATGCCCAAGTACAAAAGTCTTTTGTTTTTCAGACTGCAGTGGTGCCTCGACTTACGAACATCCCGGCTTACAACCATTTCAAGTTACGACCAGCTCCGGCCGCAAAGTTTTGCTTCGACTTGTGGCCGGAGCTTCCAGTTATGAACAAAAAAAGGCAGGGGAAAAATGCAGGGAATTCAAATTGCTGTTAGTAGGCGAAGAGGCAGCTTCTTTGTAGCTCTTTCACCCCAGCAGTTAGAGTGAGTGCAATTGGAGGAGGCTTCGACTGCCTGTTAAGGTAAAGTGCTGCTTTCTGCTTTTAAAAAAACTGTTCTGGGTGGGTTTTGCAGCATGGTTTTGGACTGGCGGGGTTATATTTCTGTGCTGTGATGGGTCTTGGGGGGTTGTTTGTATTTTGGTATTTTTCCCCATTTCTGATTGGTTTTGGGGGGTTTGTTTGCTTTTGGGATTTTTCCCCCATTTCTGATGGGTCTTGGGGGGTTTCCTTGCCTTTTGGGTTTTTTTCCTCATTTCCAATAGGTCTTGCACGCTTTACTTGCTTTTTCTCTCCACCCCCCCCTTTTGGCCAGAAAGATTAATCACGTTTCTGATGGGTCTTGCAGTGATTTTTTTTTTTTTTGGTGTGTGTGATTTTTCTTCTTCGATTGGAACAGTGAGTGCACAGAGGAGGCAGGAGAGGAAAGCCCACTGCAGCCAGTGATGGGGCGAATGCACAGAGGAGGTGGGAAGGGAAACACACAGCGCCCACAGAATACCTGTGTGGGTGTTGCACCAAACCAGGTCAGAGCACCAAAGCACAGTTCGTCCCCATCTCTACTGGTGAGCATGACTAGAAAATGCAAAGAGGGTCCTGTAAGTAAGAATTTATAGCACATAATTATAATGCATAATGTTAAATAGAATTCACAGTACTAGAGAAAGAAAAAAAAAATCTGCTTTATCACTGCCATTCAAATTGCACAATTGGTGATGTACTAGATACTATGCACCTTGCTACAATGTGTAGAGCAGAGGAGACAGACGTATTTATGCTATTGTCTGCTGAACTGAGAAAATTTCATAGATCTGGGAGTATTCCTTTGGAAGGAAGTATGTCTCAAGCCACTGAAGCAGAGATGGGGTTTACTAATTCACAAAGCAAATTAGGGAAAACATATCCATTCAAAATGCTAAAATATTAGTTGTGAAAGTGGAGAATGTATGGCCTTCCAACTGTTCCTGGACTCAAACCCCTACCAGTGGTATCCAAGATAGCCAATGGTGAAGGCTGCTGGGAGCCATCATCCCACCACATCTGATGGAGACATATTCCACATCCATGCTGTATAGGCTATAAAGGATGAATCATTGGCCCAAAAGATCTTTCTCCAGATCTTTCGAAAGGGAAAACTACAACATACCTTACAGGTTTATCCTAACATCACTCCACTTTTTTCCCCACACTAGCAAATATGGGGCACGTTCTTTGGTATAGCCTGTAGTGTGATATTTGTGGGATCTTCTTCACATCAACTACTGTGTCTCCTACCAAATCCAAGGAGAGAGAATGGAGGAAAGATGGGAATTAGCTGTCCTGGTGCAGTTTCAAGGCTCGGGTCCTTTTTAAGGAGAAAGGCAGGATAAAAATATTTCAAATAAATAAATAAATTCACTGGGTTATTTACTTGCACCATGAGAAGAAAATAATACGTAATGCAATTTTTCACTCAGCATTATTGGGGGGAAAAAGAGTGGTTCTTTCATTCAATTAGCCTTTAATTCCTAGGAGGGAGGCACGTCGTGGAGAACCAGGAGAGGGCCATCTCTGTTGCTGCTCCCAGACTGTGGAATTGCCTCCCATGGGAAGCTAGACTGGCCCCATCTTTGCTGTCCTTTCACAGGCAGGCAAAGACCTTTCTCTTCTTCTTCAGCTGGCTCCCCCCATCAGTATTTTAAATACAGTACTGGAGAGCTTAAAGATAGGTTACATGGTGGTGCTGAGCCTTCCATAAACAGATGGGACAATTAGTTGTGCACAATCAGATGTTTCATGGCTTTGAAGGATTGCAGTCATTGTTCCTGAGACAGTGGCCAGTGTGTCCCATTCCCCTTATTGATGGGAAAATGTGATCGATTCCCACCTGTGAGTCTAACATTCAGTACTTCTTGAGACTCTGGAGTTTAGATTATTTTTCTTTAGTTCCAGTGATGAATTGTGATTCAGGAAGCTATCCTTAATCAATGCATCTAATATTTAACTGCTATCATTATTCAAATTCATCACTGACAAATAATATGTTCTAGACAGTGGTGCACTATGTATAAAAAGGCCATTATAAACATTTATAAAACAACACTACATATACAGTATATCCAGACATCCTGGAGAGTGAAGTCAAGTGAGCTTTAGAAAGCTTGTCTAACAACAAGGCCAGTGGAGGTGATGGCATCCCAGTGGAACTACTGTATTTAAAATCTTAAAAGATGACGCCGTTAAAGTGCTACATTCAATATGTCAGCAAGTTTGGAAAACTCAACAGTGGCTAGAAGACTGGAAAAGATCAGTCTATATCCCAATCCCAAAGAAGGGCAGTGCCAAAGAATGCTCCAAATACCGTAGAATTGCACTCACTTCCCACGCTAGCAAGTTTATGCTTAAAATCCTACAAGGTAGGCTTCAGCAGTATGTGGACCGAGAACTCCCAGAAGTACAAGCTGGATTCCGAAGGGGCAGAGGAACAAGAGACCAAATTGCTAACATGTGCTGGATTATGGAGAAAGCCAGAGTGTTCCAGAAAAACATCTACTTCTGCTTCATTGACTATGCAAAAGCCCTTCACTGTGGACCACAGCAAACTATGGCAAGTCCTTAAAGAAATGGGAGTGCCTGATCACCTTATCTACCGCCTGAGAAACCTATATGTGGGACAGAAAGCAACAGAACTGGATATGGAAAAAATGATTGGTTCAAAATTGGGAAAGGAGTATGACAAGGCTGTATATTGTCCCCCAGCTTATTTAACTTATATGCAGAATACATCATGCAGAAGGCTGGACTGGAGGAATCCCAAGCCGGAATTAAGATTGCCGGAAGAAATATCAACAACCTCGGATATGCAGATGATACCACTCTGATGGCAGAATGTGAGGAGGAATTAAGGAACCTTGTAATGAGGATGAAAGAGGAGAGTGCAAAAAAAGGTCTGAAGCTCAACAACAACAACAAAAACTAAGATCATGGCCACTGGTCCCATCACATCCTGGCAAATAGAAGGGGAAGATATGGAGGCAGTGGCAGATTTCACTTTCTTGGGCTGCATGATCACTGCAGATGGTGACAGCAGCCCCAAAATTAAAAGACGCCTGCTTCTTGGGAGGAAAGCAGTGACAAACCTCGATAGCATCTTAAAAAGCAGAGACATTACCTTGCCAACAAAAGTCCAAATAGTCAAAGCTATGGTTTTCCCTGTAGTGATGTACAGAAGTGAGAGCTGGACCATAAAGAAAGCTGACCGCCGAAGAATTGATGCTTTTGAATTGTGGTGTTGGAGCAGGATCTTGAGAGTCCCCTGGACTGCAAGGAGAACAAACCTATCAGTTCTAAAGGAAATCAACCCTGAGTGCTCAATGGAAGGACAGATCCTGAAGCTGAGGCTCCAAGACTTGGGCCATCTCATGAGAAGAGAAGACTCCCTGGAAAAAACCATGATGTTGGGAAAGTGTGAAGGCAGGAGGTGAAGGGGACAACAAAGGATGAGATGGTTGGACAGTATCACCGAAGCGACCAACATGAATTTTACCCAACTCAGGGAAGCAGTGGAAGACAGGAGGGCCTGGCGTGCTCTGGTCCATGGGGTCATGATGAGTCAGACATAACTAAACGATGACGACAACAACACATATATACATGTACATGTACATATACATATAGAATACACATACAATTGCTTGCTACACTCACTAGTTTCATTGGTCATTCCTTCATTACTTTATTTATTTATTTGAGGCTATACTTAGTGCTGTTTACTTTCTTCATAATTCTCAGGCTGTTATGGTCTTCTTCATAATTCTCAGGCTGTTATGTTCTGTTCAGTCAAAAGAACTGAAGCTCTATTCTCTTTTATAGTATTCAACAACTTCAGTGTACCAGACTCAATAAATTCTAGCGGGTGGTGATGAACAGATTCTTTCCATACAACCATTTCTCCAAACAGTAAAAATTCTTGGGCAATGGATGCCCTCTTAAGTTATGGTCTGCATTACTTTTAAATACTCTTCTAACTGAAGACTTTTGTTGAGTGGCCTGAGAAGCCCCTTATTATTTCATCCTTCTCAACTATGTCATTGTTCAAATCCAGGGAGAAAATAGAAACTGCTCTGTAGTCTACATAAGATTCACTCCAGATAAGGGACTGTAGCAGCAAGGATAAAAATAAACTTCAATTAAAAACACAGCAGGCCATCTAGTGATCTCATCAATACAACTGTTATCACCAAATTCTACTTTTATTTATAGTGGGACCTTTCTGAAATTCATCACAGTTATATGAGGTTGTATCTGCAAATGGCAGATTATGCAGCTTAATTTAAAACTCCACACCAATAATTTTAGCTTCTGCATTTTTCTAAAGGTAAGATTTATTTTAAACTTTTTTAAAAGCATGGGTAAAAAAGTATAGGAGGGAAGTGGTGCTGCTGTGGGCTGAACCACAGAAGCCTGTGCTGCAGGGTCAGAAGACCAAGCAGTCGTAAAATCGAATCCACGCAACGGAGTGAGCGCCCATCACTTGTTCCAGCTCCCGCCAACCTAGCGGTTCGAAAGCATGCAAATGCAAGTAGATCAATAGGGACCACCTCAGTGGGAAGGTAACAGCGTTCCGTGTCTAAGTCGCACTGGCCATGTGAGCACGGAAGATTGTCTTCGGACAAAACGCTGGCTCTATGGCTTGGAAACGGGGATGAGCACTGCCCCCTAGAGTCGACCACGACTGGACAAAAATTGTCAAGGGAAACCTTTACCTTTACCTTTAAAAAAGTATAAAGTTCTAGGTATGGCCATTCTTACATAAATGACAAAAGCACTATAATATAAGATGTCCATGCTTAGACCTTCACACTTTTGTACCTAAGCTTAAAGGGAAAAAAGTCATCCTTACATTATACTACTTTTGCCATTCATGTAAGGATAACCTACTGGTACAGCTAATTTTCTTAATCTAATAACTGGAACATTTCTTGCTTAATATCTTTATTTATTTCAATTGATGTACTTTTTGTCATAATGTGCAATTATATAAGTATCTTTTTTAATCCAAGGTAAATACTACTATTAATGTAGAAATTTGTATAATGTTCACAGAACAAGCAGGTTTGGTTCTCTTTCCATTGATCACCCAGTTTATTCAAGTATTTGTCTCAGAATTTGCATCAACCCAGTGATGTGTTTCAGTGTACAACAAGCAACACAGTTGTGAGAAAATATTTCAATGACTGGTTTGTTCAGTACCAGAAATTAAACAAGCTCCACTCTCTTCTCTGAAAACACCTTGACTACCCTCCCTCCTCCACCTGCAAGCTTCTTTCATTTCAACTTTAAGACTTGGATGAATATTTTGATTGTTGTTATTGTTGAACAGTTGGAAGTCTAAAAATACCTTACTGATCTACTGCAAATCAAATGCTCCAACACTGGAGGCATTCAAGAAAAACTTAGATAATCACCTGGCAGATATGCTTTGATTGTATTCCTGCATTGAGCAGGGGATTGGACTTGATGACCTTGTAGGCACCTTCCAACTTCACTTTTCTGTGATTCTAGATCACATGTGACTATCTGTCTGCATCCAGTCTAGGGAATCACCTGCAAAGGAGAATATGCAGGTGATGTTGAGGAATTGAGCTTGCAAAAGTGATGGTGGGAAAAGATTTGGGAGTCCTGATGGTGCCTTGTGATATTTTCTTTGAAAAGAGGTAAATAAGTGATCCTGTTATCCTAAACCAAGACAATTTTAGACTGGAACAAAGAAATGCTGAGAAAAGTTGGAAGCAATAGGAAAAAGATGAAAACTAGATAAGAGATAAAGAAAGCCACAGACTTGAATCTGCAAGAGCTGCAAGAGATGTCAGGCACATTTGGAGGTCTCTAATACTGTACATAGGGTCCCTGTAAATCAGAAGCAACTTAATAAAAATGATAACACAAAGCTCTTCTTGCATATACAGAATAGAAATGAAGGAGGAGCTCCATGTAGCATCAATATATATATATACTGTACTGTATATGAGGCACTAGGCAAGGGTACAGTGGTGTCCGTGTTTTACAAAGGGCCTACAAAGTGAAGGCAAAGGAAAGCTATTTTCTACCTAATTATAAAGCAAGCCAAAATGAATTGCAGATTCCCCCTCCTTTTTTGACCATATCAACGAGATAAAGGGTATCCAAAACATGCATCTGATGAAAGTACAGAGCAGATTTTTGGAAGAATAAGTAACCATAGCAAACACAGTAGTTATTTTAAATGTATTTAATTATATACTGCCAAATAAATAGATGAAAACCCCACATAGCTGGATTTGCTGTCAAAATCCTTGACAGAGGAGCATGCTGTTAAGAAGACTTCCTTCACAGTTTGATGCCTGCATTGCAATTAGCACATCCTAAGTACATCACAAAGCTCCGGAACATGCTTCACTTCCCCTCTATATAGCTTTCTCTTTCTGGCTCCCCCATTCAGTGCAGAGATGGCCAGGTAAAATGAAAAAGCTCAGTAACACTTTTGTCCTATACCTACCTAAGGAATAGGATCTATGATCACTCAGGGCTTTCAGCACTTGTAAAAGCAGATAGGAAAGATCAAAAAGGTAAAATGTAGGACACATAAGGCTCTGTAAAAAGATCAGGGAAAAGGTCTATGCCAATGCTCCTGAGCCTTTCCATACTTATAAAGATGCCATCAAATACAGAAGCTGTTTAACTGGTCAGCAGCGAGCAGCGTTGGTGCCCTATAAAACTACGTTGAAGTGGTGGTGCCCATTTTATGTGCAGCAAGGCTTAATGTGCCTTGGCTGCTTCCACACAGAATGCAGGTTGGAACATTTTGCAGCAGTGGGATGGAAGGGGAAACCCCACCGAGGCAGATCTGTGTATCTGTCCTGTCTGCACAAAGATGGTTCACTGCATGGAGAAACTGCTGTATGGAGCCATTTCAAGGTGCCCTTCCATCCCCTAGCACTTGTGTGAAACTAGCAGGATTAGGGTTAGTGCCAGTCCTTTGCTCTAATGGTGGGTACGAAGTCATGCAGTCTGGCTCCAGAAAACACCCGGGCTTTCATGTAAACTGCATGCTTATATGAAGTGGATGAAGAGAATGGTTTTCTTTGTGATTTTTGTCTTCTAATTTGGTATTACTGGTTGACTGACTGCTTGTTGATTGTTACACTTAAAGCAGTGATCAATCTACGAGTCAATAATTTTCATATTATTTTTTCATCTACCTTTTCACAATCACAACTGCAATTTATACACACCACAAACCATTGAGGAAAGGTTCATCTGATCGCATTTTGTAATGGCACTCACTGTTCCATGTTGCTTTCGAACCATAGTCTGGAATCTCACCTGAACTCATAGTTTCAAATAATAATTTGGAGTTAAACTATAGTTAGAGCTAATGGTGATTTAAACATCATGACATGGTATGATTAACAAAACTGGAGAAGTAGAAAATGGCATCTGTGCAAAAGAGAGAAAGAGTGTGCACCCTCATGCACAGGACTGGTTCAAGGCTCTGGTGGGCCCCAGGGCGAAACATGTAAGAGGGGTGCCCCCCTTCTTTCCTCCTTCTCTCCCTATCCCTTACCTTCTACATAAACAGATCACACAGCATGAACAATGTAATATAACATAAACAAGACTTACTCACCAATCTTGGTAGCACTAAATAAGTGAACAAGGCTTAGGTAAACAAACAAACATAACAATGAAAAGAAAGTCTAGCTTAGAAAACAAAAAGTGTATCCAAAGCAAAACCTGCATGTCCTCAATGACATGGGTGGTGGGAGAAAAGGTTGTGCATGCCACTGGTACTCAAATGGTGCGAGGTCACACATCATTGTCCCATCACATGACCTCAACGCACATAAGACTTAAAAGGCCCAGCAAGCGGTGGGCAGTGCAGGCGGCGCAGCGCCACCATGGAGAGCAAAAAAGGAAAAAAAAAGTTCCCCCTCATCCTGTGGGCCCCTACAGACAGTGGGCCGAGCAAATGCCCACTTTGCCCTCTGAATAAAGGACCATTGACAACAATGACAAATGCAAGGAGGTTGGCTGGGAGAGAGCCTTGCACCTACTGTACACTCCCAGGAAGCAAAGAACCTTTGCTGTTGTATTTCCATCTATAACAATTTCAAGGTCCTGCATCATCTCCATCACCATTCATCGTGGAGGAATTCCATTGAAAACAGAAGGAAATGATGGAGATTCAAGCCCTGAACTTCAGATGGTAATGAAATCCTGGAAAGAATCTTGTTACCTTTGCTTGGTGGTGTGATTATGTAACTTTCAGTAACACAGCAGTTGGATGACTTGGTGTGTGAGGGGGGAAAAAAGCAACAACTTCTCAGCCGGCATTAAAATGGTACTGAAATTAATGCAGGAGGAGTTACATGGCTGCAACTAATAGCATGTATTTCCAACTTTTTAAAAATAATAATTATTATTATTATTATTATTATTATTATTATTATTATTATTATTATTATTATTATTATTATTATTATTATTATTATTATTATTATTGCTGCTGCTGCTGCTGCTGCTGCTGCTGCTGCTGCTACTACTACTACATACCAGGTAGGTGAGCCAACCCACATATAAAATTATACCTGAGGTGAGGTGGCGAGGCTGCCATCAGAGCAAGTGAGTTAAACAAATTACAATGGGCATAAAGAAGGGGATAGGAAACGGATAGAGGCCGTCGAAGTGTGGCGTAGTCGTCTTGTGTAGAATGTGTAAACATGTACAGGAAACTGAATCAATGTGTAAGCGACATGAAATCTCTGACACAATTCAGATGTGGATACAAGAGTTAATCCATAATACCTCTTTGGCGGGAGAAAAAAACCAAACCCACCGGCTGCACCCCCCCCCCAGTTTATAAGGGTAGGCGAAAAGTCTTTTAATGAGTTTCCTCTCCGAGCCGCTGCATGTGCAACCGTATAGTAAAAGCAATATGGAATTTGTCACGGGTGTCTTTCCCACTTTTTTTATTTCCCCCAGAATGTGTGTGTGTGGGGGGGGCACCCACAACAGTAGCTGGGCTCACGCCTAGAGCAACGGGGCCCCGGTGTGGCCCCCCGCCACGCGTGTTTGCCTCAGGGCCGGCTCCTGTGACAAGCGTTTGGCGAGACACTGCAGTCAAGCGCCAGCCCTCAAAGCACACCCTGCCTGCCACCGCCAGCCCTGGCTCGGCGAAAATGGGACAAAAGCGCGGGGGGGGGGCGGCGGCAAGCAGGCAGGCAAGCGCCTTGCGCGGGCCCTGCAACTGTCCGCCCAGGCTCCCACCGCGCCCCGCCCCAATTGGCGGCGCAGCTGCCCACGGCCGGCCTCAGCACGTGCCCCGCGCGGGAGCTGCCACACGCCGCTCTCCCTTTGCGCCGCGGAGGCCGTTCTCGCAAGGCTTCGGGAAGGGAAGACCTCGTTCCCCTCCCGCACCGCCTCCGCGCGCAGCGGGTAGGCGGCGCTGTGCGGACCTCTTTTTTTTTTTTTTGGCTCCGGGTTGGTCGGGCTGGCGAGGTGCGGCACGCGAGGCGGGCGGACGCCGAGCTTGCGGGGGCAGCAGCAGCAGCCGCGGACGGCCGCTTGGTGTGAAGCGGATGTAGGCATCCCTGGGCAAGGCGGGCGCCATCAGGGAGCGGAACACCTGGGCACCTGGTTGGCAGGAGAAGAGGGGAGGGCGCCGGAGAGTAGTGTGCCAAGGATGAGATCCGCCGGGGATTTTTAACCGGAGCTGGGACGTAACTGGCGAGCTCGATGGCTGGGCACGGGCGATGGAGGAATGCCTAGCGCGGGTGAGTAGAGAGGCAGCCTTTTTCAGCAGGAGGGGCGGAGAAAGCGGGTGAGCCTCCGACGGGAAGGTCCCCCTCTCTCCGCATACCTGTGTGTGGGCACGCCGCTTACTCCCCAGCCCGGCGCGCGCACCTCCCGTGCCTCCCGCTCTCGGGGGCCATCAGGGCAGGCAGCCGGGCCGGCTGGAAACTCCGGTGGCGAGCAGCTGCAAACGTTTCGTCACTTGCCTGCTTTTTTAAGGAAGGGGAGGTGCTCGGCAAGGGAGGCTGCGGGGCTTCCCGGTGGGTTTTGTGTCTCTCTCCCCCCCCCCCAGCGGCGCTGGCTCCCTTTGTGGGTGGGCATGGCATGAATGCACGGCATCGCCGGGGTGCCAGCCTTCGGCCGTGGATGCACCTTGCAGGGGTTTGGGCGGGCACACGTTGGTCGCAAGGCCGGGGGACGTGGAAATAGCGTCAGGACCAGGATTGGCACCTATACCGCGGTTTTTCAACCAGGCGACCACGGGGCCCTTTCGCCTTCTCTGCCATTACTCAGCGGCAAAACTTTTAATTTAATAATGCACTTCCCCATCGATTGATGTTTGGCCGCCCGAAGTGGCTTAGGAAAGGCGCGCCAACGGGGCTTGTTCGCTGGGGGGAAGGAAGAGGAGGAGGTCGTCCGTGATTAATGAGGAATCCTGTGGAAAGTGATGGGAACTCCCCCCCCCCTTTCTGAACTGTATGTGACCAGGAAATCTCCCTAACGTTTATTGAATTAAGTTAAATCAAAGGGGCAGGGAATCAATTTCTTAAGTTGCTGAAGTTGGATTATCGCTTATTCTTATTGCTGTGTAAAATGGAAAGTTGTAGATTCCCACTTTTCTGCCCTCACTCCCCCCTTTTTTTAAAGAGCTGTCCTTTATTTTTGAAGTGTTACAGTTTACTACAACTGGCAAGAATGCTCTTTTTCCATTTACTTCAGCTGAGTAGTGCTGTGATTTTTGGTTCTGAACTCTTCATCTGCCAAACAGGCAGTCTCCTCCTTTGTAGGTCTACTTGGGAGTCAAATCCACTGGGTTCAGCGTGGCTTGTTTCCAGACAAGCTTGCATGAAGTTATATTTATCAGTGCCTGCACTTTTCCCTGATTCTCTTTGGCACCCTGCTTCTAATTGTATTACGTGGAAGTAAATACAGTGTAGTCTAGCTTCTGTATTATTATGCCGTGGGTATGAGTGATGTTAGCATAATCAGGCATGTGCTACAAGGAAAATGAAATGACGCTCAACATAAGAGTAAATGTTATCTTTAAATTGTAGTGCTATACACACTTAGCTGAGGTGGTGGTGAGTCCTATTGGATATAGGAGGACTTACACCTGTGTAGACCTTTTGTTAGGATTGCACATAATGTATCCCTGTGATGTCTTAATGGCAGTATCAGACATAGAGAGGCATTTTCCACTAAGACAGCAGATTTCCTCTGCAGATCAGAGTTATGAAGATCTTATAAATCATCTTTGAAACATTTTTGAAGCTAAATTAAGACATGAACAATTTCACTTCAGGCGTAGTTTTCTAGAAGCAAAAATGGTTTCAGCTTGATCCAGCTGTTGTGGAATCATAAACCTTAAAACCAGGATCTGGGTTGGGGACAGCTGATTGTTTTTAAATGTGAAATTTCAGGATATTAAACTGTAGAATAATCTACTTGTGAAGTGTTTGAGACAATGTCTGTTTAAAAAAAACAATCAACCCTAGGTATGTTATTGTTTACCATATTATTTTTTTATAATTGTTTGGTATAGTATGGGTTCTATATGAGCTATTCTGTCAAAGTTAAACTTAATACTAGCAGATCTGCAGCTGCAGTAATTAACACTGCAATGGAGCAACTGCCATATATTCTTAGGGATTACGGTAGTTTAATTCTGTGTCCTGCATACTGAAAGCATATAGCCAACAGCAATGTTAAACGTGATGTGAATGAAGTGGGATCACATGAGATACCTGTATAGAAACTATGGATAGAAGGGAATTGTATTGCATCTTCATTTGCACTTGGAAAGATCTATTTTCCTTGACCAGCAATAGAAGGAATCACTTGTTTCCTTGGAAAAACCAAACACCATAAAGGCTTGCAGTCCATTTAGAAGTGAGGAATGCACACAAACAACACACATACTTTAAAAAGTGCTAGAAACTCATACCTTTGAAAAATGCACACAATACTTAAGTCCATGGAAGAATATATGCAAATATATATATATATACATTTTGGGAAAATGAGCAACGAATACAAACACATAGCTATGCAAAAACATTCTCACAACCCAGTGCAGAATGCCAGAGGGATTATGAGTTATACAGTAAGATTGGAAGTGAAATTTCTACTCCACCCATAATATAAGTGCTTAGATGGATCGAATGATTCAGTTAGTGTTCTTTCATTTCTTGAGCCTTTGTTGGATAAATGCCATATAACTGTTGTGTATTGATGTCTAGGCAAGGGCTAAGGTGGCACTAGTATTTAAAGTTCAGTTCTTTTTCTTAATTGGGCATTTTCTTCTTTTAAGTCCAAAAATAGGATCTCTCTCTCTCTCTCTCTCTCTCTCTCTCTCTCTCTCTCCCTTTCATTTAAAATATTTATTTATTTAACATATTTTTATCCCACCTTTCTCTTTAAAAAGAACCCAAGGCAGCTTAGATATGAAGGATGATCCTTGTTCAGTTTTGGTACTACAGTGATTTAGTCAATTAAGTTTTAGGCCAAGCTCCTGCCTTTTGATGTCAATGTGGAATGGTTTTGCTGACCTCTTTAAGGTAATGGTGATTTTTTAAAATTGTATGGATGCATGAAATGTCATGTTCCTATCTGTCCAAGTAGAAGAGGAGTCTGAACCTTACGTACTCTACTGGGTGCCATTTGATGGCTTTACCCATAAGGATCAATGTAAGAAATGTTCCCGTGATAGTAACTTCCACAGATTGTCAGTGATAGGTGAACATTATTACATTGCAATCCTATGCATCTTTATCAAGGATGTTTAGCTTCAGTAGAGCTCACTCCCAAATAAAGGAATTGGATTGTAGTCCTATACAGATGGGAATAAATGTCATTTTTCTCCATTCCATTTGCCTCTGAGTAGGCCATGTACTTTAGCTTTGTTCCCATCGCAGTGATACCAGGCAGAATCAATAGAATGAGGGAGAAGTAAGAGTCACTCTCCACCCGCAGCACTACTACATATAATTGCAGTGGGAAGAAGACATGTCATGTTCAGCCTGATATGGGGTGCCCATAGACAGCAACATTAGCTCCCATTAGAAGGGTTTTTTCCCCCACTGATGGTTGTAAGACCTCTTTTATGCTTCATTCAGTAATCACTTTCCAAGGCTCCACCCTTTTCTCTTCAACTAGGGGGATATAATTCCATCTTCCATGGCTACAGGGCACTGGCCTTCTTCTCAATGGACCACCTGGTTGATGGTTCTTGTGTGCATTTTTCTCCTGCACTTTTCGGAACAGGTCTCTTGAGAAATTATATCTGCTCAGCTGATTTCCAGGAGGAACTGGAATTCCACCACCAACCCATTTGACAGATGTTTTGTACGTTGGTAGATGCCTATCCTGCTTGGAAATATGGTGTCTAAAATTGCATGGGAATGGCAGGTTGTTATTTTGCTAGCATTGAGTCAGAAGATGAGAAGAATAATCATATGCTGAGTCCTTTGCAAGAGACGTTGTGGCGCTGCAGGCTAAACCGCAGAAGCCTGTGCTGCAGGGTCAGTAGACCAGCGGTCGTAAGATCGAATCCACACGACGGAGTGAGCTCCCGTTGCTTTGTCCCAGCTCCTCGCCAACCTAGCAGTTCGAAAGCATGTAAATGCGAGTAGATAAATAGGTACCACCTTGGTGGGAAGGTAAAATGGCGTTCCCTAGTCACGCTGGCCATGTGACAACAGAAACTGTCTTCGTACTGGCGCTGGCTCTACGGCTTGATAATGGGATGAGCACCGCCCCCTAGAGTCGGACACGACTGGACTGAAAATGTCAAGGGGAACCTTTACCTTACCTTTTTGCTTTGTGACCATCTCTGCAAGGTATTGTTCTCTATGGAAAACTATGACTAGGTCTGGAGAGGGACCAGGGCTCCATTAGCACAGCAGAAGTTTTGAATGCACATATGTCCTGAATTTGAATCCTTGGCATCTCCAAGTAGCAAAGTGATGGGAAAAGACTGAGAACCAAGACAGCCACTTCTAGTGAGAGGAGATTGTATTGGGCTAGCTGGATCACTGCTCCAAAATGGTATAAGGCAGGCTGTTTTGTTTGTGTGCAGCTTGTCAGCTGGATGACAGCTGAATGTTGTAGAGTTGGATATTTATTGCTGTAACATCTGATGATGTTGTGGACCACAGGCCTCTTTATCACATCATCATCATCATCATCATCATCATCATCATCATCATCATCATCATCAATAATAATAATAATAATAATAATAATAATAATAATAATAATAATAATAATAAAAATTGTCAAATATATATATATATTGCTGAAAAAATGCAGTAAATGAGATTTTCAAACCATCACATTTTATTTTTCCAACAAGCTGAACATCTTCAGTCTTCTGTTGCAACGATTTTTAGTCTTGTTGAATCAAATTAAGGAAATGTAATTAACAAGGGTTAAAGAAAAGCTTTAAGAATAAACTAAACAGGAATATACTAAGTAACAGTACTACAAAGAGTTATAAGCAATTCATTCTGAGAGTTGGTCATTGTTTTTAGTTATTCAGTGGTTATGCATGGTGTTTCCTTACATAAATTGTGTTAAACTATAGCTGCAATCCATTTTTCTTTTTTGGTCCATTAATTGCTACAGGTTTTCTTCATATGTTTGCCTTTTTAAAATGATACAGTGCTAAAGCCATAGCTAGAACCCAGCTTTCTGTTTACTGTATTTTTTGCTCCATAAGACACAATTCCCCCCCCCCAAAAAAGTGGGGGGGGAAATATGTGCGTCTTATGGAGCGAATACAGTAAAAAAGGGTTCAGCCACCACCACCCAGAAGCCTCCCACTGCCATGCTAGGAGGCCTCTGAACTTGCACCAAAGACTGCTTGCTGTTTGGACCTCACCATTCTGCACTGCTGGCTTTCCAGGATCATCTTCTTGCAGCCCATCTGGAAAACCAGCAAGGCTAACAGGCCTATGGCAGCAGGCAATGAAAACAGCCAAGGACGAAAGGGGAAAGAGTAATTCTAGAAAGACCAGGGGAAACCACACAGTCCCCTACTTAGGCAGTTGATTTTCCCACATTTGGGGAAATCACAGGGGTCAGCACATCCAGAGTGCAATAGATGAGCCTTACCCTGGGAAAACCACTTTTATAATAATGGTATCTCCCCTGCCAGGTATCTGTTGGAATGGCCCCTGAAAATTCTTCCCCTTTCTGTGCCGTATCCCCCAAAGGCATGGTGACCCCCCCGGCTGCACTTCCTGATCAGAGCAGGGCTGCACAGCCCCAGTCATGAAAGAGGCCAAGAGACTTACTCAGTGTTTTGGGGTGGCCCACAGGACCCCCATCAGGGGCTGGAATGTTCCACAATCCTCCAGTGCACAGATATTAGCATACCTAATATGCGGGGAAGGCAGGGAAAGCGGGGAAATTCAAACTTTCAGTTAGTGAAGAGGCTGCTTGTCTGCTTCCTTGCTAGTCCAAGCAGTTAGATTGCTGGGAGAGAGACCTAGGACTGCCTGGTATTGTTGTTTTAAAATGTACAATGTAGTTTAAAAGCTGCTTGTTTTGGGTTAAACTGTGTTTGGGTGAAAAGGTGCTCTGTTTGAGCTGAAACCTGCTTGTGTAGAAACGTGCATAGGGGTACTTGCTTTAAAAGCTGCCTGCAAAGCCTTTCAGACCAGTGCTGATCAGCTGTTAGATGGGGAGAGGCGAGGGGGAAGGAGCAGGAGCAGGAGCGGAGAAGAGCACAAAATGGCTGCCGTCTGCCGGGTGCCTGCTGGCTTTTAGCTGTTTGGGGCTCTTTTTTGGCTGTTCTGGGGTCTACCAAGGCATTGTGAAGAGCAAGGCTCAGTCTACAGTACCTGGTAAGTGATTTCATGACTTCTAACTGGATTACAGTACCTGCTTCCTGATTTCAGCTACTATAGTTTGTATTCAGTTTTTTTGGCTCGTCAAGAACATTGTTCATGGCTTTGTGTGGCCTAACCTGTTGTGCCTTGCATGCCATAAACATTCAATTATGTCAGAAAATGGAGATTTGGTCTTATGCTGAGCATGTGCTACTGCTGGTGAATGGGATTGGGTTAAGCTTTGTGTTGCTGTTCTTTTGCATAACCTAAAGTAAATAAGGAAAACCAGCTGTTAAATAGTTTAATTCCACTATTTATTCTCCACACAACTAAAAGGGACCTCTCAATGCATTGCCAAATCAGACATACCATTTCTAACTTAACATAAGCTTGAGCTGTAGCTGAGCAGAGTTGCACAACAATCTCATCTGTCATTGAGACATTTCTATAAGCATGGGGAGGAGGTGGATGAAAGGAAATGTAAAATATAGGTAGAGTGGTATAGGTCTTATCACTGGCTGATAATGGTCTATATCAGTGGTTCTTAACCTTTTTGAAAGAAACGCCCCCTTGAGCCATTGAGGAAGTTATCATTGCCCCCCTCCACGCGGTGATGATATCTTATTTATTTATTTATTTATTTATTTATTTATTTATTTATTTATTTATTTATTTATTTATTTATTTATTTATTTATTACACTTAAATCCAATGACCCCTGAAAACAAAATTCAATTACAAGAAAATGAAATTCCCCAAAAATGTAACATTTAATGATTTAGTTGCAAGCGAATTTTAATACGCAAAAAGAAATATAAAAAGGGCATAAAAACAAACCACAATGCAGGAAGTAAAAATTTCAAGACAAAAACTCTGAAACTGAATTAAGATTGGAGGAAAATATATATTCATGCACACTGTAAAAAGGCTGCAGCCATCTCAACAGGTTTGGCTTGCTCCAGAGCCCCCCTACCGCCCCCTTTCTGCTCCATCGCCCCCACGCCGCCCCTTTTCGTTCTACCGCCCCCATGAAAAATGAAATCGCCCCCTGGGGGGCATTATCGCCCACGTTAAGAACCACTGGTCTATATTAATGCCACTGTTGACTGCTGTTCACTTTACATGGTTCAAATGTTTTTTCTGTTATAGTTTATTAAATATTTTATTACACTATTTGGTTCAGAATATATTTTCCCTGTGTTCCTCCTCTAAAAATTAAGTGCGTCTTAAGGTCCGGTGCATCTTATGGAGCAAAAAATACATACGGTATATTGTTAATATTGATTTGCCAAGGAACATTGCTCAACAAAATAAGACTGCTGTGATAGGACAGATTTTTTTTTACAAAAAATTAAATGGAATGTATAATTACCCTGTGGGACTTATTAACACAAAATGCTGGCTAAGGAAAAAATCTTATGTTTTAATATAAAATATTCTCTGTATACAAATTATGACCTGAATTTTTCTGACGACAAAATCATGCTTAAAGTGATTGAAATCCTGTTGCACAGTTCCACATGCTCAACTGTGATGATGTCATCAGCTTTGGCAAATTGCTACTAATTAAAGACTTCCTTGGGTGATTTTGGGATACACAGAAATACATTGCAAGTTGTACGCATGCCAAAATCATGTTTAATCACTAGTAATTTGCATTCAATCAGTGACACTTTGTCTTTAATCAGTGTTGTTTTACCACTGATTATGATGTACCCCCATTAAGATCACTTGTTTCTGCATATGGGGGGGGTGGTAATGTAGTTTTACTTTTTAAAAATAATTACTCAAAAACACTGTGCCCGAACTTCCTTAAATTTGGAACACTGCTCGGGGAGACTGTCTGCTACACCTGTGCCATATGTGGTGCTGATCCAAAGTCCAGTTTCGAAGTTATATTTTATGTTTGGGCTGCCCCTATTTATAGAATTGCTGTGTAGAATAATGATTTGCTATGATGCACAATAAAATTGCTGCACTCTTGTGCAGTGATAATTATGTAGAAAGTTACTCCAAATGGTCACATTACAAGGCAGCCAACAAAATGGGGTATGTGATGCTTTTCCCACAATTTGCAGTTGAATTTGATAAAACTATTTTGGAAGATTTTCTAGTACTTTCTCATGTGGTACCTGTAATCTCAGAAAATGGGGTGCTTCACAAAATGCAAGTAAGCCAGTAGTTTTCCTCTGAATTCCACCAAAGGCTAAGAACTGCTTCTGAGAATGACATTCAGAACCAGCAATGAAGACCGAGACTTTCTGGTTATCTCATCCTGTTTGTGCCGTGAAAGTTGAACTATGTGACTTGTCAAATTGTGGGAAGTCAGGTAAAATGCAGAATTAGGAGGCCATCTATGGCCAAAAGCTGCTGAAAGTTACTGGCTGCAAGGCTCCTTCCCCCAAATAACACTATCACTACACCAGAGGGAACACCTTGTTGTTGTTGTTGTTGTTGTTGTTGTTGTTGTTGTTGTTGTTGTTGTTGTTGTTGTTGTTGTTAGTGTTGTTGTTAGTGTTGTTGTTAGTGTTGTTGTTGTTGTTGTTGTTATGTGCTTTCAAGTCACCTCTGACTTATAGTGACCCTGTGAATGTGTGATCTCCAGAATGTCCTGTCCTCGACTGTCCCGCTCAGCTTTTATAAACTCAAACCTGTGGTTTTCTTTAGGGAGTCAGTCCAGCTCATATCTGGGCTTCCTTTTTTTCCTGCTGCCTTCCATCTTTCCCAGCATGATTGTCTTTTCTGGAGAATCCTGCCTTCTCATGATGTGCCCAAAGTAGGACATTTTTGTATTCTCGACATTTTTGTTTCCAGATAGTTCAGGCTTGATTTGATCTAAGACCTACTTGTTCACCTCCCTGGCAGTCCAGTCTATTTGCCAGCACCATATTTCAAATAAATCATCCCCCCTTCCCTTTCAGCTGTCTTAAGTGTCTAGCTTTCTCACTGGTGATCAGAAATACAAGAGTGTGGATGGTCCTGGACATCATCTCCAGGGACACATTTCGTTCCACGTGATGATCTTTTCTATTCCTTCATTGCTACTGACGTACAGTACCCTCTATTTTTCAGCCCTGCTGGGCAGGTCTCTGCCTCTCTTATGAGCGACTCCACCCCTGTGTGCACAGGGGTGAACCTCCGTCCGTGTGCTGGGTTTCATCACAACTGGAACCTAACACAATTGCTACATGGAGGAGGAAGACAGCTGCGTGGAGGGAAGCAGAGTTATGTGCATGCACATCCAGCTTAATGGGAACCTTGATTGCTACCCTTCCTAGTCTCAGCCTTTTTATGATTTCTTGGTTGCACTCTCTATTTTGATTAATGATTGGACCACAGTATTAAAAAAATCTCAATCAAGTGCTAGGGTACACCCATTTCTTTCAGAACAACCCGTAGTTTCTCATGATTTACACCAGTGTTTCCCAACCTGGGGGCTTCCCATAAGTGTTTTCAGGGAAGGCCATGGACTACCATGTGTTATAAGACTTGTTAAATAATTGTTTAACAATTTAAATTAAACATTTAAATTGTTAAATAATTTCTTCCTTTATATTTTGGAGCCAGATATTAAAGCTAGCATGTATTTTTATGTGTGAAAATAGGCCTTTGGGGGAGAAAGAAACCTTTTCTTTCTGAAAACAGATGACTTTACCCCATTAAACATGCCTTTTTATGCAAACATGGTGGGGTGTTGCATGTTATTTAGTTATTATAAAAGGGTATTGCAACTTGAAAAAGATTGGGAACCACTAATTTAAAGGCTTTGCTGTAGTTTATAAAGCATAGACTGATCTTCAGAAATATTTTGGTGCTGTCCAGTAGCCAGCAGATATTTGCAATATGATCTTGGGTGCCTCTTTCTTTTTGTAGTCCAGCTTGAATATCATACATTTCTCATTGCATGTAAGGTAAAAGCTTTTGTTGCAATACCTTGAGCATCGCTTTGCTTGCATGACAAATTAAAGCAATAGTCCTATAGTTACTACAGTCCTTGAGACCTCTTTTCTTAGGGATTGGTATGTATATCAAGCATTTTCAGTTTGTAGGCCACTGTTTTGTCTTTCATGTTTGTCAGCATATCCTTGTTAGGATTTTGACAGATTCAGTCTGTGACTCGAAACAGTTCTGTAGTAAATACCATCTATCCCAGGTCATTTATTTCTTCCTAGTGCTTTCAGAGCAGCTTTCACTTTGCTTTTTAGAACTGCACCTTGTAGACCCACATATATTGTTGGAATGCAACTTTTATCAGTCATAGGATAAAAAAATGTGACATTTTAAAAAATATTTAGAAGCTGAACTCCTGTAAATAGCAATCATATGTCTAGAGGCTTAACATGATATCAGTTTATAAAAGCAAGCTAAACATCTTGTGTAGTTTATGTCCTAGTCAGTATACGCAATAGTAATGGGTGATGGGAGTAGCCATCTAACTGCATCTAGTGGGACACAGCTTGACCACTATACTAACTGGCCCTCCAACTGTACTCTGAAATAAGATGGACTAGAATAACAGAAGCTTTTCAACATCTGTGATGGAGAAGAGGCCACATAATAGCTTTAATAAGAAAAAGTTAATGGAGAGAAAGCTGTGTAGCTATCCATTAGCTGCATTTCAGAAAGGAAATCATAGAATCATAGAATGATGGAGTTTGAAGGGGCCTATTGAGTCCATCCCCCTGCTCATTCATTAATTCATTCATTCAGTCATTCATTCATTCAGTCACTCACTCACTCACTCACTCACTCACTCACTCACTCACTCACTCACTCACTCACTCACTCACTCACTCACTCACTTTGTCAACCAATCAGTTAATATCCTGGTTTCCTTCCATACAGCACTGATGGTACCTGTCTGTCATGGGTTTGGAGGGAAAGTTCCATCCTATGGGGAGTGGAAGGCGGGACATCAGGGGGAGGAGCTGTACTGTATATATATGTGGAGCTTGTGTGGAGAAGTTAGGGGAGAAGCTGGAGTGGGAGTCTGTGTGTCAGACTGAGTACAACTGTGTGTCAGTTAGTACCTACCTGATAGGTTCAGGTTTCTTTATAGGTAGCCAGAACTGATAGGTTCAGGGTCTGTGCTTTACTTTAAAGTGTTCTGTGTGAACCAAACTGTTGTATGTATGATTGAGACTAAGCCACGTTACAGTATCTTATTTACTTGATCTTTTTATTTACCCTGTTTGTTATTTAAATAAACCTTGTTCTTTTGTTTGTAAAAAATCCATTCCTGGTCTGTGTGACTCCTTATAGGGAATGGTTGGTGGCAGCTTAATTATAGTGTGGCATACTCCAGTAGGTCTGGGGTTGTCACATTGATTGGTGTCCAGCGTGTGGGATACGACTAGTCCAGTTGTCCAGTGGTCCAGCAAAGCCTTGGCAAGTGTGCCCAGAGCAAGGGGGGTCTAGTCAGGGACAATCTGAGGGCGCGTAGGTAATCTTCTAGGCTTACCTCACGGGGAGGTAGGCTAGTGGAAGAACGTGCACACTCGGATTGGTGGGACTAGATTAGGGAGCTCTGAGGCAACCTGTTTTGGCGGGAAAAGGCTGAGGCAAAGCTGTGTGAAGTAACAGTGATCTAGCCTGTCTGCTGAGAGGCCTAGCAGAGGGGGTGGATTCTGCCTGGCAACAGTTGCAAGTTAGTGCTGAAGGAACAGCAGCAATCTATAGAAGGCTGTTTCTGAGGCAAAAGGAAAAAAGTTGTCGCTTTATTTTGAGGCTTGACTTTTGAAGGCAGCCTGTTCTGGGGGGGGATTATGCCCTTGACTCGAAGCCAAATGGCAGAAATGGGTGAAGTGAGAGACCCACAGGTAGACCAAGGTTCTGAGGAAGAATTTGGCTCAGTGCAGGATGAGAGCACGGGAGAACAGGACCCAGAACTCAGAAAAATGCTCCTAGCCCAACAGCATGAACTGAGGGTGAGGGAAATGGAGGAAAGATTAGAGAGAGAAAGAATGGCGTTTGAAAGGGAAAAGGAAGAGAAACAGGAAAGGGAGAGGCAAAGACAATTTGAATGGGAGAGAGAGAAAATTGCTCTGGAAAAGGAAAGGATGGCGTTTGAGTTAAGAAAATTGGAAATGATGAACCAGAACAATAATAACAATAGAGATTCTGAGGTGGGCCAACTGTCTAAAACTGACCTGAAGAAATTCCCTGTGTACCACAAGGGAGATTGCCCTGAGGTGTTCTTTTCCCTCGTGGAAAGAGCGTTTGTGGACTTCTCAGTAAGGGAAACTGAGAAGATGACCATTATGCGATCTTTAATCAGTGGCAGCCTGGCAGAAGTCTATGCAGAGATGCCAGTGGAACTGCTGAAAGATTTCGCTGAGTTTAAAAAACTGGTGTTTGCCAGACATGGGATAAATGCGGAACAGCTGAGGCAAAGATTCAGGTCACTCACAAAGAAACCAGAGCAGACTTTTACCCAAGTGGGGGCCCAACTGGTGAGGTTGCTAGAGAAATGGCTGTCTCAGGAGGGGACAGAGACCTTCCAGCAGCTCAAAGACCTGATAGCGCTGGAACAGTTTTATTCAGTCCTGCATGGGGAACTGAAGTTCCAGGTGAGGGAGAGGAAACCGAAATCTGTGACAGAGGCGGCAGAGATCGCAGATTTTATTTACCAAATAAGAAAGCCCTTAGGTGCTGAGGGGAAATCGATAGGTAAACCCAAAGAAACCTACAGCAAGTACTCTCAGGGACCAGGGAAAAACCAGCAAGGGGGAGGGGCCCATGTTGAAGGGAAGCCCTCAGACATGAAACCACCAAGACCTCAGATTTTGGAGGGAAAACCAAAACCAGATGAGAAAGACTCAAAATACAGCAGAAAATGTTATTTCTGTCAAGGAAAGGGCCATCTAATCTCAGAGTGTGAGAAATTAAAGCAGCTAAAGGGAAATTTGCCTCATGATTTGAGTGGAACCAAGCCAAAAGCTGTGTTCTGTGTCCAGAAAGAGCAAAGCTCCTTGCCACTGAGGGAGCCTGTTACCATGGCTACTCAATCTGGAACAGTTACATCTGCTGATCAGGCTGGGGAAAATGGTCCTCTTGTGGAGGTCAAGCGCTGCTTACGAGTGAGGACAGATTCGCAGTTGTTTCAGACCGCAGGGGTGGACGTAGGGATACTTGACCATCAGTATCGGGGGCTGCGGGATACTTGTTCCCAGGTGACCCTGTGCCATCCAGATATTATTCCTAGGGAGTATATAATCCCAAATGAGAGCCTAAAGGTGGCAGGGATTGAGGGACAGGTGATCTCACTGCCAGTAGCTGAGGTACCTGTGAGCTTTCAAGGCTGGAGGGGAGTTTGGCGGCTAGCGATTTCATCGACTCTGCCAGCAGCCGTGCTCGTGGGAAATGACCTGGCTGAACATGTGAAACGGGTGCTAGTGATTACACGCTCACAAGCTACCACGGGGACAGTTCAGGGGGGTACTGTCGAGCCCGAGACGGAAGCAGATGAGGGTAGCTCCGAAGCTGTGGTGGAAACTTTAACCACAGAGAGCAAATTTGGCCAAGAGCAAAAGGCAGACGCCACTCTCCAAAAGTGTTTTGAACAGGTGACAGACACCCAGTTAACACCTGAAACCCCAGCGAGATTTCGAGAGAAAAAGGGAATTTTATATAGAGAGACCCTGATGAATATCTCAAAAGGGGGAGATGGGATCAGAAGTCAGCTAGTGGTACCTGAAAAGTATCGCCCCATGATCTTACAAAGGGGGCACTCTGACATGTTTGCTGCGCACTTAGGGGTGAACAAAACACAGCAGAGAATCACACAAAATTTTTACTGGCCTGAAATAGGGAAGCAGATCAAGGAGTTCTGTAAACAATGTGATGTGTGTCAGAGGCAGGGGAATAACCGTGACAGGACCAAAGCGAAGTTGTGCCCTTTGCCTGTGATTGACACCCCGTTCAAATGTATAGGAGTGGATATTGTGGGACCTTTGCCCAAGGCCACAAAGAGGGGGAACAGGTTCATTCTCACCATTGTGGACCATGCCACGAGGTACCCTGAAGCCATTCCCTTGACTAACATCGAAACTAACACAGTGGCAGATGCCTTGGTGGGGTATATGTCCAGGATGGGATTTGCCTCAGAAATAATCACAGATTTGGGCACATCGTTTACATCAAAGCTCATGAAACGGTTATGGCAAATCTGTGGAATTAGACACAAGGAAACCACTGCCTATCACCCCGAAAGTAATGGGTTAACGGAGAAGTTCAATGGGACTCTGATGCGCATGATTAGGGCTTACTTGGCAGAGAATCCAAACAATTGGGACCAGAAGCTGCAATCCCTTTTGTTTGCTTATTGATCAGTGCCACAAGCCAGTACCGGGTTCAGTCCGTTTGAACTTTTGTTTGGGAGAAGGGTGAAAGGTCCACTTGATTTAATCAAACAAAATTGGGAACAGATCACCCAGGATGACCCACAAGATGTTGTGACATATATAGACTCTTTAAGGAATGACCTAAAGAGAAACCTAGAGCTAGCAGCAGAAAACCTGCAAGCTCAGAAGGTCAGACAGAAAACCTGGTATGACCAGAAAGCCAGGGAGAGGCACTTTAACCCAGGGGAGGAAGTGCTTTGGCCTAGGCCCTGCAAAGAGAACAAACTGCAGCTGGGTAGCCCAGAAATAAAATACTTGGGTCACATAGTAGGGGGAGGAGTGATCAAACCCCTAGAGGCCAAAATAGAAGCCGTTCGTGATTGGCCCAGACCCAAAACCAAGAAAAAAGTCAAATCATTTCTTGGGTTGGTGGGCTACTACAGAAAGTTCATCCCGAGGTTTAGCGAGATAGCGACTCCGCTGACCGATCTGACGCGGAAGAAGACTGATGACCGCATCCCGTGGACCAGCGACTGTGAGGAGGCGTTCCGGAGGTTGAAGGAGGCGCTCATCAATTATCCAGTGCTGCGTGCTCCAGACTTCGACCGGGAGTTCATCATCTACACCGATGCGTCTAACAGCGGGGTAGGAGCAGTTCTTTGCCAGGAGGATGAAAATGGTGACCAGCATCCAGTGTCCTACCTGAGTAGGAAACTCCAGAAAGGTGAGAGACATTTGGCAACCGTGGAAAAGGAATGCCTGGCCATAGTATACGCGATTCAGAAGGCCAAACCTTACATCTGGGGAAGACATTTTGTTCTGAGCACTGACCACTCACCACTGCAGTGGTTAAAGACAATGAAAACCCACAATAGTAAACTTATGAGGTGGGCTTTAAACCTGCAAGATTATGACTTTGAAGTGAAGGTGGTCAGAGGGTCAATGAACTGTGTTGCTGACGCATTGTCAAGAAGACCCGAAGAATGAAGACGGCGAAGAAACATGGACTATGTATATGGTGGTGACCAAAAGTTAAATAAACCTGTTTATTAAACATGCTTGGCTTGTATTAATAAAGGTAACTTAATGTATTGTAAATGTTCATGTTAAATGCATAAGTAATATGTTAAACCTAGAGGGTAAGTATGGGATTGTGTATGATAATGTTTAACTGTTATATGTTTTGGACCCTGGTTGTTTTTTTGGAGAAAAGCACTTTAGCTTTCCGCCTGCAAAACAAGTTATAAAGAGGGGAGGTGTTACATACAGCACTGATGGTACCTGTCTGTCATGGGTTTGGAGGGAAAGTTCCATCCTATGGGGAGTGGAAGGCGGGACATCAGGGGGAGGAGCTGTACTGTATATATATGTGGAGCTTGTGTGGAGAAGTTAGGGGAGAAGCTGGAGTGGGAGTCTGTGTGTCAGACTGAGTACAACTGTGTGTCAGTTAGTACCTACCTGATAGGTTCAGGTTTCTTTATAGGTAGCCAGAACTGATAGGTTCAGGGTCTGTGCTTTACTTTAAAGTGTTCTGTGTGAACCAAACTGTTGTATGTATGATTGAGACTAAGCCACGTTACAGTATCTTATTTACTTGATCTTTTTATTTACCCTGTTTGTTATTTAAATAAACCTTGTTCTTTTGTTTGTAAAAAATCCATTCCTGGTCTGTGTGACTCCTTATAGGGAATGGTTGGTGGCAGCTTAATTATAGTGTGGCATACTCCAGTAGGTCTGAGGTTGTCACACCTTCCATCAAAGGGACTTAAGGCAGCTTAGTGCCCTTGAGCTAATGTATGCATTTTGTGGCATAACAAGCCAGGAGAGGCAATACATAACACTTCTCCACTCCAGCTCTCATATTTCATAAGATACTGAGGATGAGCTGTAGTTCAGGTTGTGAATGGGAGTTGATGTGACACCTGCTCCGTCTGCTCACTAGACCTGTTGCTGCTTCATATCAGAATTTAGATACACATGGTTTTGCATTGTTTCTGGACTGGCCACTGACTCATAGTATGCCCATTTGAACATCCCTAGAGTTTTCAAGGAGAACAGCCGAACTTGGTAATTTTTCTTTTACCCGAAGCACATGCTGATGTGAGATGTCTGAGGCTAGTCCAGCAGATATAGTAGACAAAGGCCTGGGTCTTGAATACCACAGTCAAACTAAACAAATCCAGGGCTCAGTCCTAGGCCTTGTGTTCCTCAATATTTTTATTAATCACCAGAATCAGAAGGTGCAGGGAATGCTAATCAGATTTACAGATGACACAAAATTGGGTGGAATATAGCTAATACCCTGGGAAACAGAAACAAAATTCAAAATGATCTGGATAGCCTGGAGTACTGGGCTGAAAACAACATAATAAAATTCTTGTTCCTAGGTGCAAAGTACTGCACCTAGGAAAAAGAAACCAAACACACAGTTACAAGATGGGGGATGCCTGGCTCAGCAATACTACAAGCAAGAAGGACCTTGGAATTATTGTAGATCACAAGCTGAATATGAGCCAACAGTGTGATGTGGCTATAAAAAAGGCAAATGCTGTTTTAGGATGCATTAACCAAAATGTAGTCTCCAAATCCTGTGAGGTACTAGTTCCTCTCTATTCGGCACTAGTTAGGCCTCGTCCTGAGTTCTGTATCCAGTTCTGGACACCACACTTCAAGAAGGATGCTGAGAAATTGGTACAAGTTCAGAGGAGGGCAACAAGACTAATCAGGGGGTTGGAAACCAAGTCCTATGAGGAAAAACTGAAATAACTTGGCATGTTTAGCCTTGAGAAAAGAAGGCAGGGGGGAGATATGATAGTACTTTTCAACTACAGTACTTGAGAGGCTGTTATTCAGAGGAGGGGTAGGATCTGTTCTTGATCATCTCAGTGCAGGACACGAAACAACGGGCTGAAGTTACAGGAAGCCGGATTTCTTTTGAGTATCAGGAAAAACTTCCTGTTAGAGCAGTATGGCAATGCAATCACTTACCTGGAGAGGTGGTGATTGCTCTAACACTGGAGGCATTCAAGAGAAATTTAGACTACCAACTGGCAGATATCCTTTGATTTGTATTCCTTTATTGAATAGGGGTTAGACTCAATGGCTGTATAGGCCCCTTCCAACTTCATTATTCTATGATTCTATGATAAACACCAGTGTGTAATTCTAACATCTCCTTTATATTTATTTATTTATTTATTTATTTATTTATTTATTTATTTATTTATTTATTTATTTATTTATTTATTTATTTGATTTATACCCCGCCCATCTGGTCTAAAAGACCACTCTAGGCGGCTCATATCTGTTACATGCTATCAAGTTGGAAGTAATGTATAGTGACTCTAATAGTACTTATTGGGAGAAAGGTAACCTATAAATAAAACAAACAAACAAATACTGTAAATAATGTGAAATATTTAAGGAGTAGTTTTACCCAGTGAACTTCCATGGTTGAGCAAAAATTCAAACCCAGGTCTCCTGAGTCTTAGTCCATCTCTTTGTCCACTGCTGGGTGTCCCACTGTTATGTGAAAATCTATAATTTTCAGCAGCAGCATAGAAAACATTTATTCCAGCTCTGATTTAGCACTCCCTGTAGCTTTTATTACATTTACATAACACAGGTGTGAGCCTTAGAAAAAAATGTCAAATCCGTTGTTGCTGGGCTGAAACACTTCCACTCTTTGAGTGGTTGTAGAAAATCGTCCAGTTCTAAAAAAACAGCTGCTCAGGTGCTTGAGCAGATTTTCCCCTGACCTCCAGCTTTCTGTATCACCTGCTCCAGAAATCAGTGCCAGGAATGTGGAACCTAATGATCTAGTTGCTTGCCAGGGAATCCACATACATTCGGAGTTGTAGCTCTATATACACAGAGGGGAAAACAATGGCACATCTCTGAAATTCATCTATCTGCTTTTTTATTTATTTATTTATTTATTTCATTTATACCCCGCCTATCTAGTCAATTGTGACCACTCTAGGTGGCTTACAACACACACTATAAAAATTTAACATATAACATATAACATATCACATAACATAATTTGCATAAATAAAAGATAAAATAAAATTTTTAGCTGGTTGGTCCTTAGTAGATCAGACTGCACAGTGTTGTGCTCCTTCTGGTTCCAGCATACAGCATAAACGTGTGTCATGTTATTTTTATTATGTGTGGTGATTTTAAGTTTTGTTCTGAAGTGGGAAGGCTAACCCTAAAACATGGCTTCTAAATCAAAATCATTGTGTTGGGAGAATATCTGTAAGACCGTAGTCCTAGCTGCTTTCTGCAGGCTTATTTTGGTGCAGTGGTCTGCTGTTTCACTCCGTCTGGCCGTTTGTTGCTGGAGGACAGTAGGTTGACACAAGGCATCCAATTAGAATACAGTGGTGCCTTGCTTAACAAGTGCCTCGCTCAATGATGAATTCGCATAACGATGGCCTTTGTTGGAAATTTTGCCGCCTCACCTAACGATGTTTCCTATGGGGAATTTTCGCATAACGATGTTTGGGACCTTGCTTCACTTAACGATGACAGTTTTAGGTCCCCTGTTTCGCTTAACGTTTTTTTTGACAGCCCTATTTTCGCTATTTTAAAAATATTCTAAAATGTTTAAAAAATGTTTAAAATGCTTGGAATCGTTAGTGCACCTAATAAAACCTTCGTTAAAGTAATTTGGCTTTGTTCTGAGTCTTTTTGAATTTTTGGTGATTTTTTTTCACCATTGAAATGTATTGAATAGGGTCCTATTGGAACGGATTAACCGGTTTTCAATGCATTCCTATGGGAAATGGTGTTTCGCTTAACAATGTTTTCACATAACGATGTTTTTAATGGAACCAATTAACATTGTTATGCGAGGCACCACTGTATATATTTATCAAGAAATGTATAGAACACAAGAGATGTGAACCTGACCCTACTGTCTCAGGAGCAGCAGTTGGTAGCCTATATTGTGAAAACACTAAAGACCAGGGAGTCAATGTAGCATCTCCAAGCGTGGAAAACTGCAATGCTGCAACTTAGCTCAGTAGCACCTTAGTCTAGTAGCACCTTAGCTTGGTCCTGGCTGTGTTCATAGAAAGAATTACGTTGCACTGTTTCAGATGGTGTGAGAAGAGTTATGTCCTTGAAAATATCTTGTTCAGAAGGTGCAACTTGTATGGCTTCTAGGAGGACCTAGGTTTAGCCAAAGCTCTGTACCCTACAGAAAAAAAAAATCATGCTGCATATTTCTCCTCTGGGTAGGAGAGCCTATAGTCTAGGTACATAATTGGCCCACTTGCTTTAGAAAGCAGGAGTACATTCTTTTATATAATCCCAGTGAATGTACATTCCACATAATGTTATGATCAACTTGGGATACTTTGTATGGGATTCTGCAAGGCCCGAGGTGAAGGCTTACGTACAAATGTGCACATTGCCCAGTGTATAAGGAAGCACTCTTTGTGCCACAAAAGAATGTGGAAAAAGACATTGTGGAACTGGAAAAGATGCAGAAGAGAGTGACAGACCTGAGCGATAAAAGACATTTCCTTTGGCCAGAGCTTCGTGTGAAGCAGCACTCAATCACCCACAGCACTCAGTGATCAGGAGCACTTGGTGATGATTTCAGCCCTGATTTCTTCAATTAGAGTGGCTTTAAACCTATTACCTGTCAAGGTGAGCAGTTAGACTCTGGAGCTATTGTTCTGAAACATCATACATCACGTAGAAGATCTCCATAACAGAGATGTGGATTATCTGTCCCTATATAACCCTGTCCAGCTGTTGAGATCATCTTTATATGCTGTCTTCAGAGTCTGCCCGTTATTTGAAGCAAGGTAAGGTGGATAGCTTAGTGAGTTAGGTATCTGGTTGTGAAGCCAAAGTTCGGGAGTTCAAATCCAGAGTATAGTTGGAAGGAGAAGAGACAGCCTGTGCCACCTTGGGCAAGCTGCACAATTCTAGGGAGCCCCCAGAAGAAGATAAATTTGGTAAACTACTTCCGAGTGCTGTCTATCTGGAAAACCCTGAAAAGGGTCACCATAAATCAGAATTAACATGATGGCACATGACCTGGTGTGGAAAGAAAGACAGCCTGATTTTGCTCACACTCTCTTTTGCTGGTCCAGGAAATCATTATAAATAAACAAACAAATAAATAGGTTGTACCTTCCTTCAGTTTGGTCTTTAATTATATTTTGTTTGCAGTTGTTGAAACTGAATTTGTTAGTGTCTTTCTGAATGTATAATATTATAATATTATGCTGGTTTTATAACATTGGCATTATTTATGTTGGCAATTCGGAATCTTCCAGATTGAGAGGCAGTATGCAAATAATTTAAACAAACAAAAAAAGCAAACAAAGAATGTCATAATCCATTTTAAGACACAGCTTGGAACAGTTACTTTTAGGATAACAATAGCCAGAATATTCTGTTCTCTTCTGTTGTGTCATGGCATACCTGAAGAGGTATATAAGCCGCCTAGAGTGGCCTTTTAGGCCAGATGGGCGGGGTATAAATCAAATAAATAAATAAATAAATAAATATAGAACATTTTTACAAGTGGTGCAGAGTTAGTGTTTATTTTAACCATTATGATTCTTTGTCATATCGTGTTAATTACCAGTTACTATATCAAGGGCCAGAACTATAAAAAGTGGTGAATATGACTACTAAATCTACCGGTTACAGCTAACCCCTCAGATGAAATCACATCTGCTCAGGCCCACATGACAGAGACTCCAAACTCAAGGATCTCCAAAACATACAGTATTTCTCAAACTATGATACCCATCTGGTATGGCTAAAGAACGAATTAACTGGGCCAGATGAATACCCAGAAGCAACCTACTGTGAGACAGATCCAGAAGAGAAAATGACCAAACACCACTAATCGCCACTTTGAGCTCACAACTGAGGCTACTCACACACATCATAAATGATCTCCAACCCATCCTTAGCAAGAATACTTCAGTTTCCCAAACACTTGGTGGTAGGCCAATGTTTGCTTACAGACAACTCCAGATTCTCGAACGAGTATTGACACACAATGCATTACACAACACTGATACAAGGATGGGGACTATACTCTGCTACAAACCTATATGCCAACTCTGCCCCCACAATGGCAGCACTATCTTAGGACTGAACAATACCACACACACACACAACATCAAGGACACCTTTACTTGTTCCTCAGCCAATGTGATCTATGCCATCTTTTTCCAGCATTGCCTCTCCACACTCTACAGAGTACAAACCAGACAATATCTACGTGAAAGAATTAATGAACTTAAATTAGACACCAGAAATCACAATACACAGAAATCTGTCTCCAATCAATCCACCAGTACACTGTTCACAAGATATGAAACTTGTTGCTCTGGAGAATAAAAACTACAGAACAAGAATCCAGAAGGAAACAGCTAATATAAAGTATATACACATCCTGGGCACCCATCTCAGTGGATTAAATATCAGTCAAGGTTTCTTAAGTCATTATCAAATGTAATTATTATGTTGTTACCTAATGTTAATTTTGTTTACAATGACCAGACCCAACTTTTCAGAACAAGGCTCAAAGGTAGAGTCTGCCTTTCTCTACATTACTACATGTTGTTCCTCTGCTGTTCCCTTTGATTTTGTTGCTGTTTACAGAACCAAAAGAACTGAATACCAATCAGTGGTCATAATTCCCAGGTGTGAAATGCAACCACATACAGCTGTCTCTTAGTGAATACTTTACCATGTAGTCTCTGTATGTTCAGCAGTCACAGACAACCCTGTGCATGAGGCATACCACTGTATGAAGCCAACAGCAAAGTAGGCAAGTTATTATTGTTTCAGATGTCTGACATTTAACTAATGGCATTCATGACTCAGATGCTGCTCTTTTTTTGCTGGTTCTGTTTAGTTTTATTTCAGAGCATTCCCAACAGTATATATAAATAGAGATTGGCTGAAATTTATATACAGAAATATCCTCTTGGCATTTTTCTCACATGGCGTATGCCTAGCTTTTTCAAAAGCAAGACACAGACTCCTGATTTTCACCAGAACGGGTCACTTGCTTTCATGATCAGACTAAATGATAGGACAAAGGTATGATCACAAGTCTTGTTTTAAAAAGAGAGAAAAAAACTGAAAGAAGGAAATAGTTTGTGGACAATAAGGATTCAGATTGTAGAAGGGGTTGATTCTGTCCTGCTGTCCTAATAAAAATCACTTTCCCACCCTGCAAGCTACTACAGTATTTCCCTTTCCTGGTCAGGAAGCTGGTAGTATCACAACTGTTACAGTTATTTGTTATTTATACTGGCAGAATGCAGCAGTTTAGTACTTGTGGCTATTGAATAGAAGCTATTGCTCTGGAGACCCATATTTGGGCAAAAGGGAAAATGTATTAATTATTGCATTAAGAAATCCATTTGGATATTATGCAGGAACAAAAGGGTGCTTTACTTATTTACAGAAGTTCCTAGCTGGTTATCTATAGTCTGATGGCAGCCATTTTGGACACCCCATATGTAGTCTTCTTCTCCATAGTAAAGAGAGCAAGAAATAGGAAGTGATCTCAGAGAAAAAGAGAAAGAAGGACATGTAAAAGTACGAATGTCTGAGTAGATTTAGAAGAGTGAGGATGAAGACTTCACTGGACTGTTTAGCTCTCGATTGTCCACTTAGCCCTGGTTACTTACTGGTGTTTCATTCCAGCAAAAGCATTATTTAAGGCTCTGGTCTCTTTTAAACAGAGCATGAAACGAACCACTACCTGGGCTGGGCTGCTGTAAGCTCATGGGATGGAATATTGCTCCCTAAAGAAAATGCTGTTCGTATAGAAAACTGCATGCTAAGAAGGAGATGTCGTTGTGTACTGTACTACATGCAGGAGCTTATTGATTTTATGTGGAAGAACATTCAGCCACATGAATTGCCTACTGGCTTTCAGAAGTTGGTACACTTCAAACACAGTACAGAACCCCAGTAGGAACCAGGCTCCAGCTGGGCTCTGGGAACTGTCAAACCCCGCTTGCCTTCCCAGAGAACTCTCTCCATAGTCTTGCACAATCTCCTTCTCAAAATGGGCTTTCCACTGATGGGATTACTGCTGATTTTAATTCCAGATTATTCCTCCCCCCCCCATGCTTTACCCTGCAGTCTGATAAGAACAGGGTATTTATTTAGCTAAGCTTCAGTAATGTCTACTTGGATGTTGTAAATAATTAATTAGTTGTGTGATTTCAAGTTGTTTCTAATTAATGGTGACCCACCCAGAGTTTTCTTAAGTATTCCGAAGGGAATTTCCACTCCTTCCTGCTGGTAGTGCTCCAGGGCTGTGCAGCTTGTCCATGGAAAAATAATTGGCAGGGCATGTAAAAGCCATCACCCCTACACACCAGTGGGGATCGTAGCTGGCACACTCCAGGGAGACACCGTGGGATTTGAACTTTCTGTGCCCACGTGCTCTAGTCCGCTGAGCTATAGCAGCTCTGGATATTGCTGTTTTGCTAATCTGTCAGTTTGCCATTTGGACTATTGGGGCTCATGATAGAGTCTAGTAATATGCCATATGACAGGTATGAAATCAGAATCCTCGTAGTTGTGCAGAAGAGGCTTTTAGGAGGTGTACCTTTATGACAAGTTGGATCTGCTGAAATTCCTGTTTTCAAATAACTATTAAAGGCACAGGAGCCTGATCCTCTTCTTTGTGAGGCCACCTGAGAAGGAAATACTCCTTCTTGGAGTATCCAAAGAAGGGAATACTTGCCGCCTTAAGAAGGAGTGTCTTGGAACATCCAAACATCGACCATGTTTCACCATAAATAAGACAAAAATTTATATTAATTTTTGCTCCAAAAATGCATTAGGGCTTATTTTCAAGGGATGTTTTGTTTTACAGTCATGTCATATTCTGGTTGCTGCACAATGGTGGAGGGCGGGGCTTCACTTAGCTAGGGCTTATTTTGGGGGGTAGGGCTTATATTACGAGCATCCTGAAAAATCATACTAGGGCTTATTTTCAGGTTAGGTCTTATTTTCGGGAAAACAAGGGTATGCCTACAGTAAGCACCAGTTTTAACCGATACAAAATTGCTCTTTGGATCTAATTTTGTCTGTTTGTAGCATCCAGGAGAATTGATGCACCATGTTTTGAAACTACCATATAACTAAGGAAAATCTTGGGCAGCCCCAACACATGTGAACCTTCTTGTTTTCAGTACTGTCTAGAAACACTTTGCCATTGTCTTCATCAGTCCACAGGACTCCAGACATATCTTGTTCAGCAATATATTTATTGCCCTTGTGTAAAATGCTGGTCTCAAAAAAGTTGAATGGGAATTTTATTTTGTATCTTCTTGTCTTGCATGTTAGAAGAGGGAGATCAGACTGGCCTCATTTTTTAAGCTTCAAGCAAGTGGCTAGATTAGTACTACTCTGTGTGCTCTTTGGTTTTTCAAGTTAATTTTAAAAAATGGTTTAAGTTTTTGAAAAAAAGAATGTTTATTGTAATCACTTTGGGAACCCTGGTGATTAACGATTACATTTAATTAAAAAATGAACTAATAGCAAAACAAGCCAAATCTATCTTCAGTATAGAAACCTCTGTTTCCCCTTCTTTTGACACTTTGAGACATTACAACTGATTTGGGATGCAAAGCGGATGAGAAATGAAATGCAGCTGTTCTTTTAACATGACTATATTACTGAGTTTTTAGACGTGTATATTGCATTTGTTTTTCTTGCATCAGATACAGTGAAATATTAGGAAATTATCTATGCTCCTTCAGGAAAGGAGTCCTGTTCTGGAAAGAAGTCTAAGAAAAAGTCTCAGTCCAAATTGAGTGGGCCCTTTTATACTCCATTTCTACTGTATTTTAGATCCTGAACTACAAATGAAAATTATTGTTTCCTCAAAATTAATAATCTTTAAAAATTAATAAAATCTTGATATTCGTTGTTTACATAGAATGCTTGAGGGTTTTTCCCCTTTTGATACTAAAGCCCATTTCAAAAAGCAGTTAATACCCACCTACCCACCCCCACGCACACACAGTTCCTGAGATGCCTAATAAATGACAATGATAATCCATTCCAAGATGCAGGTGCTTCTGTGGAGCATGGAATATGTATACCCACATACAGTTTCCCCTGAGATTCATCCATGACCAAATCTTTAAAACCAGGATTATGAAATGTGACAATAGCTCTTATCCTACAAATCAACTTCTTCCTGGTTTCTCCCCCTGATGCTTTTTTTTTGCCGTAGAGTGATGATTATGTATGTCACATGCGTTTCTTACTTACTTAGAGATACATGACTGTAATTTCTATATAATATAATTTGATTTCTGACCAAATATATTAACCTTTCTTGCCAGGTGTCCTTTTCACGGTTCATTTCTTCATTGTGTCTTAATTTTTCATTGCTTACAAAATACTGTATATTTTCTTAATTATTCAAAGTATCTTTCTAGTTCTCAGGGTTATTCAGATGAATAAGAACGTGTGCTGTAAAAAGGTGTTAGTGTCCTTCATAAATATTTTGGTCTGTTGCTTAAAGATACAGTACATTTGGAACCCTTTTTGAAATACTGTAAGTGTATACAAAAGTAGCAAAAGTCAGAAGCCTAGTGTATTGCAATTAGAATAATTTAGTCCGTTTAAGTCATCTCAAGAGGTTCAGAGCAGTCATACAGTATGTAGATTTTTATGGGCATGTGCTCAGAAGAATGTGTGTAATCTTAGATAGTTGTAAGTGAGATTGTGACAGTTGCTGCCATTAAAATAACATATGTTACCAGGAGCAAATGGTGCTTTGGGAGATGAGAAGTAGATTCAGTTAGGGTACGATTCCTATATGGCATTAACTAAAATAACATTGAAATCTTGTATATTCAACATTATAATAATAACTTTGAAAACATAATATGATCTGAGTATAATACTGTAAAGATTTTAATTGTCAAATCCTTTGCCATCCACCTTCCATCTGTGAACTGGTGGGGTTAAAAAGGACACCAGTCCCTGACAGAGCTTACTATGCACTCAGAGCTTGGAGACACCACATTTGGCCTGACTGGCTTGGGGATTCTGGGAGCTGTAGTCTGAGATATAACTTTTCCAGTTTGTACACGTTTAATAATTCTGGCAGCTGTACTATACTTTTGTACAACTCCATCTACACATCTTTTTAAAAAATAATAGTCAGTACATAAGCAAGTACATATCAACAAGGCCAGTGGAGGTGATTGCATTCCAGTTGAACTATTTAAAATCTTAAAAGATGACACTGTTAAGGTGCTACACTCAATATGCCAGCAAATTTGGAAAACTCAGCAGTGGCCAGATAATTGGAAAAGATCAGTCTACATCCCTATCCAAAAGAAGGGCAGTGCCAAAGAATGCTCCAACTACCGTACAATTGCACTCATTTCACACACTAGCAAGGTTATGCTCAAAATCCTCCAAGGTGGGCTTCAGCAGTATGTGCACCGAGAACTCCCAGAAGTACAAGCTGAATTTTGAAGGGGCGGAGGAACTAGAGACCAAGTTGCTAACATGCGCTGGATTATGGAGAAAGCCAGAGAGTTCCAGAAAAACATCTACTTCTGCTTCATAGACTACACAAAAGCCTTTGACTGTGTGGACCACAACAAACTATGGCAAGTTCTTAAAGAAACAGATGTGCCTGGCTATCTGATCCATCTCCTGAGAAATCTGTATGTGGGACAGGAAGCAACAGTTAGAACTGGATATGGAACAACTGATTGGTTCAAAATTGGGAAAGGGGTATGACAAGGTTGCATATTGTGTCCCTGCTTATTTAACTTATATGCAGAATATATAATACGAAAGGCAGGACTGGAGGAATCCCAAGCTGGAATTAAGATGGCCAGAAGAAATATCAACATCTTCAGATATGCAGATGATACTACTCTGATGGCAGAAAGTGAGGAGGAATTAAAGAACCTCGTAATGAGGGTGAAAGAGGAGAGTGCAAAAAATGGTCTGAAGCTCAACATAAAAAAAAAAAAACAACTAAATCATGACCACTGGTCCCATCACCTCCTGGCAAATAGAAGGGGAAGATATGGAGGCAGTGACAGATTTTACTTTCTTGGGCTGCATGATCAATGAAGATGGAGATAGCAGCCATGAAATTAAAAGACGCCTGCTTCTTGCGAGGAAAACGATGAGAAATCTAGACAGCATCTTACAAAGCAGAGACATCACCTTGCCGACAAAGGTCCACATAGTCAAAGCTATGGTTTTTCCAGTAACGATGTATGGAAATGAGAGCTGGACCATAAAGAAGGCTGACCGCCAAAGAATTGATGCTTTTGAACTGTGGTGCTGGAGGAGACTCTTGAGAGTCCCCTGGACTGCAAGGAGAACAAACCTATCCATTTTGAAGGAAATCAACCCTGAGTTCTAACTGGAAGGACAGATCCTGAAGCTGAGGCTTCAATACTTTGGCCATCTCATGAGAAGAGAAGACTCCCTGGAAAAGACCCTGATGTTGGAAAAGTGTGAGGACAATAAGAGAAGGGGATGATAGAGGACGAGATGGTTGGACAGTGTCATTGAAGCAACCAACATGAATTTGACCCAACTCCGGGAGGCAGTGGAAGACAGGAGAACGTGGTGTGCTCTAGTCCATGGGGTCACGAAGAGTCGGATACAACTTAACAACTAAACAACAACAACAACAACATAAGCAAGGGGGCACCAGAGAATGGAGATTGAAATACTGTATATAGTTAGTTGAGAGGGAGGGAGGAGGCTGGGGCGAATGGACAGAATAGGCTGAAGGAACCAGCTGGGGAAATGGACCTGATGTCCAGGCACATATCCAGTGGTGGAAGGTGGAACAAGGTGTCCATGCTAATGGAATAGAATGGGTTACAAAGATTATGGATATTATTCCATGAGTATGTGGGTGGGTTAAGTCTGTCTATTGCTGCCATCTGGCAGTTTTCACCGTCCCTTCTCTGGTTGGAGGAAGACATCTATGAAGATGGGTGAGGTTTTATATCAGGTACAATTTTATCAGCTGACAAGGCTTTAAGCTTAGGTACTGGCAGCCTGCTGGAAATGTTGCAGAATACTTGCTAGGGCATGTTGTAAATTTTGTCTGTGCTTGTCCATGGAAGATGTCTTTGTGATGCTAACTGTTCATGTTTAAGGGTTCAAGTAGAACCCCTTTGGCCAATATGTTATTGTTCTTTGTTGAATTGATAATCAAAATGGTTAGGTTGCCCCAGACACTTGTTGTAAGGCTCGGGCCTTTTATCGCTGTTGGCGGCTTTGCTCTGCACCTTGTGTTTTGGTGTGACAATATCCTGTTATGAAAAGAACTAAAATAATAAATTAAGGAATGAAGCTCTGAATGAAGCCATTATTCCAAATGACCATGTACTTCATAGGTAAACACCATGTGTACATTCACGATTATAAATAAAACAGGAATTTTATAATTGCCAGAAATTGATCTGCTATGCATTGATAGCTACTTCTTCAATTAAAGTTGCTTGTGAGGTTTCACCAGCGCATTGCAAGAGATGCTTATATACTTTTACATCATTAACACGATTTTCTAATTCCTGATTATTTAAAAAAATTGGGGGGATTTGTGGTAGATAAATTCTCTTTTCTTTGTCTTGAGATGAAAAGGGTCAGAGGTTAGAACTGCATGAAATCTTCTGTGGTTTTGTGCACAGTTCCATTAATCTGTAGATTAGGGATGGTCAGAGTTTTGGATTGTTTGAACCACAGGCCATGATCTTGGAAAGTTCAAGATCTTTGAGATGTGCTGCGATATATCTGAAGTGGACAGGAAGAGTTTCTTTTTTACACCCTTCTTTATACAGATTCCACAAAAAGAATTTTAATAGGGCAAATCAAATCAGATTAAGCTTTCTGAGACACTGTAACCTATCCAGCTGCTTGCATAATGTCTAATCTTTTATGTCTAATCTCCTTCCCAACTCTGGAGGGAAGGGATACTAAGAGAGAGTGTGCACGCGTGCGCGCACGAGAGAGACATTGTCCACGCAGTTCAGTAGATAGGAAACTGAACAAAACCTTATTAAATGCCATACAAATGTCTCATTTAAAAACTGGATTGGTTTGACGGATGGAATGGGGGAGAAAATGTCTAATAAAATTTGATCAAGGGCACAGTCCTACTGGTAATACCGTGTTTCCCTGAAAATAAGACGGGTTTTATGTCATCTTCTGGTTGCTGCACAATGGTGGAGGGCGGGGTTTCACTTCACTGGGGTTTATTTTTGGGTTAGGGTTTATATTACGAGCATCCTTAAAAATCATACTAGGGCTTATTTTCAGGTTTTGTCTTGTTTTGGGGGAAACAAGAACCTCATTTACATCAATTTGAGCATTATTTAATTGATTTATGAATTTCTAGGCACATGATATATGGGTGATATCAATTTATTTGGGCTGCAAAGCAAGTTTTTTTCCAACTGGCTAGCAGGGGCTTTAAAAAATATCTCATTTCTAAATTGATTAAATTCAGTGCGGTTTTGTGGATGTGAACACTACTGTCATATTAGTTTATGCCTATGTGGATTTTGGGTGGCATGGGCACTACAGTTTTTCTTTTAAAAACATTTAAAAATATTTCTTAAAATGTTTATCGCTGCATTGCTTCATCAACACGTTCAAACCCTCTTCTCTCTGTACAGCTGATGGTGGAGCTGGAGGAGCAGTACCCTTTCCCCCCCAAAATAAGACCTAACCTAAAAATAAGCCCTAGTATGATTTTTCAGGATGCTCCTAATATAAACCCTACTCCCCAAAATAAGCCCCAGTTAAGTTAAACCCTGCTCTCCACCATTGTGCAGCATTTTGCAGCAACCAGAAGAAGATGACATGACTGTAAAATAAAACATCCCCTGAAAATAAGCACTAATGCATTTTTGGAGCAAAAATTAATACAAGACCCTGTCTTATTTTTGGGGAAACATGGTAGAAGACCAGTGGGTACAGAGCAGGCACAGAGCAAGCATGCCAGGGCACAGAGGATGGTCTGTTTCAGGTGCAATGCCCCACAAAGCAGCTGACAATCCCACTGACCCAAGAAGTCGCTTCAGCCCGTCTTTCAGCTGAGCAGCACTGCCAGACTTGGAGGATGGCTTGCAGACTAGGAGCGTGGGAGGTCCAATAGCTATCTGAACAACACTAAGGGACTCCCCCTGCTGGAAGCAATGGTGCCAGGTGGCTAGTGGAGGAGCAAATGCAGCCTGCCCATCCCAAGAAAAGCAGCATCCAAGAGAACAAAGCAGGGGCTGAAGCTCCAGCATCAGCTCCCTTCCTGCTGAACTTGCTGGAAGCCCCCTCCCCAGCTCCTGTTTTTTCATCATTAATTGGGTGGAGTCATTTCTCCAGTTTTTCCCCATGGTTTCTACTGACTATTATGACACCAGGTGGTGCCCCGCATACATCTGATTTAGCAATGTATCCCTTTTTAAAGAAAACTTTAAGAACAGCGTGCTTGTAGACAGAAAGGAAATATGTCAATTTCAGTGTAGCCTCCAACCAGTTTTAATTACCAGAAATAAACTGAAGACTGAATGTGCATACTGATTTATGCACCATGTGGCTTTACAGCGATATTTAAAAAAGGCAGACTTGGGATTGATTCAGTGTGACTGAACGCCAAGTGAATCTGACTTACGTTAGTATGGTTGTGGGTTTTTCAGGCTGTTTGGCCATGTTCTGGAGGTTTTTCTTCCTAACATTTTGCCAGTCTCTGTGGCTGGCATCTTCAGAGGACAGGAGCTACAATTATAAGGTGGGAGATGATCTGTCACTGTGATTGATGGGTGTTGTCCAGTACTTCTGTGTCTTGAAATAAGATTTCATGTCCAGCTTGTTTCAGGGTGTGTTCAACTACTGCAAATTTTTCCAGTTTTTTTAGTCTGCAGTATCTTTCATGCTCTTTGATTCTGGTGTGGATACTACTTTTTGTAATATCCACAACTGCAAGGTATCCGGTATACTCCTGCAGTGGTGAGGGGATCCCGTTTGTCCTTTGCTGACCGTAACACCACAAAAATGCTAACAAATGTTACAAATGTTAATGCAATATTTAGACTACACAGGGAAGACATTGAAATCCACAAACACCAGCACAGCTTCAACAAAAAAGAATAAAGTCTAAAAATCAACAAAGACTGGCTCCCAGCACTGAAAATATAGCCTGCAAAAAGGTCAATGAACTCTACCCGGTCACAAGGACCAGTGATCACTGCACACTGCACACAAATGACTAGTCAATGACACCATCAATCACAGTGACAGATCATCTCCCTCCCTTATCACAACAAAAAACCCATAACAAAAAAAATTCTCTGCTCACAGGGAACACCCAGTGTCCTGAAAAGAACAAAAACCCTGATCCCACAGCTAAAAATACTCAAGAATCCCACACACTACACCAGAACACGGACAGAATTCTAGTTCCTGTCCTCTGAAGATGCCGGCCACAGAGACTGGCAAAGCGTTAGGAAGAAATCCTCCAGAACACAGCCAAAGAGCCTGAAAAACTCACATCTACCCTCCGATCATGGCCATGAGGTCTAACAGGGAGCATCCTTCGATTCCAGATTAGATATTCCTCAGGGAACAAAGACTATGACTGTAGGTTTGTCAGTAATGGGAATATTGAGAGAAAGAAAAACCAGTGGAGGTGGGCTTTGCTTCATCCAATAGTTCAGGAAGCTCCACTGCAGCTGTCATCTTACCCAAGCTTTCAGAACAGTATTTCAAGGCTAGGTTCACAATTCTGATTTTGTGTTTGAAAGGAGTTGCCTGGGTCCAACTAGCTGTGGTATTGTATAAAAAACCTTCTGAATGTATATAAACTGAGGGAAGGGTATGTTTTTGACTGTTAATGTACACCTTGGGGGGGGTGATAAAAGATTGATACTCTTTGGGTCACTGTTGCTGTGCTTCAAATATAGGAATTTGTCCAATATCTACAACATCTATGTATGTGTTAGGTTTCTTTGCTAGATGAAGTCTGCAGACAGTGAGTAGAAGAAGTATACGGCCTGGAGAAAGTTTAGATCATGCCCATTTTAATGTTTTGAGGAAATGTTTAAACTCTTCTTCCTTAGTTGGAACTTGTGAAACATGGTTAGAGGGAATGTGAGGAAGAATGGTAGGGTCCATGGACGATAGCAGTGGGTTCCCTGAATGGGGCAATATTATTGATGTGTTCACTGTCTTGATACCTTAGTAGTCCCTTCTCTTTTTTACTTCGCTCCAGTTTTGTGCATGCTCCCTTTTGGCTGAATCTGCGTTCTATCCTGTCTTTGCTGTTCATTTCTTGAGTTGTCTTTAGCAGCCAGGGACTCTCTTCTCCTTTCCATGTGATCTGTAGCTGTTAGGCAACCACTTCTGTCACTCCCATACTTGCTTCTTCAGCCACCTCCTCCTTCTACTTTCTCCCTTAGTCTCCCTGTTCCTCTTCAGTTCATAATCTCGCCTGCCCACTACAAGCTGGCCCTTTGTTTGTGAAGGCATCTAAAGATTGTGGAGGGCAGGGACTGCCTGTTCTATGGGTATCTCAAACATGTTTTCAGGTGTCGCAGAATGAATGGATATTTTTGGTTCAGAAACCACAACAGAACTGTTAAAGAACCTCCAAAGTGTCTTTCCCTCCCTGCAAACGTTTTATGTAAAGCTTGCTGGGGGAGGTTCTTGGTGTCAAAAATGTTAAATTCAGTACTTACCATCAGTTCCTTCCTCCTTTGTCTCTGAATGGGATGAATGGGGTCCAAACTCATCAACGAATAGAAGGGATTCTATGGTGGGATCTGTCCCCTTCCCTGGAATTTGGAAAAAAAGAAACAAAAGCCAAAACCTCCAAGTCCCAATGACTTGCTCTCTGTTCTTTTAACTGTGAGATTCTCTGATACATGGACCAAACAGCAGGTATTAAGAGGCTGGATTGTCTCTATGACAGAACTAAACTTTATTAGGTCTAAAAATAAAGAGTATAACCCATTTATCAGTGCAGCCCAAAACAGAAATACCACAGAGGCTGGCCTCTGGGTACAACTTGAAAAATTCAGAATGGTATAAGAAATAAAGAATTAAATGTAGGCATTCTGGAAGCTCAGCACAGCCAAACAGAATCATCATCTCTAATGCAACTGACTCACTCAAGCCCTAATTCTACTGAAAGCATGCTGTCTCTCATTTCCATTGTCCTGGGATCAACTCTTCCTTATGGCTTGCTGGCGAGGAAACATCCAAGAGAGAGTCAGTAGAGGAAACACCTGCTGAGTATTTAAAAAAAAACCTTCAGTCAGTCTGGTTGTGTAGAAGCTCCTGATACATGTTACCTGTAAGAGTCAGGTGTGGCTTGCATAGGAGCAGACTTGAGAACATTCTTCAGCTCCTGGGAGATGATGATGATGATGATGATGATGATGATGATGATGATGATGATAATAATAATAATAATAATAATAATAATAATAATAATAATAATAATAATAATAATAATAATAATAATAATAATAATAATAATAATAGTCTCTGAGGAAATTTTGCATCCTTGAGGTCCCCGTGGTTCTTCATTAGGAGCTACTTCTGGTTAATCCACATCAGCAACGTCTTCAACTGGAACCTGGAGTGCATGGCACGCTCAGCATTTAAAGTGTTTGGGAGAGTTCAGATGATATATTTTAGGCTTACTGTTAGTTTCTCGAAACTTATTTTAAATAGTCCACCACCCAGGTACATCCAGGGACTGTAAATGGACCTTCCCAGGAAGTTTCCATTATTATTTTGCATTGCCTGCCACAGGCTGGGAGTTTGATTCCCCACTGTGCTTCTGCAAGTAGATCCAGCCTGTGTGGCCCTGGGCAAGCTACACAGTCCCAGGCCACCCCCAGAAGAAGGTAATGGTAAACCACTTCTGAGTACTCTCTATCTAGAAATCTCTGGAAAGAGTTGCCATACATCAGAATTGAGTTGATGGCCCTGAAAAGGGTTGCCGTAAGTCAAAATTGATTTGATGGTACATCATCATCATCATTAAAAATAACAACTTGTCTGATAATTCCTGATAATCACAAGCTTGTTATACACAAAATAATTTGAGTTATGAATATAACTTTAAATTAGCACCTTTGTTCTTGAGTCTCATAAATAAACTCAGTAAAAATATTCATGATTCACCTCACATTCTAGGCAGAAAGCCATTAAAAATGATGTCTTTGTTATCATACCAAAATATATCACTATATAACTCAGTGCTGAAGTGGAAACAGGGCACCTTGCTTTCCTCTCCCACTTTCCCTTGAACAAGATGGTTAGATTTTAAGTTTCTTATTTATTTATTTATTTATTTATTTATTTATTTATTTATTTATTTATTTATTTATTTATTTATTTATTTATTTATATATTTATATATATATATATATCCCACCCATCTGGTCTGGTCGGCCACTCAAAGACAGTACAAACTGTTTATATATTTCACTCACTGAATTTTACTACAGGCTATTAAGACTTGTTTAACAGGCCAAACTGTATTTTACAAGAAGTTAATCGTTCTTACTGCCCTGCTGTTTAAATGAGAAACATTCATGTGGCTTCCTTTTCCTTTCAGGGACTCTGTGCCTTTAACAAGACATAGACAATTTTAACAACAAGTGCACACTTGTGGTGGGGCGGCAGTGGGGCGGTGGCGGGGGAGTCAAGTTTTTTTAGACCACCTCTGGCTGTCTAACCCGCCACAAACTGACAAATTCATATTTCGTCAGTTCATGGGGGGAGCTTCATGCTTCATCAACTTTGACGGATCACGAAGCAGGACAAATTGCCAAAATGGCTATTCGTTCCCATCTCTACAGTACTTCAAAGACTGTTGTTTTAACAGTCTTAATGACTTAAGTGAGAAATCCGTCTAAACCAAATCCCACTCAGAAAGTGACAAAGTTAACTTTTGTTTCTTTTATTTTTGGTATTACACTCAGAACCCTGAACCTAGTTTGACTTCTGGCTAGGGAATGCTGGGAGCTGTAGTTCAAAAAAGTAAATTCCCCCCTCTCTGCTTTTGCATGTGATCAGTCAACCAATGGCAGTTAATAGTGACAGGCTGCAGAATGAATAGATGGAAAATAAAATAACATCAAGTTGCAGCAGGCTGTCACCCACAGATTGTTTGAATGAATTGTGGGAGAACAGAACAAAATGGTGGTGGCTTCTGCTTTGGTTCTTAGAAAATAGATGTAAGGTTTCTCAAAGCTCTTTTTCAACTGGTATAATTTATCACAGAAATATTTTTATGACATCATTGTTCCAGCTGTTGTTCTGAACAGGAAATTTTTTTAAAAAAACTTGTGTTCTCTAATAAGTAGACATTCCCTTTAGTTTAAAACATGTGTTTAAAATGTTTAGTTAAAAAAATAAAAATGAAAATTGGGGGATATGGGGGTGCTGGGGGCTGCATGTTGTCTATAGGCCATATGTTCCCACCCTTGCCATACTTCATGATATTAAATATGGCAAACTGGAACTAAGACCAAATAGTCATAATTGTACGTGACATATTTTTCTTCAGTTCAGCCCCTTCCTTCTGCTGTGATTTCCCTTGCGTATGTTTGCTAGTCTAAGGCCCTCAGGATAAAGATATGTACAGTATTTTCATTCTTGGTTTTGTTTTGATTCTAAAGAGGTAGGGAGGCACTATTTCAGATTCCCACTGAAATGGGAATTGCCTCATCTCTTGTCACATATGTTTAAAACCATATGACAACAGAGATGAGGTAATTCTTGTTACCTGAAAGTTAGAGAGTACCACATGGGTGATGGTAAGTGGTGATCCCATATGAAACAATTCTGAATTGTGGATCATGGTGTACTGTATTTTGCAAAATTTATGTTCAAACTTTTGATATTCTGAGACTGTGTAGTACCTTTCCATGTTATTTTTCTATTAAAATGTTTTTCAGAAATGTAGTAGTCTAACAGGAAACCAATATCACAGTACTTTGCTTTTGTATGCCCCCCCCCCGCCTGAACATCATGCTCCAACTCCCTACATCACTGAACGACCACCTCCAGACAAGCTACCCCTCCATCTTTATAGGAACACATCACAATTAACTGCATGGGGGATAAGTCCGTTCAATTCATTCCAGATTGAAAAAGTAGGGGGGAAAACCCAGCGGTGGGGGGGGAAGCCACTTTGGGACCAAAAATGGTTGGACCAACTGGATTCCCTTATTGTTTCAGATAGTTAGACAACACTACTGTACTTGGAATTCACCTGTTTTATGAGCAGAGAAAATCCCACAGTATCAGATAGTTGCACTCTAACTTAAGAGAGTTTGTGTGAGGATGTACTGGGTGATAGAGGAGACGACAGTGGGCTTCCTGGATGAAAAGGCAGGCATATAATTTAATTTTTAAAATAAGTATATAAAATGCCATATATGCTAGCATTTTTAAAAAAAACCCTGATATTCACAAGAGAGAAACGTCACATTTAACAGATGTGTGTGTAAAAATAAGAGTTGCTTGATATTTAGGTTGGTTGCCTATATCCTATTTTCAGATATATATATACAGTAGTGTGAAAATATACAGAGCCCTCTGCCACTCATATACACCTTAAAATTAAAAAAAATGCTCTGTAGTCCAGTTTGTTTGGTTTTTTTTAAAATTTCAATTGCTTATTTGCAATAAGAAGCCTTTGCTGCAGCCTGGAGGGCTTAATATTTCTACTGTTTTGTTTGATATACAGTCCTATGTGTCTCCATGTACAGTACTGTCTTTCCTTCACTGCTATTGGAAGCCTTCAGACTACTCATCGGACAGTATACAAAGCCATTGCGTGAACAAGAGATCACAAAACTCTGGAGTTCACAAGCTAACAAACATTGCTGTTAGTGTGCATTATGCAGGTAACATTATACTAATGCTGATGTCCTGTTGGTTATTTTTTGCCCCATTTCATCCCTGTATAATTTCCAGGTCACTTCCACACACTGTCTTCCTTTTCTGCTTAATAGCACTGCTTCCTGCTGATTTGCTAATCATGGCTACTTCTGAAACACAGTTGCATACTAATTAAAGTTCTAGGACCGTGTTGTATAACGATCCATTTTAGGCACAAGTAGAAGCTGTGATAGAGATACTGGATATGTTGTGGTGTGTTAATAGCCATGAATCCGTATCATAAGTAGAGGGACGGAGAGAGAAAGATGTGAGAAAAAAGAGAAATGCTGTAGGAGTGAGAGGGAAGGTAAGAAATAAATTATTGGAGGGGGGGGGCAGGGTTGGATGGCCTCACTCTGGATGCACACCAACGGATGTGTGAGTGAGAGACCTTTGCCCGCCCTCCCCAAATAGGGTGACAAGCTGCTCAGGTACCAATTGGCTGCTGGGTTGTTAGGTGGAAGACTGAAGGGAAGTTGTTTACATGGAATATGCCAGATATTACCTTGGTTGCAGGCCTCTTGTCAAGAAGCCTAAGCATTTTACAAAACAGGTATAAATAGTTAAATACTGCAGTGTTGTTAGGAAAAGGTTGCAGCCATACCCACTCCTAAGCTTGCCATAACTAGGCAAGTATATGTGACACAACGAACCTGACAGATTGAAATCACTTCCCGTCCATCCATTGTCAAGATGTTTCCTTTAAGTAACAAGATATATGTTCCTACTTTTCAGAATGACAACACTATTGTCTTTCACTTATGTATACTGATTGGCTCCTACAGAAGAAAAACATACCACTCAGGTACAATGTTGAGTTACGGTTTACGCAAAAACACCGTTTCAGAGAATACACATTTTTTGCATGTCTCAGACCTACATCCCTATTTATGGTGACCAGATGTTGCTCTCTTAAATGAAGGCAAAGGACTCCAAAGATGTGCCAGGGAGCAGAAGGACATTGTGGTACCCAGGGTAAAGGCAAAACCTTCATGCAGAGAGGATCTCCCTCAGAAACCAGCACAAAGCTTTCTTCGCATCCGCTGCAGAAGAGGCAGGCTGTTTGTTTTGTGTCTCTCTCCTGGGGCTTTTTTATGGGGGGAAATTTTCTTCTTTTCCCTTTTCCTCCCCTTCTTTAGGCTCTCTTGAAGTGACATGCCATAGTTAAAATCCTTTTCTTGTGGAAATGGCATCAATTATATCTTTATGCTGACATTCCTTTTTTTTAGCAAAATAAATAGCCTGGGTCATCCCTGCTTAGAAAGTAGAGGCTTCTTTCTTCCCTGAAAGGGCCTGTTTCTCATATGTACACGTGCACACAAACTTTAATATCTCATTCTGCAAGGTCTTGGAAGGCATGATTTGGCAACGGCTACAAGACATTCAGTATCAGGCAACTCCCAGGTAGGGAAACACTGGTCTAGGATGTGTTGCCGGAGCTGCAAGTAAGGCTAACCTATTAAAAGTATTAGAAGGTTTATAGTTTCAAGAGTGATTCCATTAATTCAGTAAAAGGTGGTCAGGCACTCCCATTTCTTTAAGGACTTTCCATAGTTTGATGTGGTCCACACAGTCAGCCTTTGTGTAGTCAATGAACCAGAAGTAGATGTTTTTTCTGGAACTCTCTGGCTTTCTCCATAATCAAACGCATATTAGCAATTTGGTCTCCAGTTCCTCTGCCCCTTCGAAATCCAGCTTGTACTTCTGGGAGTTCTCGGTCCACATAATGCTGAAGCCTACCTTGTAGGACTTTGAGCATAACCTTGCTAGAGTGTGAAATGAGCGTGTATGGGCAGAAAGCGAAGGGAAGTATAGTTTTAAGTGTTCTAGGGCAGTGGTCCCCAACTTTGGGCCTCCAGATGTTCTTGGACTACAACTCCCAGAAACCTTCACCACCACCTTTGATGACTAGGATTTCTGGGTGCTGAAGTCCAAGAACATCTGGAGGCCCAACGTTGGGGGCCACTGCCCAATGCCCTGTTACGGGCCTCTAAATAGAAACTACTTTTCCCAGGGAGCATTGTAGAGCACTGGCGGAAAGATGTGTCTATGGAGGATGAGGGAGCGTGAGAAAAGGGCCAGGTTTGTAACCGCGCATCTCTATTGTTGTGGGTTACTTGTATGCACATGGTGGCTACAGGAGATAGTGATGAGGGGAGACAAATATGACTGTCGTTGTTTATAGTGTCCTAATGTGTGGTCCTTCATGGATTGCTGCCTTGTCATGGCGAAGGGGCTTGAGTAATTCAGAGAAGCTATGGGCTATGCCGTGCAGGGACACCCAAGACGGACAGGTCATAGTGGAGAGTTCTGACTAAATGCGATCCACCTGGAGCAGGAACTGGCAAGCCACTCCAGTATCTTTGCCAAGAAAACTCCATGAACAGAAATAAAATAATCTATAGGGACTGGTAATAGCCTCTAACACACTTCCTGGCTTGAAACCAGAACATCTGAAAGAACTATTTTGATGTGTATAAACATGCCCAATTTTTTGAGATTTTCAGCATTGGCACACACACACATCCCTCTTTTGTATCTGAAATGAGCAATTCCAGAAACAAGTCTATCTGGGACCAGGGAGACAGTGTTTGCAGTGATAGTGCCCCAGTCTGGAACGCCTTCTCCCCCCCCCCCCAAAAAAAGTGCTTTCCCCCCCAGCTAAGTAGCTTTCTGGTATTTCATGAAAACCTTAGGTTTTGAGCAGGTATTTTACTAGTAGGTGAGTGAAGCTCTTTGAACAAAGTAATGTAACTTTCCAGAAATTGTGCTGGAGACATTGCTTTTCATAGCTTCGTATCTTTTGCCTTTTAAAAGAAATTTTCTGGTATCTTTTTACTTTTTACTTATTGTAAGATAAAGGTAAAGGTTCCCTTTGACATTTAGTCTAATTGTGTCCGACTCTAGGGCGTGGTGCTCATCCCCATCTCCAAGTCATAGAGCCAGTGTTTGTCTGTAGGCAGTTTCTGTGGTCACGTGGCCAGCGCAACTAGGCATGGAACACCGTTACCTTTCCGCCGTGGTAGTACCTATTTATCTACTCGCATTTTTACACGCTTTCAAAATGCTAGGTTGGCAGGAGCTGGGACAAGCGACGAGAGCTCACTCCGTCATGTGGATTCGATCTTCCGACTGCTGGTCTTCTGACCTTGCAGCACAGAGGCTTCTGCGGTTTAATCCGCAGCACCACCGTGTCCCCTTTGTTATTGTACATGGTTCTAATTTTATCTTTGCTTTTACCTTGAATTTTGAAAAGGGTGAGATACATGTATCTTCAATAAATAAAGTGTTTGATGTAAGAGAAAATGTTTCCATTTAGTCCTTTTGATTGCTGCTGCCTTGTCATTGAGAAGGGAGTTGCATGCAGGATTTTAAGAACTTGTGACCAACTAAACCAGATATAGCTTCTCTATCATGGATGCTTGACCACCACCAGGTGCTGTATACAATGGTGCCTTGACTTACGAACTTAATCCGTATTGGAATGGCATTCGTAAGTCAAAATGTCCGTAAGTCAAAGCATCATTTCCCATAGGAATTCATTGAAAACCCATTAATCTGTTTCAGCTGAAGAAAAAAAAACCCCAAAAATAAAAATCTGCAGGCCCCTGGGGCTGCAAAAAAACAAAACAGAACACAATCCCACCCTGCAAAAGCCACCCCAAACAGTAAAAAGCAGCACACTTACATCCCCCCCGAAGCCTCCTCTCAAGCCTCCTGGCCATGGTCGGACACCCGGGTCCCACTGCCGCCAAAACCATCATTGGTGGGGAGCCGTCTGGTAGCTCACCTTGCCTTCCTCCACTGACAGTGGTTTCAGCAGCGGCGGGACCTGCGTGGCTGTGGGGAAGGCCGGGTGAGCTACCAGATGGGAAGCGATCAGTGGGGAAGGAGCCAGCGCCGGGAGGCAGAGCCCGGCTGGGAGGCCATTTGAATTTCCCAGGCTCCTGCCTCTCCGCACTGGATCCATCCCCAAGCGAACAGTGGGGATGAAGCCAGCACAAGGAGGCAGGAGCCCGGGAAGGCAGGAGCGCAAGGAGGCAGGAGCAGTGGGGACGGAGCCAGCCCTGGGAGAGCCCGGCTGGGAGGCTATTTGAATTTCCCAGGCTCCTGCCTCTCCGCACTGGATCCATCCCCAAGCGAACAGTGGGGATGAAGCCAGCACAAGGAGGCAGGAGCCCGGGAAGGCAGGAGCGCAAGGAGGCAGGAGCAGTGGGGACGGAGCCAGCACTGGGAGAGCCCGGCTGGGAGGCTATTTGAATTTCCCAGGCTCCTGCCTCCCCGCATTGGCTCCATCCCCACTGCTCGCTTTAGAAAAAAGGCAGGGAAACCCCCCACCGCTGCTGCCGCTTCTTTGTAGCTCTTTCGTTGTGGTGAAAAACTACAAAGAAGCAGCCTCTTCGCCACCAACGGTTAGTACATTTAAATTTCCTGCCCCTTTTCCCTGCCTTTTTAACTTGTAACTCAAAGCTTCGTTCGCAAGTCAAAGCAAAATTTTGCGAATGGAGCTGTTCGTAAGTCAAATTGTTCATAGATCAAGGTGTTCGTAAGTCAAGGCACCACTGTAGTTTGGTTTTATCATGTTATCTGCTTGGGATTGCCAAGTACCCAACAGGCCTGCATCTGTCATGTATGAGTTTTGTTTAGATACAGCAGTGGGGGAGGGTAATTGCACAGCTGTATAGACCTGGTGTAGCATCATAGTATGGTGAACCTTAGATGTTGTCTTGCTGCTAATTTTTAGAATGAAGCTTCTTTAAAATGTTTTATTATCCAAACTGGCAGTTTTTATTAGCTGTATTGCTAGATGGAGCACACAGCCTGGAGAAGCTTGTCCTTGACATGTGTTATGCTGAAACACGTCAGAACACATACTTTACTTCCTTGTGTCTTAATGTACTCAGCTGTTTGAGTAACTCTTCTCCCCACCCAAGGTGCTGTAGATCGACTCCCAGTCTGTCCTATCTTTTAATGTTGTCATTTCCTTTTAATGGAGCCCCTGCGATTCTACAAATACCACAGCACATTAAAATTACATCTATTCTCTGTAGAACTGTGGCAAAAATTGTGTTTTCCTTCAACACTACTTTTTGTGTTTAGGCAATAGTACTTGAGGCAGAGAAATTTCATGAAAGATTTATGTAAAGCAGGGGCTGTTCTCTGAGGCAGCAAGAGAAAGTTGTTTCGCAGTATGCTAATGCAGAGTGGAGTTGATGGTTTTGTTCAGTGTGTGTAATACAGCTCAGGTTGTCACAGTCTGAGATTTCATTATTGAGGAAGAAACTTGGCCACTCGTCCAATGACATTTTATAAATGTACAATTAATTTGCATTTAGCCTGTGATTTTAAAAAAAGATAGCACATTGATGGGTCCCTAGCCATGAAGTACAGTACCTAGCAGTCATTAAAATATAAATCCCATCTGAGGTAAAGCCATCAATAATACAGTATAATAGGTTTCTCCCTTTATATTCCTTTTCATGATCAGTGAGGGCCGTTGATGCTGCTTTCTAGCATGGACCCACCCACGTTTTCCCCCTGAATCTGAACTCTTGAGTTTCCATAGACAATCCTAACATTCTAGTTTAATATGTAGAAATCCTGGGTGGAAATTCATCCTGCTGGTGAACTGATTGTTGAGGTCTGTTATCCCCTTAAATAACAACAGCATAGTACAAACTTCAATCAGTTATTAAAAACAGGGTGCTGTATGGGGAAAAATTGGTATCTTAAGAAGAAATCAGCATAAACAGATAATTTGCTTAAGAAATATTGCAGTTATTTTGTGATGTGTAGTTCATCTTTCCAAAGAGCAAGAAACCAACTTCAGACTTTGATTAGAATGAAATGGCTAAAGAAAGGTCAGAATTGTTACTGCCTTGTCACTTATGAGTGACAGCAGTCATGACTTGTGATGCTGTAGTGGGCGACTCAGCTGCAACAAGCAGCAGTAAGTGCTGATAAACGTGCAACAACCAGCATAGTACCCATAGCTAATTATTTAGTAAGTACAAAGCAATGCTTTCATCTCAGCAAAACAGAAGGGAAAAGATGGCATGGGATATCAAGGATAAATATATCATTTATAGAATTTTTTAAAATACATGATGGAATGCATTTATGATACTATTCTGAGGAAATTAGGCTGAAAGATATGGACAGGGATGCCTTTGGGTCTGAGTCTTTGGTAGCAAATCCCAAGCCCCAAGTCTGAGGCCCTATTAAAAAATAAGCTTTTTGCCCCCAGAAAAAAGGGAGGGGTGGGTGGGCTTCTGAGTCATGAGCTGAGTCCCAGACCCTGAAGAAAAACGAGTTGCATCTGAGCTGAGTCACCAGTGCAACTGAAGTCCGACTTGACAGTGAGTCCCGCGATTTGAGTCTCCATCCCTGGATATTGAGTGTCCTTTGTGTTCTGTCATGTTCCACTTGTCTTAAATGCATGTCTGGATTAACATCAAGATGTCTATTACTTGATCTATACAAACAGAGGAGGGATCAGCAAATGAAAGTCCCTGGACTATATCCACTTCCAAAAGCACAGTCTGCGTGCCCATCAGTTATGTACTACCCAGCCTGTTCAATACTTGCTGGCTTTTCAAAAACAAAGCAAACACACATGAGAGTAATTGAAGAAGGCTAGAAGTCAAGGAAATGTATATGAATGCACTTGGAACACTGTAAAGTTTAGGAGACGACTGCAAAAAGCCCTGTCATTTTGCAGGAGGTTTCACTATTACCATGTCTCCCCTAACAGGAGTGGGGCTAGCAAGTCTAGACTGGGGGCAAGAAAAGTCACAGGGATCTATTAGAACTAAGTTTAGGAAAGAATAAGCTCTAAGAAAGACACAAAGCAGTATCAAGTCTAGGGAGAAAGAACTTGCAGGCTGTGAACAGGGATTCAGGTACTAGGTAGGTTTGGTCAGTGCAAGAAAGATGATAGTTTGTCGTTGACTGCAGACCACATAGCACCCACTTTCCCAGAGATAAGCATCCAGTGCAACTTCCTAGTTCATTATGTCTGCCTTTCCACATAGAAGAATAGTTTACATGTATATTGAATACTGTTCAAAACAGCCCTTGTTAACATACATACAATTAACATAATGTCAGTGTGCTTGATATTGAATGTGTGTGTTGTTTATAGCTGCAGTCTTTCAAACTTTTAAGATCCAGGACCCATCTTTTATCTCTGTTTTGGAACTCTTGACAACTGCCTCTTCATTTGCATGTCATCCTTCAAACATTTAGTAGTGTTTTCTGTGTTATTTGCAGCACAAACATCCTGCCTTCTGTCCATGAGTTTGTCATTACTTACTGCAAGAGACAGCTTTCTAAGGAAAACAATTACACAAAATTTTACATTTTAAGAAAGAACGAGGAGAAAGAGTCAATTATTACCTGAAAATAATCTCACAGTATAGGTTCACTGAATATAAATGTATGGATGTTTTGCAAGCAGGTATCTGAAAAATTGCGAAGGCTTTTGAATCTTCCTTGAACCCCTCTCTGTACTAGCTAACCGCTGCTTAGCTTGGTGGTATGATATAGGCCAGCGGTCCCCAACCGTTTTGGAACCACGGACCGGTTGGTGGGAGGGCTCTGTACATGGGAAGGCACAGGCACCCCCACACTTGTAGGTGGGTGTGTCACACCCACCTGTGCGAGCACAATACGCCCACCCGCAAATGCAACACACCCACCATGCGTGTGTGCGGGGGGTGGAGATCCGTCTCTGTGGCCCAGTCCTGGGAAGCCCACGGACTGGCACCGGGCCACGGACTGGGAGTTGGGGACCCCTGATGTAGGCAACGGGTGATTGAACTTTATGTAAAATTAATGCCTAATCACTTTGCTTCTTCTGAAGGGCTGACATCAGCAGCTGTCAGTGATTTATTAAAATTCATTTATTACCCCAAATTTTTGACGTAACGATGACTTTAAAAACTGTTATTTTAGTTATTAGAAAAGCATCATTATTATTTGAGAAACAAGTAAATTCATGGTGTTCTGTGGCCATTTTTAGTAGTTACAATTTTTTCAATGTGTTCTATGTAGCATGTTACTAACAACTTAATTATTGTTACAGTTTGTAAGCACAGCTAAAAGTAGCAAACTGACTTCTGATTTAATATGAATGCATGCGGATTAACTCTAACATTTTAAAGCTATACCCAAAGTGTTGTAGGTGTGATGGGCCATTTCGCTTGAGTTTGTCTTGTCATATATGACAAGATACATATCAGCTCACTTCCCACAGTCTTTCCTCTCAGAAGGCTGCCAAGGAAATAATAAAATCCCTTGTCATACATTGTATAATAACAGTATATAATAATAACCCCTGATATATAGGATTGACCCAACTGTTTTGGTGCCCTTGGTCATCTAAACACTTTAGTATTCCCACATTCATCATTGGGAAATATGAATGATTTTGTATTCCTCTGTTTCCTCCTTCCCTGACCACTTTTGTCTGTGAGTACTAAGCTTCTGCGATAGAGTATTTCTGGAGTACAGCTGTGAATTTTGTACTAGATTGTCTCCTGTCTTGCTCTAGAAAATGTGGATTCATAACTGGAAATATCAGTGCATTTATTAGCTTCCAGAGTGTCACTACTTTATTGTTCTGATTCCTTATATATGGGCTTGCAGGCGGCATCCACTTTCATGTGCTCCAGATGAGTGAGACACCACATATACTGCTCCAATTCTCTGCCAGTCCATTTGTCCATCTTCTTCCTATTCCTGCTGGGGAACCTGGGACAGTAATTACATAATAGAGGAGCAAAACGGGGAAGACATTTGTTATAGGAATGCAGCATGAGATGCTCCTGTTGCAGATATCTAAAATTGTGCATGGATGTGAGCGTCGTCTCTGGACTCTAAAATTGGAAATCTTATTTATCTCTTACATCTCTTTTAGAATCATTTGCTAGTATTTAATTTTCCTTTGGAAACATTTCCTGGCAAACTAGAAAAAGGTTAGCTTTTCTTAATCCCTGATGCAGACTTTCTGCTTCACCAAATTCAAAGCAGATTTATAAAGGTGGAATTGAAAGTTAAAATGACAAAAGCCATTTCTTTTGCTTTTGAAGATATTTTAGCCCAAACAGTATCAGTAGTTTCAGGGAACATTGAGGAGTAGCTCACATTCAGGACTGGGAATGTAAATCCCCTTCACCATTAGTGATGTCACATTTCTGAGAGGAGTGTCATGATGCTCTGTCTCGCTTTACTGTGTGGGCATGCCAAAATCACAAACTAATTTGGTTTTTGGTTTTTTAATAAGGTTGGCATAGCTGTTATGAGCTGTACCAAGGAAAATATTCGTGATAAACATCAGCATGTGATGTGGGGTTAGGAGATCTGGGTTTGGTTCCCGGACCTAAACTATGAAACTTCCCTGTGTGGCTTTGTGTCCGTTGCTCTCTCTCTGCCAGAACCGTATGACTAGCCTTTACTCAGGCTCGTCGTTTAGTCGTTTAGTCGTGTACGACTCTTCGTGACCCCATGGACCAGAGCACGCCAGGCCCTCCTATCTTCTACTGCCTCCCGGAGTTGTGTCAAATTCATGTTGGTTGCTTCGCAGACACTGTCCAGCCATCTCATCCTTGGTCGTCCCCTTCTCCTCTTGCCATCACACTTTCCCAACATCAGGGTCTTTTCCAGGGAGTCTTTTCTTCTCATTAGATGGCCAAAGTACTGGAGCCTCAGCTTCAGGATCTGTCCTTCCAGTGAGCACTCAGGGTTGATTTCCTTCAGAATGGATAGGTTTGTTCTCCTTGCAGTCCAGGGGATTCTCAAGAGTCTCCTCCAGCACCACAATCCAAAGGCATCAATTCGTCGGCAGTCTGCTTTCTTTATGGTCCAGCTCTCACTTCCATACATCACGACAGGAAAAACCATAGCTTTGACTATTCGGACTTTTGTTGGCAAGGTGATGTCTCTGCTTTTTAACATGCTGTCAAGATTTGTCATTGCTTTCCTCCCAAGAAGCAGGCGTCTTTTAATTTCTTGGCTGCTGTCTCCATCTGCAGTGATCATGGAGCCCAGGAAAATAAAATCTGTCACTGCCTCCATATCTTCCCTTTCTATTTCCCAGGAGGTGATGGGATCAGTGGCCATGATCTTAGTTTTTTTGATGTTGAGTTTCAGACCATTTTTTGCACTCTCTTCTTTTACCCTCATTACAAGGTTCTTTAATTCCTCCTCACTTTCTGACATCAGTGTGGTACTCAGGCTAATCACATCTACGTAAAATGCCCTTCCTTTAATAGGCTTGCCTTCATCTCAAAACACATGAGTCCAAGCAGTTTTAAGAACAAAACATATAAGATGTTTACAACAGCTGGTAACAGTAAACAGCATTCAACTGACGTTTTCACTGAGTTACATGCTAGCTCTCAAGCATTGAACCTCCCTCTCCCAGATACAAAATCACTCTTTCAAATTATAGCCCACCCTTAAAAATTCAGCCTCCCTCATCAACATACAGTTTCAACACTCTCTGTTTCTCTTCAGCGCTTCTTCACTCCACTTCCTGCAGGCCCTCCAGAACTGGCTCACCTCCTGCATTCTTCCAGCCAATCGCCTTATTCCTCGTGTTACTAGATAAAACTGGTGAGGGTTCCATCACACGGAATTACAGGCCTGTTGTGAGAGTACAAGTGGGGGGGAAGGAAAGCTGTATATGGCACCTTGAACTTGCTGAAAGAAAAGAGGGGTATAAATATGACAAATAAATAATATAAATGCCCTTCTTGTTTCTAGTACTCAAGATAGGATCCTCAGACTTTTCTGACTCTTACTACATTCCCTGGATTCCCACATTTCCCTGTCACTTAATGACTTTCAAGTTTTCAAATGCTTCGTCCTATATGGAAGAATCTTTGGGAAGGAAAGCTTTGTAGATATCCAGTCTGGAGGCAAACAGCTTTATGATTCATTCTGACTCCATAAGTCTGTAATGCTATAACAAACAGTAAAATATGAAAAGAACAACTAGCACTTAAACTTGGCAGGACTCTCTAGTGAACAGCAACTTGCAAGTGATAAGGCAACAAAGCTGTTTAAAATCCATCTGTTCTTTTAAAGTTTCAGCTTTAGTGATTTGAAATGAGTATAGCTTTAGGCTTACCATAAGCATTTCCTGAAGCTCCTTTAAAATTTAAATTTAAAGTCATGCTGTATTTATGTCAGGTTTGTATGAAGTTGCCACCACTTTCATTTGTGTATCTGTTTTGATCTGTTGGCAATCCAGTCACTTGTGATCACTTTAGAATTAGTGTGGGTGCAAAAATTAATGTTTTTGCTCAAGTGCAATAGGTTTAGAGAATATAGCCCTCTATTCTCGAAGGCTTTCACTGCCGGGATCTGATGATTGTTCTGGGTTTATCGGGCTGTATGGCCGTGTTCTGAAGGTTGTTCTTCCTGACGTTTCGCCAGTCTCTGTGGCTGGCATCTTCACAGGACAGGAGTAGGAACTCTGGCCATGCTCTGTTGCAGTTTGTTGGATAATTGAGTACTTATAGCTGTGGGAACAGCTTTTGTCCTATTCAGAAGATTGAGTGATTATGGTGATGAGCGTATTTTTGTTGTGGATGTATTGTTGTGATAAGGAGGAGAGATTATCTGTCACTGTGATTGATGGGTATCGTTAGTTGGTTTTTTGTGTGCAATGATCTCTGGTCCTTGTGGCTGGGTGGAATTCGTTGACCTTTTGCAGGCTGTATTTTTTCAATGCTGGGAGCCAGGCCTTGTTGAGTTTTAGACTTTCTTCTTTTCTGTTGAAGCTCTGCTAGTGTTTGTGGATTTCAATGGCTTCCCTGTGGTGGTCTTAACATAATGATTGCTGGTGTTGTCCAGCACTTCAGTATTTTGAAATAGAATTTCATGTCTAGCTTGTTTCAGGCATGTTCAGCTACTGCTGATTTTTCCCGTTGTTTTAGACTGCAGTGTCTCTCATGTTCTTTGATTCTGGTGTGAATGTTGCATTTTGTGGTTCCAATATATAACTGTCCACAACTGCAAGGTATCCGGTATACTGCTGTAGTGGTGAGGGGGTCCCTTTTGTCCTTTGCTGACTGTAAAATTTGCTGTATTTTTGTGGTGGGCCTGAATACGGTTGTAGGTTGCATTTTTAAAAAGTTTCCCCATGCAGTCTGCGACCCCTTTGATGTATGGCAGAGGGTGGCTATTTTTCCTCTTCAGTTTGGTGTTGTTTTCCTGGTTTGATGGCTCTTTTGATTTCATTCTTGGAATAGCCTGCAAGGCCCAATTCAGGTGGTTGAGTTTGGTGCTGGGAAATTGAGCTTCACAGTTCCGATTTGCACGGTCTACCAGTGTTTTGATTATGCCTGTTTTTTGTTGTGGGTGGTGGTTGGTGTTTTTGTGTAGGTACCGGTCTGTGTGGGTGAGTTTTCTTTAGACCTTGTGTCCCAATAGGAGGTCAGTTTTGCGTATGACCACCCACAACTCTACCCAGCCACAGGGACCTGCACAGCTTCAACAAAAAGGAAGAAAGTCTAAAAATCAACAAAGACTGGCTCCCAGCACTGAAAATATAGCCTGCAAAAAGGTCAATGAACTCTACCCAGTCACAAGGACCGGTGATCACTGCACACAAAAGACCAGCTAAGAACACCCATCAATCACAGTGACAGACCATCTCCCCCCCCTTATCACAACAATACACATAACAAAAACCACTGTGATCACCATAATCATTCAATCTCATGAAAAGGACAAAAAGCTGATCCCACAGCTACAAATACTCAACTATCCCACACAATATACCAGAACACAGACAAAATTCTAACTCTTGTTCTCTGAAGATGCCGGCCACAGAGACATGTGAAACATTAGGAAGAAGGACCTCCAGAGCACAGCCAAACAGCCTGAAAAACCTACAACAGCCATCCGATCCTGGCCATGAAAGACTTTGAGAATACAAAAACTCTATTTGTTTATCATAATGGCTAACACTCACATTATGTCACATTCCCAAGGGGTTTCTAGGTGGCCATCAATGCGAAGGCACAGCATGATTAGCTCTTGCAGCATATTGGGTCAGTCCACATGCGCCAGCTCATCCAGGATATCATCAGCCAACCCTTCCATATATTGGTCCATGAGAGCTGCCTTGTTCCAGAACAAGTCTTGAGCCAAAAGTCTGAACTCAGTGGAATACTGAGAAACTGAACCCGTACCCTGTTTTAGGGCCTGAATTTTCCTATTGGATAATGTATTGATCATCTGTCTTATCAGTGGTACTGATTGTTAGGGCAACTCCTGTTTTACTACCTTATGCTCTTTCTCTTAAATGAGGAAATGTTTCTCCATTGACATCACATATTGAATGTCAGCAGAACTTTGGTGCCTATATCCTGTTATAGTTTAAACCATTCCATCTGTGGTGTCACTATACAGAATGGCACAAATATCCCTGAGCACAACACTTATTACGACTGTGTGGTATTTAAAAAGAAATTTTTCACCACTGATCTTCCTTTACTTGTTTATCTTCCTTTGTGGGTCATTTCCGTTAATATATTGTCCAATGTGATTATTCTGTTTGTTGGGCATTCTCTGTCTTTTTTTTAAATTGTGATCGACAGGATGATGTCTGGCTGTTTGGAGGTTTGCAGGCTGTGAATTAAATGTTTTACGGCCTCCTGAAAACGTGACAAGAAAGCAACATTTGCCACTAGTTTTGGCATCAAATACATAACAATTTTTTAAACCTGCTGGAAGGTGATTTTTGACACATGCTCTGACACATGAAATGAACATAAAGGATTTAGCTATTCTAGTTCACTGGTTCTTAACCTTGCGTTACTCAGGAGTTTTGGACTGCAACTCCCAGAAGCCTTCACCACCAGCTGTCCTGACTAGGGTTTCTGAGAGTTGCAGTTCAAAAGCATCCGAGTAACAAAGGTTAAGAACCACTGTTCTAGTTTTACAAAATGTGAGTGAATTTTATTCAACACAGAGGAGAGTAAAAGATAAATCCCAAATCTTAAGCTAATCAGGGTGTGTCCAAGTTAATATGGGTGAGAGACCTCCTACACAGTTAAACCTTTCTTGCTCCATTTTCCCTCCCAGGGCTTTCTGTGTCACCTGAAAAAACTCACTTGAAGGATAGGGAACTCCAAGGAAAGGCTAGGAATGTGGTCCCAAGTTTGCAATGAAGTTGTGGATTTGGCAAAAACTGGGACTGGCCGTTTGGATGAACAAGTGCAGAGACTGGAAATCTATTTATGTAAAACAGTTTGCTGTGCTCATAGTTCCAAGGCCTCAAAAAGGTTGCTAATATTAAAGTTACAGTTTTTTAGAAGTTACTTTTTTTAACTCATACTTCGTAGTGTATAAGTTATAATAGTAATGCAATGTTATATACCTGGGCAACTGAAATACAACACACATGTAATGATGTATTCATAACTAGGTGCTTAGAGCAGGCACTCCTCTCATAGCAACATTCTCTTCGTTTGATGAGCCATGCATGATTAAAAACTATTTTTTTTTCTTTTGATGACATGGTCTACCTAGCATTATTCAGAGGTTTTCCTTGAGTTTGCTTAGTGTCTCCGCTGCAGATAATTTGACAGAAACTAATGCCTCTCCATATCAGATATCCTAAATAGAAAATTTGTTAAAACAGGAGACCAGGCTTCATATTTGTGCTTTTCTCAACTACTCTACAAATTGATGTAGAAGAGACCGATCACACAGTAGCTGTATAAATAAACAGGAGCAGCTGTTTTGCTTTTAGCAATAATTTGTTGACAGTTTTGAATAATAGAACGCATTTTATTGGGAAGTGAAATGACATCCCAAGTAAATCGGCAACAAACAACAAATCACAAATCATTGAAGGACCTGAAGACTAGAACTGGGAAGAGCTGCCATCAAGAACTCTAAATGCCACTATACATTAAGCCAAGAGTTACAAAATATCAGCAATAAAAAGAGTTCTTTTCACTCTGTCCTTTTCAGAAAATAACTGTATCAAAATCACAACAGGCTGCAACATCATTTTTGGTTACTGGCAGTAATATTGAAATACCGTTTACGGTAATAATCGTTCTCTGCCTGCCATCCATCCTGACTTATGCCGACTCTTTTCAGAGATTCTCAGACAGAGAATACTCAGAAGTTGTTTATCATTCTCTCCATTCTGGGGGTAGCCCTGGGACTGTGCTGCTTGTTCCAGGTCACACAAGCTGGCTCTATTCAAAGGAGGCACAGTGGGAAATTGAAATCTTGACCTCTGGCATCAGAAATAGATACTTAAACCAATGAGCTGTCCAGCCAGCCTAATACTAAAATAAATTCTCTTTTTAACCCAGTTAAAAATATTTTTGCTCCATACTTGACCATAAAGAGCAACATCCTCCTCCTCCTCACAGATTTCTGTCACGAGAATAGAAAGACTGCAGATTTATGCACAGATTGTGCGCATTGGAAAGCATACAAAGGGATTGCTTCTGCCACCTCAACCAACATAAGCTGCAGGAGAGAAAGGCAGTCCTTTTGAATCAGAGCAGTTCGCCCCTAAGATATGGGTGTTTTAAGGGGAAAAATTAAAATGAAATTTAAAAAATAGCTCCCAGAAGCTATTTGTGCGGAATTTGACAGGATTAATGCTATTTGAAGGAACTATGGTTTGGATAAATTTTTGTTCACAGGTATGCAAAAACAAAAATGTTGCAGTAATTTTAATAACCCTGTGTAAATCAGTGGGAAGTTTCTGGTTTCCAAACTGATTCAGGCCCAAATCTGATTCAGTGTTTCTAAATCGGGAGAAGTAGTCATTAGACTTAGGCCCTTATCTTTCACCTAAGAAAACTGAGCATTCACATGTGCTGTTATGTCTTATAGGTAACATATTACAAATACAGGGTAGTCACCTTGAAATGTGACCTCCAGGTTCTTGTACATGATCTTCAGGCTGTTCTCTCAGCCAATAAATTGATCATGTTCCTGCAAATAAAAGTAGCGATTGATACTTGTGAAGCTAGAACAATTTTTTTCAGTTTCATGCACTGCAAGGAGAGTGAGCAGACCTTTACTGTTGAGTCAGCTCATAAATATCCACAAATACAGTGCTGACCTATGTGGCTGTCCTTCCTTTAAATCCTTATAACAACTGTAGATTTGATGGAATGCAGTCGCCCCAACAAACAAACAAACAAAAAACCCAACCCCTCCAGAACAACAACTCTGGTTGATTTTCACAGATAAGTCTATTCAGTTAATATTACGTTATGTTGAGTACACTAAACTTTGGTGAAGGATGAGCAGCGCACATGCCTTTCCGTAACTCTCAGAGCAGTGGTTTTCTGTAACAAATTTTACTGTTGTGGCAAAAGTGCATCTTTATCCACATAAGCAGAAATAGATACCTCAGAGATCATATTTCTTGTTGACACACCCTGTGCAGAGCAAAGTTGTAATACTGATCAAGTACAGTACTGTATTGGCTTTTTGTCATGATATAAGCAGAGATATTTTGAAATGACATATTTTCTTTTATAAGTTCTACTTCACTATTTTCACCCTGCACTTCCCTTTCAGCCTAGATTGTGTTGCTGTCTTCCTCTGTACCATGAAGCCAGTTCTAACACAATTTCTCTGATATCCTTACTTTTTTTTTTTTTTTTTTTTGGTTTGCAAGCAGTACTCATCACCCAGAGCTTTGGGCATTGGTACTGCCTAGAGTATTTGACTTAATTCCAGAGATGGAGATGTATGGGTCTCCAGATATTGTTGAACTGTGACAATCATCATACCTCGCCATTGACTGTGCATGCTATGGGTAGGGGAATTGAAATCCAACATTGGGAAGGCCATACATTCGCTTCTTGTCACTGCGCAAGAGGTCTCAGCCTTGGAACCCCAGATTTTGCTGGCAGTTCACATCATCTCCAGCTAGTGTGGCCAGTGGTCAGGGATGATGGGAGTCATTATCGAGCAACAATTGCACACCCAAGGTTGGGAAACATGGCTCCTTGGGTGCATTTTTAATTTTTATTGTCAATTGAGTTCTTTCGGGAAGTGGGGACAAAAGGATGCACAATATCCTCAAACAATATGTTGATACAGATTTTACTATGTTTTTCATTAATGTTTTAGATATACATAAATCAGTTCAAAGATCTCATAGCAAAGCTCAATTCAAGTCAGTTTTACTGATATCAACCGTTGGCTTTTGAAAGCAGCAAAGATATGAAATGAAAATAACAAACACAACAAATATGAAAGAAGGACAGAAAATAGTTTGAATATATATTACTGATATCTTTGTGCTATTGTGAATGTAAGTACAAAACAAACACAAAACAAAATCGCAAGTACTTGTACTGCACCATTTTCAGAAAGAGAAGCTCTTATTTTATAAGAGTCATGCAACATAATGTATCTTTCCCAGTAATCAATACTCTCTTTTTTTATTTCAGTACGATAAAAGTCTAGGGGAATATGCATCTTTCAACAAAAAGCGTTCAGACCTATTGTATAATAGCCACTTTTTTTCTGCCAGCCATTCAACTCCTTTAGTTACGAATGTGCTAAATGTTAAGTTTTTTAGTATTCTCTGTGTAATACAATGGTGAGAACACTAAATTTTGATTGTAAAAGCTTTAGTTCAGTTGTCTGTTCAGCCACGAAATTTAACTAAGTGGTCTTGGGGAATCACTAGAATAAATACGATTTTCTGTTTGCTGACTCCTAACGGAGCACAGCAGAGGAACAAATCTGTGACAATACCGCAGGGAGTGAGCAACCACAGTGAGCAAGCAGGGAGAGCTAACAGGAGTTCATAGGGGAGATAGTAAAGAAAGGGAATAAGAAAAGGGGGAAACTGAAGGAAGAGACAAAAGAAAAGGGAAGACCAAGGGGACAATTGAAAAGAGTTATATATTAGTGGTGGCAATCCTTCCATCACATCCCAATCCATCCTCCAAGGAGACAGCATATATATATATATATATATATATATGGAAGGATTGCCACCACTAATCCAGGAGAAGATGTGGATGAAACCTTTGAAAAACAAATTGCAAGGATTTCAAAGAGACATGATATTCTGATATTCAGTTTCAGGAGGAGTGTAACTCCATCAAGGATAGATAAATTTCCCTCTAACTATCCAACCATCCTCCTAACAGGATAATTTCTTCCTTATCATCTTAATCATTTGAGGACTGCAGAGCTGGAAGGGAACCTGTGGATTGAGTCCTGTCAAACTCCCAACCTCTGGCTCCACAACCTCTGAACCACAGAGCAGTCCGGCAGTTCTTATCTGGGTACAGTTTCAGGTTTATTACCTATCGTCCACTCCATTCTTGATCCTTGGCAGCACTCAAGGACCTGTACATCATCCCTTTCAGATGAAGCAAAGGAGAGATAGAGCTACATGTCATCAGATGAGAGGCAGGGAGTGGCCTAAATCTGAGGGAATGTTAGAACCGCTGCCTTTTTACTAAATGCTATCATGATGCCTTAGAATAGCTGAGTTGCATAACATTCCTTTCCTTTCCTACTGCTTTGAATTGAGTAATATGTTGACTGGAGCTCTAGATCACTCTACAAGAGCAAAGTGGTAGGAACTCCATGAAAAGAAGACATAAAAGACACCTAAGGGTGGGGCTTAGAACCTATTACCCACTGAGATGGGAGTCCTACTGTACAGTTTCCTTTTTCTAAAACAAATCCCAAAACTACCACTATTATCTTTATTTCAAGGAGGATGCTTGTTACCATAGTGTCATACAAAGAGATGTGCTGGGTCAGACAAAACGTATCTATCTTTAGTCCAACATTCTGTTCCTGCAGAACAAGCATTTGCCTCTGGGCAATCTATAACTGGCACATGAGCACAGTAGTATTCCCATCTTTTGATATACTGGGTTGTAGTGCCTAATGCATTTATATCAGCTTGACCTTTGCTGTTTTTAAAACCTTAACACATGTATGAAGAAGATGAAGTGTTAAATTATTATGCCCTTCCTCCAAGAAACTCAAAGAAAGACCATGTGATGTTGTGGAAGGCTGTGCTAATGTCCCCCAACACTTGCCTTATTTCCCATCTAAGTCAAAAAAAAAAGGAGCTGTTTGGTGACGGTGAAACATTTAAACTTAATCTAGACAACAGAGAAATACTTCTGACCAATTAAAATGCAAAGTAAGGAGTAGGGATTTTAACCTTTTTCATACTCATCTCGAAGACCGAAGATCACACTTTGGGCCTACTTGTCTGTTTAGCTCTAAACCAAAGTATTCCTTATACAACCTTGAGCTACTACATCTTTCTCTAAAGATTTCCCATTTGGTTACATTGATACAAGCTTTGGTTGCATCTCATTTGCAGTCTGCGCGTGTTAGAATGCTACTAGAAACTTCAGCTGGTCCAGAATGCTGGTGATTGTGGGTATTTATAGGGAAGGCTACTTGTAACAACAGATTCAGTGCTTTCTGGTCTATTTTTTTCTCACAATTCAAAGTGCTGGATATGACTTGTAAAGAACTTTAGACCGGATTATTTGAAACCTTTGTTCTCCCATATAAGGCTACCCAGGTTTTAAGATTGTTAGGAAAGTCCTTCTTTCTGACCAAACAGCACTGGAAAAGTAAGCTCTCCCATTAAGCAGAGTGAGGTATCACACAACTCAGGCAGCAAAATGATGGTGTTGCTCCCTACAACACCAGGACTATTGACTCTGAACTCTCTCTCTCTCTTCTGAGATCCTTCTTCTCTGGGTCATTCAGGATGAAGATAGAAGTAAAGCTAGGGAGAAGCATGAGAGACAAGGGGAAAGAGACCTAGGTTAGGAAATGGTGCATTCAAGGGGACATTAAAATTCTATTTTCTCCTGTGGCATAAACCCTACCAGAGATTACTATAGGAAGCCAGGTTTGGATTATTTATTTAATTAATTAATTTATATCCCTCCTTTCCACAACAAGGGATAGTTTGCCATTTCCTGTCTCACCTCAGGTGACAGAAGCTGAGCAGTAGAGGTACATACGGTGGAAATATGGGAGAGGGTCTTTCTCAGTATCTGTTCCCAGGTTCTGGATTTTCTTACCAATTGAAGTCTGGCTAGTCTCCATCAAGATATTTTTTGTTCAGATAGAGTTAATAGAAATATGAAATAAATAAACAGCACGTGCAAATTAAAATATATGTTTTCTGAAGTGTATATATTAATTTACAGGTTCTGTTTAGTTTTTATTTGAGTAATTGTAATTTAATTTAACTAATTTAATTTTCATTATTAATTAAAATACAGTATTGTGTACTAATTTGCAGTGTTGTTAGCTGCCCAGAGTTCTATTTGTTGTAGAAAGGAGGGATATAAATTAATTAAGTAAATAAATAATCAAAACCTGGCTTCCTATAATAATCTCTGGTAGGGTCTATGCCACAGGAGAAAATAGAATTTTCAGTGTACCCTTGAATGTACCAGATTTGAATGTTTAAACAGATTTGAATGTTTTTGCACAGAAATACATAATGAGGATGGGAAGGAATTGGCTATCCTTCCTAGCCACTCCTTTTTCCCTACCTACTTATAGTCAAGAATGTATTTTAAACTCACACAGGGAAATTCCTACAACACATAGCTGCACTCTCTCAAAATTATCCTGGGAGGATTTACAAATGCCATCTTTTTTTCTGTTTACTGTCAAGCAATGTTGCATTTTATGACTGTGCCTTGACTTGATCTTGTCTCCTTGCTTTACAGGAAGGCATGCACCAAACACTGAGCTCCACCAGTATGTTTACTCCCTGTGGCTTCAGCCCTCATCATCTCCATCCGTCCAAAGAAGGTAATGAAGGAGGGCTGATATTTCAAGATGGAAACCTTACCTCAGCATCTCTCGATGCTTTAATCCAGCATCTTACACCCACTGCTGACTACTACCCTGAAGTAAGTACTTTGGAAATGTGTTTCATATTGAAGAACTAGTTTTTCTGCAAATAATATGCAATATTTTAATTAGGAAGCTTTATTTTCAAAAAGTGTGCAATTGAAAAAGAGCATAATAGTGACACGTTGCTCTTAATGAGATAATGTCTTGCTTGTGACACTTCTGCTTTGAAGGATTATACAACATGAAGTTCCAGATCATGAGGACAAATTGGCAATATTTAACTCTGCTCTAGTGCTCATATAAGAGGAAAATTCTTCGAGGTGAGGTGGAAAAATTTGTATGGCTGCCAGTGCACCATCATAGGCATCCTTCAGTCTCGAGAGACTATAGTAACATGCTCTGTATCGAGAAGTGTCCTCCAGAGCATGAAGGCTGGTTAAAGGAGTATGGAGGATAGGCTGTTACCCAAGCAGCAAATCCCCCCTCTCCATGTTGCTAAAATGGTCCAATGGAAAGGCAAGAGCCAATACAACTGGTTCCAGCAATGTTGCAGGAGTTGGCAGAACGACACAAGCTGCCTTTGGGACTCCAGCTCCAAATTTTGCCTCTAGGTTAACTCCTGAAGCCTTTCCCATGAGTGGATATAGCCAGTGGAGGTTTGAAATCGGAGATTTCCTTCTCCTAGATGGGCTGCCTTCCACGGCTGAGAAGTCCCACCTACCCTGCCTGCTCTAATAGTGCGGAAGTATGATCCGACCCTTAAAACTTTCCTGCCTCCCAGGTGTATGCAATGCTATTTGGTTTTCCTATTTACCATATTAGGGTCAGAGATAGAGTCAGAGAATTTGAGGATTTCATTTAAGGAGGGAAAGCCCCACCTCCTAGGCCATGTGGTAGTGGTGAGGAAACAAAAGAAATCCCAGCAAAAAAAACACTTCAGCAAAATGTCCATGCAGGCAAACCTAGTGTTCAGCCTCAGCTCAGCCTCCTAGGGAAAAGCTATCCTGGGAGGATTTACAATGCACCAGGTCTGTGACATTAAAAAAAAAAAAGCAAGAAGCTGCATTTTACTTTAAAAACAAGGTATGTGGTGAATATGCCCCATTTTTGCAGCTGTTATGTTATTGAAATGTAGTGATATGGTAGTCATTTCAATGGTGGGGTTAATGGGCTGCTGAAAAGTCCTATCAAAGGGCACATGCAAGTATGCTTTCTCCACCTTTGCTGTAGCCTAGACAAGCGAGAGCCCTTCTCTTTGTCACATCACATTTTGTAACAGGTAGAGATCTTCAGAATACTTAGCACGACATAACATTCTCAAAAAGCATCCATAATGTGAATTGAAGGCAGGCTGGGCAGTGCCTTAATTAGACCAGTAGAAAGCAACATACCTAAGCTAGCTTTCAGCCTGCTCATCAGGCTGGGCACCACTGAGCTGGTGGGGGAAAGGCAGAAGAAACTCAACAGTTTGAAAAAATCATGACCAGATGTGCGTTCTGGTTTCCTTTGTTTAAAACAAGTTTCAAAATGGGAGCTGCTGCAGGCTCCAGGTGGAAGTTTAGGTTTCAAATTTCACCTCTGGTGGCGTGGATTGGAAGGTCCTTCCCAGTCTTGTTAAAGGAAGAGATGTAGGGAAATTCCAGTCCCCACCACCAGAGGTGAGATCTGAAACCTACCCCTCTGCCCCGGATCTGCACACCTTCGGTTTGAAACTTGTCATAAACAAAGAAGCCTGACATGCACATCTGGCCATGACTTCTGAAACGTTTTATGATTCTTCTGTACCATCCCCAGCTCAAAGATGTCCTGTCTGAGAAAGACCCAGGCAAGGTTGAAAGCTAATTTGTGTCAACGATTTTTTAGTGGTCTAATAAATGTGTCATCCACGTTTGGCTTTGGTTTATGTACAAGGACCACTCTGCATTTTTTTCTGAACTGTTACCCTTTCTAATCATTTTGAATGTCTGTGCCTGATGGAGGGGTGCCAGAAACAAATGTGCATGTATTAGCATACTAAAGGCCCAGATCTCCCTGTGTGTGCTGGTGTCTCCCACATTATTAATTCTGAGGGGGTTTCGAGGCTGAGGCTGAAACTCCCTTGCCTGGTGCAGCATAGAATCTCATGGCTTCCAAGCTAGAAAAAAGAGCAGAGCAAAGCAACCAAGACCAAATCGTGCCAGAGCAGCTCCCCTTTAATGACGGCTCACAGCATATGGACCTCATTAGCTTTGGGAGGCAAAAAAAAAAGATGAGTTAACAGAGGGTAGGGAGAGGTGTATAAAATTCTACTTGGTGTGAAGGAAGTGGAGAGATGCAAGTTTCTTTCCCTCATTATGTATACTGCTAAGTACAGTACATTGGTCCATCCATTGAAGGCAAATTGCTGGAGATTGAGGAGAGACAGAAAAAAGTATCCTTCACACAGTACAAAGTGGAGTGTTTTACTCCAAGATGTGGTGATTTCTCCCCAGCTTAGATGGTTTTAGAGGATAGGGCTGCCAGTTGCTGACAGTGGTGGGCTTCTGAATTCCAGTTGCTGGGGAACATGGGTGGCTCATGTCATTCTTGTGTAGAAGATGTTAGACTAAATAAGACTTTTATCTGATCCAGCAAGGCCTTTCTTTAGTTCTTACGATGTATGCCCCATGGCCATAATTATATTAAACCTGTGTATTTTGTACATGATGAGGCCCACACTCTTTTATCATAACTAACCATCAAGTCTTGCATGGTGTTGCTGTGGACTTCCTTTGAAAAATTATTTATTTTCACAACTAGTTCTCATTGGATAAATGTTCTTTTCCCAGAAGGCCTATATCTTTACATTTCTTCTGAGCTCTCGACTCTTCCTTGAGCCTCATGAACTTCTGTCCCGGGTTTGTCACAAGTGCATTGAACAACAACAGCTAGATGACCCTGTACTGGATAAGGTTAGTATTTTTTTTATGGTGGAAGGGTTTTTAGAGGTTTGCATTGCAAGTGGAGAGCTAGTGTTCATTCGTACAGAGAGAGAGAGAGAGATAGAGAGAGGTTTCTTTCTCTCTTCTTTTTCCTTTCTGATTGCTTGTTGTTGATATGCATTCATTCCAGTGGGGAGTTTGTTGACGTACAGCCTTTATGGCAAACCACTGCATTTCAACACGTCCTTGCCCAGGAGCAAAGCTCTATGCACGAGGTATACCAGCCACTTCAAGCCCTCTTTTACCTTCCCTTCCAAGCCGCTCTCCATCTTCCTAGGTGATTTCTTTTTCATGTGTTGAAGGCTTTGCTGAAGCCTTCAGGGTGCTAGGAGGCAGAATTTAAACTGTGTGCTCGCAAGAGCAGATGTCATCACAGCACCACTGTATCTGTCACTCACTGCATCTCCCCTTTGTCTTAGGTAGGGTTTGAAAACCATCACTTCAATTCCCCATAGCAGAATGTAGCTGTCTATTAATTTTTCAATGTCTGGACTGACTAAAAGTTTGTGTGTTTACACTTGTATGCCTTGTCTGTTCTAGTACGTAGACAGACATAATATAATCAAGGTTATGATTGCCTTACATAAAGCAGACAGATCATGTTTTTCTTGTTTTATGTGTTCATCCTTGAAAAATAGAAGGCTACAATTTGAGGGTTTTCAGACATATTTGAACTGCACTTCACTGCCTGGTGGAAAATCCATTATGGACATCCAAAATTATTTCTCTTCCTATATTCCTTTTTTCCATGTGCCAGCAGAGTGTCTTTGATAAGGATCCAGTTGCCAAAATGTGCTGGAAATTAGGTTGGAGCGAATATATCAGCCCATTTGACAGTGTCACAGCTTCCATTAGAATGTCTGTAGCACTTGGATTGCAGAAATAGTTCTTTTTAAAGCTCAGTGTGGTAAATATGAGATTATAGACACCCTATCCAGTGATTTTCATACTGAAATTTCAGACTGGTGTGAAATTTATGTGTGGTTTCACCCTTTAAATCTGGTAAGAACAGTCCATATTTGGGCTCAGCAAGCTATCAAATTTGTGTGAAAGGTCTGCTGCCTCCTATGAAAATGCAAAAAACAAAACAAAACAAAACAAAACAAACATCTAGAGAGAAGAGTCATGTCTCAAGATACTGTGAAGTGATATTTATTGTTAAAAGCCATCACATACTCAAATGCATACCTACATATATTAGTTGCCAGTAAGTTGTATTGGAAGTTCTTTCAATAAATATTTCTGCAAGCTGTATTCTTTAACACCCTAAAGAAGGCTTTAAATTGTAGTGATCTAAATCAGTAAAAGCATATAAGCACATGTATTATTATGGCTTACGTCATAGGGAAGACTCAGACAGATATATCCAACTGTCAGGGGGATACACAGTTGATTACAGAATCGTACTCAGAGAGCACTGAGGAATCAATGGTTCCTTCTCAAACTGGGAGGAGACAACAAGTGGGGTACCACAAGGCTCAGTCCTGGGTCTGGTGCTCTTCAACAATTTTATTAATGACTTGGATGAGGGGATAGGGGGAATGTTTATCAAAATTGCACATGACACAAAATTGGATGGAAGAACTGATACCTCAGAAGACATGAATAAAATTCAAAAAGATGTTGACAGCCTTGAGCACTGGGTTGAAAACAACTGAATGAATTGAACAGGGATGAGTGCAAAGTCCTTCACCTAGAGTAATGACCCAAATTTATCAGGAATGACATATGGAATAATGTTCACATAAATGCACAATCTTTAAAATGACAAACCTTGTTGCTTAGTAAAACAGTACATCAACATAAAAGAGGCATCTGATGAATAGTTGGTGCAACATACTTTAGTATAAACACATTTTGTTTAGCTTACTAGTACTGTTTTTCTGCTTCATAAACATGTTCTGCACATTGTCATCCAATTCATTAATAAGTGATAGAATAAAAGATAATGCTTATTACTGTTTAGCAGTAAGGTATAAACAATGGCTTGCTAATCAACTATGACAATCACGGCTGGGTAGCACTATAAGTAAACAAATCTGCTGACCACTGGGGATAGTGGCTTCTTAGCAATCTAAGTAAACAAAGATTAAAGAATATATAAACAGCCAGTGATTTCTTACAGCACCATCAGAAGAGCAGCGAGAGAGAAAAAAAAACAGGTTGTGTATCATAAAAAGACATGAGACACCAGAATATCAACAATGGTTACATGGGTTTTAAAGGTCTGCCTTTAGGTCGGCTTGTAAAGGAGTTCATACAGAGCACCTCAAAGTGAGGTCTGAAAGAAGTGCTTCTCCTCTATTCAGCACAGGTTAGGCCTCCTCGTAATTACTGTGTCCAGTTGTAGACACCACTATTTAAGAAGGATGCCAACAAAATAGAACAAGTTCAGAGAAGGACAACAAGGATGATCAGGGCAATGGAAACCAGGCCCTATGAAGAAAGACTGAAATAACTGAGCATGTTTAGTCTTGAGAAAAGAAGACTCTTGAAATACTTGAAATATTGTCATACAGAGGAGGAGCAGGATCTGTTCTTGATCTGTTCTTACAGAGAGCAGGATATGTAATAATGCATTCAAGTTACAGGAAGTCAGATTTCAGTTGAATATCAGGAAAATGAAAACCTTCCTAACTGTTGAGGTAAAATAAGGAGGGAACCAGTTACATCAGGAGATGGTGAGCACTCCAGCGCTGGAGTCATTCAAGATAAAATTAGATAAGCACTTTGGATTCCTTCATTGAGCAAAGAGTTGGACTCAGTGAACTTAAAGGCCCCCTTCCAATACCATTACTTTATAATTTTACGATGATAACATAAGTATGTCAGTTAGGCATCCTTCAGTCTCGAAAGACTATGGTAGCGTGCTCTGTATGGAGGGCTTGGAACAGCGCCTAGTGTGGCTGAGGAGGCCAATTCGAGAGTGACAATCTCTTCCACACTGAAGACAAATCCAGTCTGTCCCCTGTCCAGCTCCCTGATTTTGCTGCTTTTGTGACTTCCTCTTTGCCTCGGCAAATATGAATATATTTTATGACTGCATGCATAAAATAATAGGCAGGGATTGTAAGTCAAAAATAGTTTTATTTTATTTATTTTAAAAAGTACAAAGGAATAAAAGATTTCAAAGAACATATAAAATAAAATATAAGCACTATGTTTCAAGCTGTCAGTTTTTTCAAAATATAAGAATAAGCCTTTAATTGTCTTCTTTAGAACTTAAACATTATTTGTTCAATATAGGCCAATTAAAAATACTCAATGTATTCTTGAACGGCTGGGATCCAATAGTTGTTGTAGGTTTTTCAGGCTGTATGGCCATGTTCTGGAGCTTTGTTGATCAACAAAGCCTGGCTCTCACCACTGAAAAATACAGGCTGCAAAAAGGTCAATGAATTCTACCCAGCCACAAGGACCGGTGATCACTGCACACAAAAGACTAGCGAACTACACCCATCAATCACAGTGACCATAAACACCCAGAGCACCCAGGCTCCTGAAAAGAACAAAAAGCTGATCCCACAGCTACAAATACTCAACTATCACACACACTGCATCAGAACACAGAGTGCTAGCTCCTGTCCTCTGAAGATGCCGGCCGCAGAGACTGGTGAAATGTTAGGAAGAAAAACCTCCAGGACAAAGCCATACAGACCAAAAAACCTACAACAACCATCAGAAAAATACTCACTTGGATGTAGGTATCAACAAGACCTCACCATTATTCACGACCTCTTCACAAAACAGAGCACATTAACTTTCAAACTCTGACAGCACTGACTAAAAATTCTCTTTCGCATACACTCTTATATACAACAGAATCTCTCCAGCTAGGAACTACATTGGCCAATCAGATTGCATTTCCATTCATAAATATTCTTTTTTACTTCTAACTTCAGTCAACACCTGTCACTTACTATGCAGACAAATACCAACCCATCCATCCATCCATCCATCCATCCATCCATCCATCCATCCATCCATCCATCCATCCATCCATACATACATACATACATACATACATACATACATACATACATACATACATACAAAAGCACAAGAATATGAATTTAGGAAAAGAAAAAGCGAGCTTGGTGGGAGAGGTTTAAACCTACCCTACCCATGTACATTAGTCTTATTCTGGATCACAGGTTTTCATGCTTTCTTGTACATAAAAAAAGAAACTTAATTTCTGAGACTAGTGAGGAGACCCGTACTTAGCCTGAGGAATTCACTCATATGTGAGATTTACAGGACATTTTGGAAAAATGATGGCTCAGCAACTATATAAATACAGTATTTTAAAACAAAAAGTCTGAAAAATGCAAATTTTTAAGAAAATAGACATATTTTAATCATTAGCAAAAATGTATAATTAGACAAAATGTATAAATAAACGTGTGAACCGAGGAAAAATTTTCTACCAATTTCAGTATGGGAGCAAAACAACAAATTCTAGCAACTCAATAAGAAAAAAAGAATGGGAATAAAATGTAAATTGGGTTTGGAGAAATGTAATAAAATTGAATCCAATGGATTTTTCTTTTACATCCCTCTTTAAGATCTCATTAGCTAACTGAAACATTTATACAAGACTGTGCAGATGTAGTGAGACCAGTGCTTGAACGGACTGTGGCATATGGCCAAGGAGAGGGTGATAAAGCGAGGCACTAGATAGATGTTTGTCATCTTCTGCCCCCCACGAATCAATGTCCCAGGAATTTTCACAGGTCTTTAACTATAGTATTGCAGTGATAGTAAGAAAGCTGCATTGCTATGAAGCCTGTTTAGACGGTTTTGTGGGGGGAAGCAGGAAGTCTCAATGCACACAATATAATTTTGTTCGATTATAGGGTGCCTTTACTTTGGATGCTAAACTAAGGAAGCTTTCTGTTTCCATGAATGTATATGTTGTTTTAAAATAGCTTGCTTAGAATGTTCCTGTGACATTTGGGAAGAAGCGTATCCTGCTGCTGTGCCCAATATAGATGATTTGACCGAATTTTATTAAGAAATAGAAAAGAATGTACAAGGCTTGCCTGGCAATGATATTGTCAGGTCCAAATATGCATTTTCAGAATAGATTGTAGCTGTGCAAAATGGAGGAAATCTCTGCCCATTAGGAAAAGCTGTGGTAGGTCTGCATGAGCAATTCAGTCTTTGCAAAACCCATATTTGAGAGCTTGTGTGATGTAGTGGGTAGAGAGCCAGGCTATTTAGGAGAGCAGGTTTCAAATCCTCACTTAGCCATGAAAGCTCACGTGTGCATATGTGTGGCAATGGAAAACCACTCTTTAAACATCTCACATACTTCAAAAACTGTATTAGGTTTACCATAAGTTGGAGATTACTTAATGTCACACAATGACAACACCATACAAGCTGATCTCCTAAGGCAATATTGAGGTTGGGACAGACCTGTCTATCAAATTGTTATACCCTGTCATGCTTTGAAACAACGTTTGGCCACAAACAGTATCAGAACACAGGAACTACGCTCACATACTACCAAGCTGTTTTGCATAATAGTATGTGAACGTAATTTGAGTGCATAATGCTTTCTGTTACAATACATCTGTGCTCTCTTGCTCTCTCTCTCTTTTTTTCCTTTTCCCACCCATCTTTCCCACGCACACACAGCTTAAGAAGAAGTAGAGTTTGGGTGAGTGTGACCCAGTTGAACTATGCTCACAAGCACAGAAGTCCTGGCCTTTCTGCCCTGTTCCGCACCATTCGATTCAGGCCCGCAACCTTGATTAGCTTCTTCAAGAAGAGTAGGCTGCAAGGTGTCCTTGGAGACAAAGTACCATGGGACAAGTTGCCTGTAGGTCACATGGAGCTAGATTTTACTGAAGAACCTGACTTGAAGATGGATGAATGGAGTTGTGCAGAACAGAGAAAGAAGTCCAAGGCAGCAGATGGAAGAGTAGTAGGACACTGTGTTAGGGAAGCTTTGCCACTCCTGTCGTTCTGCCACCTGAGTCAGTTGCCTCAGTTTGGTTAACTGTAGGGCTGGCCCTGTCTCCAGAGTGTAAAGGCCTCCTCATAGGCACTTGTTTATAAGTGATTTTAAAAATGAGAAATAAAATAATCTATCTCTCATCTTATGTCATCAGCAGTATAATTCCTTGTCCACATGTAAGGTTTTCTGGTGCCATACAAATGAGATAATTGAAAATTCAGCTTCGAGATGAATCCAGTAGGCCTTGCTGTTGTAGTGATTACTGAGAGCTGCCTATCAACTTTTCATCCATCCATTTTTGTTTTCAAATTTCAGGCACGGATCAAGAAATTTGGGCCCAAAATTCTGCAGTTATTGACGGAATGGACTGAAACATTTCCATATGATTTTCAGGAAGAAAAAATGATTGGTTGTTTGAAAGACATTATCCACCGGATAGCTCCATGTGATGAGGTAAGGATCTCCAGAATTCTGGAGCTTGGAAATGTTACTGTTTTGGACTATAACTCACAGAATCTCTCAAGTATCATAAGTCAATGGCCATGATGACTAGCAGCCACAGCTCAAAGAAGGAACTCATCCAAGCTGTGCAGTTCTTGGAGGCATACCAGGAACTTGCATCACCAAGAGGTGCCAGTCAGTTCCTTATTGTTAATTATTACTTTCGGAAACGACCTAGAAGTTCTTCTACCATTGCATTTAATTTTCTCTCTTTTTAAAAAACGAATGTAGTTTTTAGTAGAAACGTGCACAAAATGACTAGCTACCTAAGATTTGGGCCGCTATTTTTTATTTGTTTGCTTGTTTTTCATCTACTCTTCCAGTTTTTATATTACATGTATTATTTGTTTTTAATACTGTAAGCCCTCTTGGTTCCTTTTGAGGGGAAAGCTGGGGTATAAATAGTTTAGATAAATGAACAAATGAAAGAACCACCTTTATTGGTTGAAGAATTTCAATAGCAGAATTAGATACTTGGTGGTGGTTGTTTTTTAAAGAAAAAAAATGTTTTTAGGCCATATGATTTTAGGCCACGCTGGTACTCATGGGAGGCAAGTTCAAATGGGGACTTTTTAATAACTTAAATTATGGCCAGTATCAAAGAGCTGTTGCTTTTACAGCTGTGCACAATTTTATGCATGGTTTTCTGTGTAGCATGACAGACTCCTCCTGTTCAGGTAAAACTGGCCCAGTGTGCCCATGGCCATGTGGGGCCAGTTGTTTGGCTCTTTCTTTTATCCCCATATGTAATCTGAGACATGTCATGTCACTTTTCACTTGTAATCTTCCATTACTGTTTTCATATTTTTCCTTACCGCAGAGAAAGTTCAGTAAGGGGAAAAAAGCAGAATGGCTCCATAGTGCTTTCTCATTACTAATACGAACCTTCCATCTGGAAGTGCCTTAACCAGAGCTTTTAAAAGTTACATATTTGAATCACAACTCCCAGCAGTGATAGAATACACAAAGAGAATGAAGAACTGCTGAACTGCTACATCGGCTCCATCTTCTCCCCAAAGGGAAACAATCTCAATCTAAGGACTCAAACCCAATGAAATCCTTCCCCTGTTGTTGTGCCACATTCTCCTTTTTTAAAAAATGATTTAAATTTTAGCGTACACATGAGATACGTGGACATGCAGAGTACTGTGCAAGGGGAGCAAGTTTTTCTGCTCTCCTGCCAAAGGTCTATTTATTTGGGTGCGGATGTGGAATTGATTCATTGGAATCGATTCCGCATATGTGAACACCGCACTTGCTTTTTTAAAATGCCTGCTACCAGATAGCAGGAATTTTAAAAATAAAAAAATAGAAGCACTGAGCTTATTTTTTTAAAAAGCCAGTGCCTGCTTGCTCACCCCTTTGCCTACCCAATCGCCCCCCTCATCTGCCCTATTGCCCCCTCACCCGCCAGGTCACCGTTTGCCTGCCCGGTCATCCCCCCCGGTCACTGCCCCCCTCACCCACCCAGTCTCCCTCTCCCTCACTCATTCCCCACCTGGTGCCCCCCTTGCCCCTTCCAATCCACCCAATCACCCCTTCACCCATCTGGTCACTCCTCCCCCCACTCGCTTGTCCACCTGCCCAGTTGCTTCCTTTCACTCTCACTCTGACAACTGGACCAAGACCAAAAAAATAATAATTTTAACAAGAAAAAAAATTGTAAAGGTGTACGTTTAGGAGGAAGAATCAAATGCTCAAATGTTAAGAGAATGATAAGTGGCTTAGCAATAGTATGTCCAAAAAGGACCTAGGGTATCAGCCGCTCAGTGGTTTTCAGTAACTTTTGTTCTCCATTTCTGTTTCTGCCTGCACAGCTCAGTGCTTCTAAGAACTTTGTACTGTACTTAGAAAGCCTAGGAAGGATTGCCATAATTGACTTTCCAGCATATAATTGTGTGTGTGTGTTTGTTTGTGTGTTTGTGTTTGTGTGTCTGCGTGTGTTCATGTGTGTGCATATCTATATAAAGCCAGGCTTCTTCATCAAAATCAATAATTAGTTGGAGGAATAATTCATAAGGTCCTATTCATATAGGTGTCTCATGAAATGGAAACATGAAAGGCCTTCAGTTCCACGGTGGGATTTGTGGGTGTTTGAAGGGAAAAGTGCATATCAGATCAAAAGGCTCATTGAACGAATCTGTTCTTTCTCTCTCTCGAGACTGTTTGGGATGGTTCCTCACAGCAGTGGTCTCTTCTTTGTCCTGCCCAGTTTCTCAGTGCTCTGTGCCACGTTCAAAAAGATAGGCAACATAATGAGAAGCATTTCTTTTGCTCAGAATTGTGATTTACATTTTGAAAGAGAAGGCTTAATTAAAATCTGAATTCCTAAGCCACCTGCTGGGCTTCCCATCTTCTTAAATGTGTTTCTGCTTAAGAATTAAATGCTCTTGTTAAATATTAAAACAATAATACCGTTTAATAACCAGAGCTGCTATTTTAAGGAGAAAGAGGATTAATTATTACCTTTTGAAGTAATACCATCAGAGGTAGTAGCAGGTAGGTGTGTATGTGTTAATACAGATTATGCAATATCTGTTTATGCAGATTAAACTGCATGGTCATTTGGATATTTATATCTGAACAGGAAAAAATATATAGAGGAGATGGTTATGCTCAGCTACAGTATTCAAAAGTTCATTATGACCATTACATTCTGCAGTCTTTATGTAAGACATGAATTTTTGTGTACCTCCAGAGTTAACTTTCCTGCTGTATGGGAGATACTAACATGAATATGTTTCTGTGTTTCCTATGATATTGTGCTTTGTGGGGGTAGGTCTCCATGACAAACCTTCTGCTTCTACTCTTCTCCATGAAGTCAGGTTTTACTTTGGCCTTCATGGTTTTGATCAGAGAATCTAACCTGAGGGAAATTAAGAGGACAGGTGTTCCATTTCCCGTGATCCAACTCACAGGAGCTCCAGCAAGTACGTATGAGTCCTGAGTAACTCAAATGTAGGCTGTTGGCTGCTTTTGTGGAGAGTTCAGGTTGTTCTTAGGGGCAAGTGGACTAGTTTTCTGAGTGAATAGGAGTCTTCATATTTCCAGCAGGGAAATAGCTTTGTGGACATACCTAATTTCAAGCTGTCGAGGTCTGATACCTGCTGGTGTCATTGCCTCTTCTTGGCAGTAGTGATGTGTTCTTCATAGTTGTTCTTCTCAAATTGCCCAGGGCATCAACAGTGCACAGCAGGAAAAAAATCTGTGGTGGCATACGTCCAGCTGCTATGAGTGATATCTAGCTAGATGACATAATCCATGGACGCTCTGGGTGTCCCTGACCTGATTTGCTAATTTGTGTTGACCCAGCCGTCAATGTTTTCATTGCAGGCATTGCTTCTTCAGAGTGGCTTATGTCCAGATTAGCAGCAGGCTCAAAGCACAGCTAGCTGTCTGAGGGAGAGATTCAGAAGAAAATTTTGTTATCAGCATTTTTTGCTCAAGCTGTCAAACACTGTTAAATGCCCTTCAAAGACTCATGCTTAATAGAGATCACTGTAACTGCTCATACACGGGTCTTTATTAAATACATGTTTTTCCCCCTCAAGAATGTGACACCTGTAATTTATAGCCATGCCTTTACAAGTTTAGAGGAACCTTCAAGTAGGCTTATGCTAAGTATGCGCATGCTGAGAAGATGCCTTTATCAATATTATTTTGGTGAAATGGAAAAATGACTAATTTAGCCAGGAGGAAGCCCCATCTAAGATTCCCAAGGAATCTTACTACTGATTTGAGAGTACAAGATGATGCACCTAGGATGGTCAGTATTTTCAGCTCCTTTGGAAGAAACTGAGAAATTGTTGAATGTGGATTATGGACCTTTATGGAGAATGCAACCTTTCTATCATTGCCTGGGAACAGCTAGCTGGATGAAAGGTGTGGTCTCTCTCTTAGCAAAATGTGAATTTTTAGGCTAAAAAGACCTCTAGCAAAGCAGCAAAATATGCAGTGATGTACATAGCAAAATTAACTTCATGTCTCCCCAGAGGAGGCTACTCCTTATCCATTGTCTCATCAACTGGCATATACAGGCTCAATAACGCATTCTGTAACATTAGTAAGAGAAAGAATAAAAGGTTCCATTTACTCACAATTCCGAATAGATTAAAAGCAGCATATTGTAGAAAAATGATTGGTTGCAAGAAGAGAGTTGAACTGACTGTATGACTGTGTGCAACACAAACTGAATACTGAATGAATAATGATGGACTACCACATAGCTAATTGAATACCAACTGAAAGAAGTGGGAGAAAATACTCTTCAGAGACATGGCTCTCTTTAAGGCAGAGAAGAAACAACTGATTGCTGCTGGATTAACTGACAGTCACCCCAGCCTGGAAAGGTTGCTTCCAGCCAAACCTCTTAAAGACAGCACACAAAGGCTAGAAATGAGAAGGGAATAATACCAGCAATTTATCTTTTGAGCAAAAACTTCAAGGCCAGCTTGGCTTGTTCCCTGGTACTGTGTGTAACACCTGTAAAATATTGGTCCAGACCAAAGGGATGTCGCTAAGATAGACTAGGAGAGCTAAGGAGGCAGGAGCTGCTGTTGCCATTTGGACTGCTAAGGCCGTTGCCAGCTTCGTCTAGGGTTTTGAGCTCTGCATGTGGAACTCATTCTTCTGTGTTATGCATACCCAACTGAGTTGAGGAAGATATCTTGCATTATATAAATGTTCACCCCTTCATGGATTGCTGCCTTGTCGTGACGAGGGGGCTTGAGTAACTCAGAGAAGCTATGGGCTATGCCGTGCAGGGCCACCCAAGACGGACAGGTCATAGTGGAGAGTTCTGACTAAACGCAATCCACCTGGGGTAGGAACCGGCAATTCCACTCCAGTATCTTTGCCAAGAATGCCCCATGATCAGAAACAAAAGGCTAAAAGATATGACGCTGGAAGATGGGACCCTCAGGTCAAAAGGCGTCCAACATGCTACTGAGGAAGAGCGGAGGACAAGTACAAGTAGCTCCAGAGCTGATGAAGTGGATGGGCCAAAGCCGAAAGGACGCTCAGCTGTGGACGTGCCTGGAAGTGAAAGGAAAGTCCAATGCTGGAAAGAAAAATACTGCATAGGAACCTGGAATGTAAGATCTATGAACCTTGGGAAGCTGGAGGTGGTCAAACAGGAGATGGCAAGAATAAACATCGACATTCTGGGCATCAGTGAACTAAAAAGGATGGGAATGGGTGATTTCAACTCAGATGATTATCATGTCTACTATTGTGGGCAAGAATCCCGTAGAAGGAATGGAGTAGCCCTCATAGTCAACAAAAGAGTGGGAAAAGCCGTAATGGGATATAATCTCAAAAATGATAGAATGATGTCAATACGTATCCAAGGCAGACCTTTCAACATCACAATAATCCAAGTTTATACACCAACCTCCATTGCTGAGGAGATTGAAATTGAACAATTTTATGAGGATTTACAACACCTTCTAGAACTGACACCGAAGAAGGATGTTCTTCTCATTCTGGGGGACTGGAATGCTAAGGTAGGGAGTCAAGAGATAAAAGGAACAACAGGGAAGTTTGGCCTTGGAGTTCAAAACGAAGCAGGGCAAAGGCTAATAGAGTTTTGTCAAGAGAACAAGCTGGTCATCACAAACACCCTTTTCCAACAACACAAGAGGCGACTCTACACATGGAAATCACCAGATGGGCAACATCGAAATCAGATTGACTATATTCTCTGCAGCCAAAGATGGAGAAGCTCTATACAGTCAGCAAAAACAAGACCTGGAGCTGATTGTGGCTCTGATCATCAGCTTCTCATAGCAAAATTCAAGCTTAAACTGAAGAGAGTAGGAAAAACCACTGGGCCACTCAGGTATAATCTAAACCAAATCCCTTACGAATACACAGTAGAAGTGAAGAACAGATTTAAGGAACTAGATTTGGTGGACAGAGTGCCTGAAGAACTTTGGATAGAGGCTCGTAACATTGTATAGGAGACAGCAACAAAAACCATCCCAAAGAAAAGGAAATGCAAGAAAGCAAAGTGGCTGTCCAACGAGGCCTTACAAATAGCAGAAAAGAGAAGGGAAACAAAATGCAGGGGAGATAGGGAAAGTTACAGAAAATTGAATGCAGACTTCCAAAGAATAGCAAGGAGAGACAAGAGGGCCTTCTTAAATGAACAATGCAAAGAAATAGAGGAAAATAACAGAAAAGGAAAAACCAGAGATCTGTTCAGGAAAATTGGAGATATTAGTGGAAAATTTTGTGCAAAGATGGACATGATAAAAGACAAAAATGGAAGGGACCTCACAGAAGCAGAAGACATCAAGAGGTGGCAAGAATACACAGAGGAATTATATCAGAAAGTTTTGGATATCCTGGACAACCCAGACAATATAGTTGCTGACCTAGAGCCAGACATCCTGGAGAGTGAGGTCAAGTGGGCCTTAGAAAGCCTGGTTAACAACAAGGCCAGTGGAGGTGATGGCATTCCAGTCGAACTATTTAAAATCCTAAAGGATGATGGTGTTAAGGTGCTACATTCAATATGCCAACAAGTTTGGAAAACTCAACAGTGGCCAGAGGACTGGAAAAGATCAGTCTACATCCCAATACCAAAGAAGGGCAGTGCCAAAGAATGCTCCAACTACCGTACAATTGCACTCATCTCACATGCCAGCAAGGTTATGCTCAAAATCATACAAGGTAGGCTTCAGCAGTATGTGGACCGAGAACTCCCAGAAGTACAAGCGGGATTCCGAAGGGGCAGAGGAACTCGAGACCAAATTGCCAACATGCGCTGGATTATGGAGAAAGCCAGAGAGTTCCAGAAAAACATCTACTTCTGCGTCATTGATTATGCAAAAGCCTTTGACTGTGTGCACCACAGCAAACTATGGCAAGTCCTAAAAGAAATGGGCGTGCCTGACCACCTTATCCATCTCCTGAGAAACCTATATGTGGGACAGGAAGCAACAGTTAGAACGGGATATGGAACAACGGATTGGTTCAAAATTGGGAAAGGAGTACGACAAGGCTGTATATTGTCACCCTGCTTATTTAACTTATATGCAGAATACATCATGCGGAAGGCTGGACTGGAGGAATCCCAAGCTGGAATTAAGATTGCCGGAAGAAATATCAACAACCTCCGATATGCAGATGATACCACTCTGATGGCGGAAAGTGAGGTGGAACTAAAGAACCTTGTAATGAGGGTGAAAGAGGAGAGTGCAAAAAACGGTCTGAAACTCAACATCAAAAAAACTAAGATCATGGCCACTGGTCCTATCACCTCCTGGGAAATAGAAGGGGAAGATATGGAGGCAGTGACAGATTTTACTTTCTTGGGCTCCATGATCACTGCAGATCACCCGAAATTAAAAGACGCCTGCTTCTTGGGAGGAAAGCAATGACAAACCTTGACAGCATCTTAAAAAGCAGAGACATCACCTTGCCAACAAAAGTCCGAATAGTCAAAGCTATGGTTTTTCCTGTAGTGTTGTATGAAGTGAGAGCTGGATCATAAAGAAAGCTGACCGCCGAAGAATTGATGCCTTTGAATTGTGGTGCTGGAGGAGACTCTTGGGAGTTCCCTGGACTGCAAAGAGAACAAATCTATCAATTCTAAAGGAAATCAAGTCTGAGTGCTCACTGGAAGGACAGATCCTGAAGCTGAGGCTCCAATATTTGGCCATCTCATGAGAAGAGAAGACTCCTTGGAAAAGACTTTGATGTTGGGAAAGTGTGAAGGCAAGAGGAGAAGGGGATGACAGAGGACAAGATGGCTGGACAGTGTCTGCGAAGCAACCAACATGAATCTGACCAAACTCCGCGAGGCAGTGGAAGATAGGAGGGCCTGGCGTGCTCTGGTCCATGGGGTCACGAAGAGTCGGACACGACTAAACGACTGAATACACACACATAAATGTTCATGTTGTTCATATAACTGTGAATAAGAGACTCATTTTGGGGAAATTGTGTTTGCAAGGTTCATCTACAGAGTAAACAAATAGCCCCACAGAACTTCAAAGTGTTACATGTGCTAATTGGAAAATGAACTTCAACTCTGTGAAGGGAGGGAGCGTTTGTCTTTATTAACATAGGAGGGATTCAAAGTCTGATTGGCAGACCATCTCAAATGGTCCAGAATGTGGTATTTAAGGTGCATAATAGCACAGTAGTTTAAGTATCTGGCTGCGAAGCCAGAAGTTGGGAGTTCGATTCCACACTGTGTCTCCTTGATAGGGACTGGACTCAATGATCCATAGGTTCAATTCCACCTCTGCAGTTCTAAGATTATTATAAAAGGGGTCAGACTCTAGTGGGTTTTGTTATCTCGTAAGAGATGCCATGCGCAGTTGCTATCCTGTTATGCCATGCTGGAAGGGATGCACTCCATGTACACTCCAAGATTATGATGATGCTATGCTAGTGTGTAAATATTAGGTAGTTTATGGGGCTTTTTTATTTTCTCGTGTGTTTGCTCTGTGTTGTTTAAGATCCTAATTGATTGTTTGCTGTAAATTCTTTTGATGCCATTTTGAAACCTCTTGAAATTTGCCTTTTTGTCTTTTCCACTATAGTTTAGTAAAATATATTTAAAGACTCCATCTGATTGCCTGGAGTTTTTCTTTAGAGGGTATGTGGTAATTAAAACTAGGTCTCATGCACTAGGACTCCAGGAGTGGAGCGGCAGCATTGGACTGTCCAGGTTACGCATGACATGTACACGGATCTTTCCCTCACTTGCTTTTCTTGTTACTTATCTACAAGATGACTCTTTGCAGTGATCCATTCCATGTACAAAAACACTTAAAAAGAGTAGAAAATACCTCAAGTGGTTCAGATTTCTGTCTGCAGAGCCAGAAGTTGGGAGTTTGATTCCCCACTATACCTCTTTGATAGGGACTGGACTCAATGATCCATAGGGTCCCTTCCAGCTCTGCAGTTTGATGATGATGATGATATCAAAGTGTTTGCACAGTGTTCATCACAAGCGTGCATAATACTACAGTACTGTCCTACCTCTCTAGTAACAACTATGGTTGTTGTTGTATATTCATTCCTCTACCACGTGGTGTTGCACATACCCTAATATCATGTACTTGTCCGTATACCTCTGAAATAAATGAACATCATAAAGAACGTATGGTCAAATCATGTTGTGAAACCAACACTATTTGGGCATATACACATGCAGTTATTTGAGTCTAGAATAGTTGGACTTTAGGAAAATATGAATCGCATTGGCTATTGGAATCTGTGTTTAATAAACACAGGACTTTTCAGGTAACAGGTTGAGATAAAGGGCACATGTTGAAGTAGTGATTTTTGTGCAAGATGTTCTGCTTCTTCCCCCCCCCCCCATCCTTATAGTCAAAAGGGAAACTTTATTTACAACAAAGATGAAGTAGAACATGAAGAGGCTCCAATTATTGCCCTTTTTTCTTGTCACTGGATTGACACATGTGGTGTATGTATTGTGGTCAGTGGCCTGAGCTGATGTTTAACCCAGTTGCTCACATGTTTTGACTGAATGTTGTTTTTCTAGTAAAGAGCCATTGGACAGAAGGTGGAGCTAATGCAATTGACAGAATGTTCTAGAATAGTTTGGTTGAAAATAAGATTCTGACCGACTACCTAGTATTTGTTAAATAGGAACACTCCTTAAGCCCCTCTTTTGTTTTCTGGCTTATGATCTATAACCTTTTTCTTTTCTTTTCTTGTGTTTTTCCCTTTCTCTCTTTTCCTCAATTCAGGGTTATTGGAAAAAGATGAATCAACTTCTACAAACTCTGAACCAGAAGCTTGCAACTCTTAACCATAGGCAAGAAGGGATCGTGAAGATCAACGCAGCTGTCTCAGACAAGGCAGTGGTTTTTAAAAACAAACCTCCATCTATTCAAAGAGAAATGATGAGTGTTTGCAGTGATCCTTACACCTTGGCACAACAGTTAACGCATGTGGAACTGGTAAGCTGCAAACAATAGTTTTTGCATTATCTTTAAATTGTATAGATAGCAACTGCGAAATCTGAATATCAGATCTAAGCCAAAAAAAGGCATCCTTTATTATTGCTTCCGACATCATGTGATTTATTTCTCTAAAACTGGGGTAAGCAACTTCAGCAGTTGTGGCTAATTTTCTGGAGCCCCAAGACATGGTAGAGGCTTCACAGACAATCAAAAAGGCAAAGAAAAGAAAAGAAAACAGAAGTGGTGTGAAGTCCTTCTTCAGGTTTAAAGTATGAATATACCGGTAAGTAGTACAGGGGGTCTCTGTGCCCTATTTAAAAAAAGGCAAAATTATACTTTTAAAGGCTACCAGAGGCTGTTGTTCACTTTTTTTGCCAGAGAAAAGGGGCAGGCTAGGATTGGTACCACCTAAAATATCCATGGGAGGCCACACATGGTCACTTTGCTCGTCCATGCTCTTAAAAAACTCCTAAAAACTGTTGTCATCATTGTCTGAATATGGGACCACAAGAGAAAGGCATTAAGTCGTCCCTTCCCTATAAGCACTACCTGACTGAGAGGTGACAGTACATCCGACCTGTAATAGCAAGAGGCATATTTTTAGTAAAATTGCAAGTGCCACAGTAAAAGATAAAATATGTACTGTTTGGGTTAAAATCACTGAAGCTAGTCTTACCTGCATCCATCATTGGAAATAACTATCCTGATGAGAATTTCATCCTGCAGCATGAGATTAATTAATTTTAGTTCGGAAAACAAAGAACATAAAATATCTGTGCTTGTATCTCCTAATAGGCATCTTGACAATGTTCCATCTTTCATCTGATGTTAACTGAGCATTTTACCTGCTTCATATCTCAGAAGATCTCAGGCAGCAAATACAAAAAGCCATCTAAAATAATATTTAGATACATGTATTTGATGAAAGAGCCCACTCCAGCAAAATAATCTGTGGTCAAATATGAATTCCAGGAAAGCTCTAACATAACAGAAGAGGAAATATGCTACTAAATGCCAGTAGCAAAAATTCTATAGTGTTTTAAATCCATCAGTTAATCAGAACAGAATAACAGTGCAGTAATATGATATCAGTAATACTAGTCAACCCGAATGTTTCTGATTTAGAACACGAAAAACAAAATTAACATTCTTCAAATAATATAAAATATTACTTTTAATTAGTCTGTTTTCTTATTTTACTTCTTTAGTATTGGTTGAAACTGTATCATGCAAAGGCTGAAGGTCCTAGTAAATATTGAAAATTGAGATATCTGATTAGATCTCTTTTCTCCAGAAATATTTAGGAAAAAAAGCAAAGCAAAGCGTGCTGCTTATATACCGCCCCATAGCACTTCAAGCACTCTCTGGGCAGTTTACAGTACAAGTTAATTATGCAGGCTACACATTGCTGGGTACACATTTTACCGACCTTGGAAGGATAGAAGGCTGAGTCAACCTTGAGCCGGCTACCTGGGATTGAACCCCAGGTTGTGAGCACAGTTTTAGCTGCAGTACAGCGGTTTAATCTCTGCTCCACGAGGTTCAAAAAGCAGACACATGTGAGTAACTGGATCAGAATCATGGCATTGTAGGAGAAGGTTAATACTTTCCTACCTGACCACACAGACACAAACACATATATTATCCTCAACTCTACCCAACCAAAGCTGCTAATAAAAGTTGTGTCCCCCCCCCCTCAAAAAAAAAATAACAGGTCCCGGTTCCTCTCCCAACAAGGCTCATATGGATTTGTCCTTCTTTAATCTTCCTAGCAATACCCAGTGTGGTGTAGTAGATAGAGTGACAAATTAGGACTCAGGAGGTCTGGATTTAAATCCCTGCTCAGCCATGAAAACTCACCAGGGGTGTAGAACTGATAAAACCTTTCCTTAAATTTATCACTTACCTTGAAAGCCTTATTAGGGTCACTCTAAGTTGGTTCCAACTTGACAGCACAGAACACACACACTACATAATATCAGATTGAATAGTCTGGAATAGAGGGAGCCATTTTCAAAGTAGTAGGTGCCTCAATTTATGAACCTAATTGGTTCAGGAAGATGGGCGTAAGTAGAAATGGTCATAAGTCGAAGCACCATTTCCCGTTGGAATGCATTGAAATGCAATTAATCCATTCCTTTTCTTTTGGAACAATTCATAGCTTTCCATGGTCTATTCTATACATACAGCAGCTGACCACTCTTGATGGCAATATTCAGTAATTTAAAGACTTCCCCCTCCTGTCCTGCAGTCCCCTATCACTTCCTGATGAAAGGGATTTCAAAGGAGCCTTGGGACCTTCTTGGGAGAAATTGGATTGTTTCCAAAAAATCACTATGACTAAATGGTATCATTAGTCCTATGTGGCATAATTTATGGAACAGGATTTTTTCTCTGAAACCAGCTAGAAATGTCAGGGCAGTGTGGATTGCACCATTCTTCTGTTCTTTGTGTGCACAGGGCCACAAAAGTAGAGAAGGGGAAGCTCATTTGTTCTGGCAGAAAGAATATAATGTGCTGTACAAATTAAATCAACATGTGTGCCTTGTAGGTGGGTCTAGAGTGCAAGCTAGCTCAGGACTACAGATCATGCCTTAATGCAACCTTGACTATATCTAATCTCTTGTGGAGATTTTAAAAAGGAGGTTCTGATCAATTGACCTGTGATTTTATCAGTTACTTCTAAGATCTGTTAACCAGTCTGTATAGTTGTAATATTTCTGGCAGTGAATAACAGACATAAATGATTCTCAGGATGGTCTATGACACTTTATTTTTCACTTTTTCTGTTGCAAAAGGAAAGATTGAGTCACATTGGCCCTGAAGAATTTGTACAGGCATTTGTCCATAAAGATCCATTGGAAAGCACAAAGGTATGACTAATTATATTATCGTTGCACCCCTTTCCTGCCCATCAACACTTATATGACTGCATGTGGGTGGGCATTTCTGCCCAAGTGGCTAGAAAATTAAGTTTACCTGCAACAATTTAAACGGGAAGTACGTAGAATATATTTTTCTGAATACTTGAGACAATGACGGAAGGGAATGGGTCCTTTTGTCTTTTCAGCTATTCTTGGTAACTCTTTTGCCTCAGAAGAAGCTGCACCAATAAATGAGTGCCTCAGAGTTAGCAGTATGTCTTCTAACCTCTGTCAGCTCTTTTCCACCAGGATTTAAAACAGAAGCATGGTGTGCAGTTGATTGTTATATGGCTGAAAGTGAGTTGGGTGCTTAGTTGGTTGCTGCATTATTTATTGTGGCAATGGGAAGGAAAAATCCCTTTTTCTTTGGTTGGCTTCCAAATAATTTTGGGGTCTGTCTTTGTAGATTACTGGGTCTGCCAAGCTGCAATCCAGAGATATGTTTTTTGCTTTCAATTGCCTGATGCTTTCCTTCCTCTCTTAGGTGTCGTATCTTCCCCTCTCCTTACCTGTTTGTGTGGTGCATCCTGAAATACTGCTCAGTACAGTGTGAGAAAATAAGATGCTAGGCATAGGGGAGAGGGGACAGAGGATTAGGTGATGCATTTGCAACTAAATTAATTTATTTATATCTTGCATACCTTTGGAATGCTTTATAACCCAGATCGCTAGGCCATAATCTAAGAACTCTATCAATTAAAGTTCAGTGCTTCAGTGTAGATACATAGCCTTTTTACACTACATTAATGTAAAATGTGATTATACCTTTTAAAATCACCATCATACTGAAAACCAAGCACACATTCAAATTCCAAGCCAACTAGGTTTTCTTTCTGTATGGCTAATCAGCTACCCATCTTTTCCTCCATTAGCTGCCTTATTTTGGAAAAGTTTGTAACTTGCAGTAGAAATTCACTTGCCAAGCTGAATTTTGTTAGCCTGGCAGAAAAGTGCAGAGACATTAAGCTGGTTGAGTTGGAAGCAGTTTGTTAGCTGAAGCTGATGTGCCTGCTTGCCTTTCCTTTTTCTCCTGGGGCAAAATCAGGTAAGAAAGAGCCAGGTGTTCATGGCAGGCAGAAGAGGTTATTGTAGGTAACAGTGAGAGGGTGGATTGTGCCAAGCTGCCCAGCCCTCAAAATATAGGAGACACAAAGGCCACTTGCTATAGTTGGAAGCCTTGTTATGCAGGGCACATCAAAAGAGCAGGAAAATGTTGGGAACAGAAAGACAAACAGACAAAGAAAGAAAGGCCACGCTTGTCAAGTCCTTGGATTGCTTAAAGAACAAAGGACCTTCTTCAAGCATGAATAAGACTGAATCTTGAATAAGTTTGCAATGAATGTTCACATTTGGTGGCAAATCAGGTCCTAAAGATTGTTGGCCATTTCCTGTGAGGACTGTAGTCCAAGCTAGGTGGATGGGGTGCATCTTAACCTGCTTAGTGTGGGCCACAGCACTGGATAGATACTGTGACTTAGTTTTTCTCTCTCTAGCTGCTATACACAGACATGTGGAAATGGTATTTATTTATTTTACACCCCTTTCTATTGTATGGGTCCAGGCTGTTCATACTGTGTTTCCCTAAAAATAAAAGGTCTTATATTAATTTTTGCTCCAAAAATGCATTAGGGCTTATTTTCAGGGGATGTTTTATTTTATTTTTTTCATTTACAAAAATCTACATTTATTCAAATACACACATGTCATCTTCTTCTGGTTGCTGCACAATGATGGAGGGCAGAACTGGGGCTAATATTTGGGGTAGGGCTTATATTACAAGCATCCTAAAGAAATCATACTAGGACTTATTTTCAGGTTAGGTCTTATTTTCAGGGAAACGGTATTTTTAAAAGTACTTCCTGCTTTCACATGAGTTCCTCTTGTCACACAAATCCCTTCATCCCCCTTTAATTTTCTCTAGCCTGAGGGTACATATTCTACAATACCAGTGAATCTGCAAACCAAATGATATTCCTTCTCATTTCATCTGACTCATGAGAGCCCCCTTTCCGTTACTATAAGAACTTGCTCTTTATTGTACTCCCCATTTATTCATCACATCCTTAGGCCATACACTGGAAATTATTGCATTAATGAAAGAAAAATTAAATATTTCCCTAAACTCTCTAGTGACTTTTAGCAGGTTTTAAAAAAAAAGAAAGAAAGAAAATAAAAAAAAAACTCAGAGCTATGAATCCTTTCGGGAAGTTTCAGAGAAAGTAGCCATGTTAGTCTGCAGCAGAAAAACACCAGAGAGTTTTGTGGCACCCTGAAGATGAACAAGTTTACGTTGACATAACCTTTGTGGCCTCTGATCAAGGGCCTCAGTTCTCAGAGGCTTATGCCAATAAAACCTGCTTCTCTGTAAGGTACCACAGTACACTTTGTTTTCCTTTCAGGAAGACCATCATAAAGTTTCCTAGGGAGGGGACATTGCAAAGATATTACATTACTGAAGTTCTTAATGCACACCTAGGAGTATGTCCTGTTGATCTCAGTAGGACTCATTTTTCAGGAGGCACGTATGAGATTGCTCTGTGGTTCAGCAGACTAGCACTCATTGTCAAAGAGAACTGGGAGCTCTCAGTCCTAGCCAATTGCCTAGTAACCACAGTCTAAAGACCACATGTCACAAGAATGACATTTTCCGATGAATTTTGTCATCTGAGTGACTTGTTTCACAGCAACCAATGATACAGAAATAGGTCAGAGATAAAAAGATCTGTAGTGAAGAGATTATTCACTAAAAAAAATAAGAGAATGCGAAGGAGGTTGTTGTTTTTTGTGGAGGGGGGACAGACAGTATTTCATGCTATAACTGCATTACTTTATTTTCACTTTGCTGTCTTCTTCTCTAGCCTAAACATAAAATTTGTTTCATGCAAGACAACACCATGGGCAATTGCATTTGCTGAACTCTGGGAAGCCCTTTGAATTAAAGGCATAAACGAAATACATATTATTAGGAAATTCATGCTTGTCTGATTTTATTTTCTCCATATTCTTGTTGCTCTTTGCATACTGCAGTATCCTGGCTGTTAATATTCCGGTGAATGCAGATTGGGGTCAGTTGTCTTGTGTGCAGTCTCTGTAAGGCAAAATGAGACTGTTCATCATATACTGATGTGACTTCCAGAAAGGGATTACACATTGTTGAACTCGTGTCTGCTACCGAGCTAGCTACTGACATTTAAAGCTTGGGTCTGTGTATCCTGTCAATTGATGTATGCATGTCCATACATGGCTTTCAGAGAAATCTATGTTACTGAATACACAACAACATCTGATGATGACAATGATGATAATGATTAGATTAAAACATAACAATGATGATGATTAGATAAAAAGAATCTAGTTTATGTGTCATTTCAGGGTTTTTTGTTTTCCAGCCTTGCTTCAGTGAACAGAAGAAGACTAGTAACCTTGAAGCCTATGTGAAATGGTTCAACAGACTCTGCTATCTTGTAGCAACGGAAATTTGTATGGTAAGTCAAAGATTTACAGCTCGGTTATATCCTTTGCCCCATTAAGCCACTCAGGGATCATTCACTAATAATTGTATCAGAGGATTTGTTCGTAATAATAGTGAAGTGTGTGCTGCTTATGTACCACCCCATAGCACTTAAAGCATTCTCTGGGCAATTTGCAATTTAATTATTCTGGCTACACATTCCCCCCCCCCCCCCCCATCAAACAAGGTATTCAATTTACCAGCCTCAGAAGGGTGGAAGACTGAGTCAACCTTGAGCTGGCTACCTGATTCCGTTGAGATAGAACGCAGGTCGTGAGCAGAGTTTTGACTGCAGTACTGCAGTTTAACCATTGCAGTTTGTGGCTGTTTACCATATTGTTATTGCTGCGTTGATTGTTGTTAATAACACATTTTATATCAGTACATGATACAAAGACACACTATAGCAATTAGTAAATGTGGGGAATGGTAAAATAGATTATTGATAAAAATAGATGATTGTGTGTGAAGAGGACAGTGGTACGGACACTTCTGTTGTGCTCCATTCAGGGGGCCCTGAGCACCTACTCAGCCAGCGCATGAGCCCACCACAGAGGATCGTGTTTCGGAGGGGAGGGTGGTCAATCCTGAAATCAAGGGAGCACATCACTCCTGGAATAGTGGGACCCAAACAGAGGTTCTGCCCGTGGAGATCATGGCAGAGATCCCAGAGATTGAGAGGCAACACCTAGAGGAAATAAAGGGAGCAGATTGTCCCTGGCACCTAGAGGGTATAAAAGTGGCTTTGCCAGGGGTAGAGGCAGATTCCCCAAGGGAGAAGAGTCAGCAGGAGACAGAGTGTCAAGATTGAGGAAGTCAGAAAGGCCAGAGGTGGGTCTCCAACAGAGTGGAGGAGGATCCTGAGGAGAGGGCTGAAAGGATGCTCAGGAGGAATTCTCAGAGACTTCTTGGGTGGAGGAGTCCCCAGAAGAAGAGCCAGAGCCTCAAGAGGAATGGGATTACAGCTTTAAGAAAGAACCCATGGGCCAGGGGTCTTGGTGCAATGACGTGTCCCCAAAGAGAAAGAGAGAACTTCCAAAAATCCCAGCTTCCCCCAAGACCATCTTACTGGGGAGAGAGCATCCAGCATCCTGAGAGGTGGTGAAGAACAGACCAACAAATCAAAAGCCACCCAACTCCAATGCTGGCAAAGAAAACACCTGCAAGAACACCAATGTCAGAATGAAAAGGAGGAGACCAGACAGGCACGCCAGGGGAACTGTGGACCACCACGGGGGAAGAATCCTGTGTTAACATGCCCTCACTTCAGGTGCACCAGCATGCACTCTTGCATTTGCACAGGCTTGTCCGAAACCCCTTTAAAAGTTCCCGCCTCTTCCTCCAGCCTTTGGCAAGCGTCGGAAGGGAAAAATGCTCTTTTTTCCCCCTTTTCCCTTCCGAGGCTTGCCGAAGGCTGGAGAAAGAGGAGGGAACTTTAAAAAGGGTTTCGGACAAGCCTCTGCAAATGCCGATCGCTGCACAGAGGGACCCGCGCGAGTCCTCCCATGCTGCAAGGTAAGCCCCAGGGGACCCTGAAAGCCGGCGCGGGTGGTTTCGGGGCACCCCCGCCAGGGTTCTGATGGCTTCTCCTGAACCATCAGAGCCCTGGCGGGGGTACCCTGAAACCACCCACGCCCGCTTAAGAGCACTTTGGAGGCTTTTCCTGCAGGAAAAGCATCATACAATGAAAAAGTCCCATTGGAACCATCGTTTTGCAATCGCTAAAGCGATCGCAAAAAAAGTCATAAAGCGATTTCATCGTCAAGCGGGGCAACCATCTTGCGAGGCACCACTGTATTTCCTTTCTTCTTGTCTGTACTCATCCTTGATGGCCTGGCCTTCTTTCCATTTCCTGTACATGTCTTTTTTGGTTTTTAAGTCCTCCCTGAGCTTTTTGTGAAGCCACACTGGTCTTTTTTGCCACCTCCCCCCCTTTTTTCTTGTTGGAATTGTTTCTGGTTGTGCCTTTAGATTTTTTTTTCTTTTAGAAGCCCCCACCTTTCTTCGATTCCTTTTCTTGTTAGGATCTCCTGCCACTTATCCTTGTTCTGAGATTATAAAAATTGGAGTTTTTTTTAAATCCAGAAGATGTGTGTGGCTACACTCTGCTTTCCTTTCCTTTGAAATCAAGAATTCTAGAAGGACATGGTCACTCTCACCTAGAGTTCCCTTTACTGCCACTTCCCCCACCAAGTCATCTCTGTTGGTCAGAATCAAGTCAAGGATGGCAAATCCTCTAGTTTCTTTCTCCACTTTTTTGTAAGAGAAAATTATCAGCCACACAAGTCAGGAACTTCTTGGAAGGGCCATACTTCGCAGAATGTGCTTTCCAGCATATATCTAGATAAATGAAATATCCCATCACTACATCGTATCTCTTTGAAAACCCTGCAATTTATTTTTCAAAAGTTTTGTCCGCTTCCTCTCTTTGATTGGGTGGTTGGTAGTAGACTCCAACTACCAAGTTCCTTTTGTTTTTTGCCCCAACTAGATTGATCCAGATGCTGTCAATGGGACAGCCAATCTCCTGTATTTCTGTGCAGGAATGTGTATTTTTGACATACTGTATAGTGCAACTCCACCTCCCTTTTTATTATCTCTGTTCTTTTTGATCAGTTTATATCCCTCAGTTGCTGTATTCCAGTCATGGGAGTCATCCCACCAAGTTTCAGTTATTCCTATCAAGTCATATTTACCCTCCAGAATTAAAATTTCCAGTTCTTGTTTCTTTCCCATACTCTTGGCATTCGTGTACAGGAGGTTGTGTGATATGTGGCCTGTTTGTCTTTGTACATTTTTATGAATATTGTTGTTTTGTTGTGATTATTATTGTTAATGTTGTTATTGTTGCCCTTTTGGTTAGTTTGGTCCATTCCTCTTATTGTCTGTAAGGCTTCATCTACCCACAACTCTCTGCTTACATCTCCCTCCCCCTTCCATTTCAGTTTAAAGACCTCCTGATGAAGTTCTTTATGCTGTGAGCAAACACATTCTTCCCAGTCTTTATTAAATGCAATCCGTCTCTTGCTAGCAGTCCTTCTTCCAGGAAGCTTAGCCCATGGTCCCAAAAACCAAATCCCTCTCGTCAACACCACCTTCGTAGCCAGTCATTCACCCTCAGGATCTTCCGTTCTGTTTCAATTCCTCTTCCGAGCTCCGGTAGGATGGCAGATAAAACTATCCGGGCCCAAAAGTCCTTGAGTTTCCTTCCCAGAGCTTCAAAGTCAGACATGATTTCTTGGTAGCTCCTCTTGGCTGTGTTGTTTGTTTCCACGTGGAAAAGAAGAAAGGGATATGTATCTGTAGGTTTTATGAGTGACGGCAATCCTTTGATGGCAATTTGAAATATCACAATTAAAAACAAACTAAAGTATTTGCAAATATTGAAAGCCCGGGTATGTACGATGATGCAGGGATGACAATTTTTTGTATTTTCTCAATAGAAAATTATAATATGGAATTATTATGCTTTTCCTCCAAATTAACATGGGCCTCCCCTGCTTGAGAGTCACTGCTCTGCATCAGCAAAGCCCTTTCATTTTCTGTACAATACTAAAACTCCAGCATAGTGCTCATCCTGTAACTGATAACTAATTTCAAAATGGGTGTCTTTGCTTTTCTTCCATTAAGATCAAGACTAGAAAAAGTTGGCATAGTTGGCATCAGGCCCAAGAAAAGTTGCAGTAATTGTCATTTTATTGACAGTTACTTGGATGGAGCATCTTTGGAATGAATAGTCTCTTCTAGTGCACAGGTTTACGTGCTGTGTTGGGTCAGTGCTTGGACACGGTTTTAAAGGCATAATCAGTTTTGAAACTCTCTGTAATAGAAGCGTCAATTCTGTGAGCTGCCAGCAATCGGTGCCATTAATCAAACTGCTTGAATGGCATTTTGTAGGTGTTCAGAAATTGACTGCTGGAGCTGCAGCATGGATCTCGTCCATTACATGCTTTTTTTAACAGTTGTATGTTCTGTGCCTCCTTTATCTGTCTCTTTGCAGCCTGCAAAAAAGAAGCAGAGAGCACAAGTCATTGAGTTCTTCATTGATGTTGCTCGCGAGTGCTTTAACATTGGGAATTTTAACTCTCTGATGGCAATCATATGTAAGTATACTAGACTTATTTCCATAAATTGTCATCAATATATACATGAGGTTCTGTTTCCTAAATTCCTCCCTGCCCCAATTCTTCTTGTTCTTCACCTTCAGCGGGCATGAACATGAGTCCAGTTTCCCGGTTAAAGAAGACCTGGTCAAAAGTGAAAACAGCCAAGTTTTTTATTCTTGAGGTAAAATGTTGAGAATTGTCTATTTGCTACTAATATTTTTGTGCATTTATTTAGGCTGACTATTAACAGTACAGTAAGTGAATACAATCTTTCTGTCTGATTTAGGGAGGCAAACACACTTAAATAGCTGAAAATGCCCTCATGGATGAAAACCTAGGGTTGAGCTATATCATATGTCATAAGGCTAAATCCAACCTTAATTCTGTGTTGATCACATACATTGATATGAATGAGACTTAATTTGATTCTAATTTAAATCCCATTGATTTCAGTGGATCTACTGGCATTGGATTTAAGCTGTTACATACAGATCAGGAGCCCTGGAGTGTGCATGAATTTTCACATGGCAATTGGTCATGTCTCCCCACTTTTTAGTCTCCCCACTAAAAAGTATTCCCATTTCTTTTTAAGTCTCCCCACTTCTTTTAAATATAAATTTTATGTTAAAAATTATAAATTTTACTTTTAACATATTAAAAATAAATTAAATACCATATTTGCCGGCATATAAGATGACTGGGCGTATAAGATACCCCCCCCAACATTTCCACTCGAAATATAGAGTTTGCATATTTCTGAAGGGAAATTGTGGGAGTTTAGAAAGATAAAAGAGTGACACCAATGTGATTTGCTTTCATCAGCCATACAGGATTTAACGAAGGCAGCCATCTATGCCACCTTGAGCGTATTAAAGGAGAGGCGGGGCACAAAGGTAACCAACTTTTTGAAGGCCTGTTCCATAGTCTTACAAGTGACAGGGCGGCCAGGTTCTGCTGCGGCGCCGGCAGTGGCTGCCTGGGGCTCTGCCCGGGCCCACCCTGGAAGTTCATGGCCGGCGAGGAGGGCGAGGAGAAGGGGAAGTGGCTGGGTGGGTGGCGGCAGCAGAGGAGGAGGAGGGGAAGTGGCCGGGCGGGCAGTGGAGGAGGAGGAGGAAGAGGGGAAGCGGCTCTCCGGCGGCGAGCGGGCAGCGGGCTCAGTGGCACAGGGCGGCGGGCAGCCCGGTGGTGGGCTCTGGCTGCTCAGGCATGGCCAGCTCTGCTTCCGTCCCTCCGTCTGGACCAACCGCCTGCCTGCCTGCCTGCCCGTCCACCCGCCCGCCCGCCTGCTTTCCTCCCCAGCTGGCACGGCCCCGCATCACTCACTCAACGGTGGTGGCGGCTCCTTCTGAAGTGCACCCGGTGTATAAGACAACACACACACACCAGTTGGAGGCATGTTTTTCAGGGCAAAAAAGTCATCTTATGTGCCGGCAAATACGGTAAATCCCAGGGAAGAGGTTGAAGCCACCTATATCGTGCCCAATGATACCATTATTTTTTGACAGGGACCATCCAAGCTTATCTTACTGTGTTAAAAGGAGCCCTTAATCTTCATCTGCCCTGATGGAACCATTTGTTTGAATTGATAGCAGATTAGACTTACATATTAAGGGAAAGTCACTGGAATTGACTGTGGCAATAAAGAAAATTATTGGACAGGACAAGTTACCTTAGGCAGCAGAGCATAAAGGATGGCAAAGTGGCCTCCCACCTATGACAGCCACTGTTGTGAAGACTCTCACTCTCCGGGTCCCAAATGCTTGGCTTTGAAGGGGTTCCTCAGGCCAAATCATGGGGCCTCTGTAGGTCACTTTCCCTTCCTTCCTCTGCCTTGCTCTCAGAGTTAAACGGGAAGCAGATGGTGGCTGCAATACCACCTCCATGCCTCCTTTCCTGTTTGGTGAGATGGGCGCTAAGGTGCTCCTCCTCTGTATAGAGTTTTGGTTATAGGTTGGCCCTCCCTTTTAGTATATCATGACCTGGACACAACTATCTCCCTGTTAGTTTAACTATTTTAGAACCCTATTCAAGTGGTGTTTTTTTTTAAGGTGTATATTTGAAAGCACAATTAGGGAGAGTTTTAGCCCCATCTTGCCTGTTGCTGTCTTCACCTGAAGAAGGAAAGTCTCAAGAGGAGACTTTAGTCTGCTGCCTTTCCATGCAAGGTGGTTTTTCGAGACCTCCAAGTATATGCAGTAGAATAGTTCCTGTTCAGACAGTTCTACTCCCTGTAGAGAGAGTCACAGCCAAGGCTATTAGGATGAGCTGCAATGGTCACTGGGCCCACTTTGGCCACAGAAATGGCACCCTTAAATATTGGTGGCAAAGGGTAGGAGGGGACAATTTCCCTATTTGTTGCCAAATCTCAGTGGCAAAGCTCTGGAACCATTTGGAGCAAGTAAAATTCCTGGTATAAATATTTTTCACTTAAGTGCTATCCAAATATGGCAGCATATTTTTCCATCATGTTTAGAAGGCTGCAAAAATGACCTTAAGGGCTAAGTGATAACAGAAAGGCTGTAGGCACAACATGCAGCAACCAGAACTGAGCAGTTAGTGTGATACACATGACTTTACATGTACACAAACTGAGTAGAAGCTGCCATTTGTTGAGTACTACCCTAGCAACAACAAATGAAATAATAATCATCTACAAAAATAAAGTAAAACAAAACAAATCATCTGGAGGCATTCTTAGAAGAAAGCTTGCAGAAATCCACATAAATGGATTGATCAAATTTGAAATATAAAATGTTATTTCCAGAAAAGATGAAGATAAGCAATGGACCTGTAAAGGACATGCTGAATAGTTTCTGTACCATTTCATCCATAGCATTTACCTATTATCTTTGAAACATAGAAACTTTGTGATGCAAAGGTTATCCAGATCTGTTCTGAATTGATCACTTATGTATGGACTTTCTCCCCTTACATTTAGCATCAAATGGACCCTACTGGTAATTTTTATAACTACAGAACTGCACTAAGAGGAGCTGCCCATCGGTCCTTAACAGCACACAGCAACAGGGAAAAGGTATTTTGTTAATTTAACTTTTATTAATATTACATGATGAGTGGCAATTTTGACTAAACAGTGAGAAGGAACTTCCTGCCAGTAATAGTTGACAATAAAACAGATTGCCTTGGAGGTGGTGGATTCTCTTTCAGTGGAAATATTTAAGTAAAAATTGGATGACCGCCTGTCAGAGTTGAGTTAGAGGTGGATATCCTGCTTCTGCAGGGAGTGGGGTTTGATTACCCCTGGGGCTTCTTTCGAGTCCTGTTTCAAATCTATAATTACATGAAAGTTGTTTATAGTTTCTTAGGTACAGATGGGCAAACCAACTGAGTTTCATTCTGCTCACTTGATTTTATATCCTGTAGTGACTATGTGGATTGTATGGAGTATCTTTTTGAGAGTGAGGCCAGTATAATGTTAATAGTGTGATAAGATTTTATTTTTCAGAGGCTGAAAACTACTTTCTTTTTTATCTGAATGTATAACACAATAGTGCTGTGAAAATGTTTGTGTGATCAATCCAGATTCTAATAAGGTGTACTCACATTTCATAACCAATTTGCAGTCATCAAGTCTTCATTTCAGTCATATTTTAAGCTCACTTTGAATTAAATTCAATGAGATGTTAGAAGTGCATTTGTTGAAAGTGTAGTTATCATTCATTGCTGGTCTCATACCAAAGTATCTCATTGCCTTTTTGAAGTATATTTATAACATAGGTGTTTGTTGGTGTTTATTTTTTTTTTATGCCTTACACTTTTTAAAAAAGGAATTAAACTTTACATGTATGGTATAGCGGACAGAATGTCAGACTCAACCTGGGACCGAATCGCTGCTCAGCTCTGGAAACTCACTGGGAATGGCACCAGTAAAACTCACTGAATATCTGGCAGAGCCTGAAAACCTTGTTAGGGATGTGATAAATCATATGTTACTTGATGGCACATAACACACATCAGTTTATTAAACTAAGCAGTTCCTGAACATGCCTTCCCCCCACACCACACACACACAAAACCACAAAAATTAAAAGTCAGCATTGATATTTTAGTTTATGAATTGCTTTGGGAAGTTCCAGATACAGATACACAGAGACTATGTATACAGAATACATTCTACTTGAATGCAAGTATGTATTGCATCATTGAGAAGATTTTTTTTCAGACAAGTGAAAGAGATGAATGTTACTGACTATCTGATTTAGCTTACAAATTTTAGGGCATTTAAGCAGCCAGAGACTGCTGCTCACAGAAGACTGCACATTCAATATGTCCTGCATTTCAGTGGACGTTTATCAGAAAGTACTGTAACTATATGAATTTCGTTGTATGGGTATACTGTGTATATACTTACAATGACAATAAATTATATTATTATTATATTATATTATTATTATTATATGGAAATTTTAATTTAGGGCAATAGACAACAGAAGCTGAACAGGAAACACATAATGTTGTTCGGTCAGTTCTGTACCTCCTGACAAAATATGTATTCTCTAGAGGTGAAGAAACACTCCTCTACAATTCTGCGTGGTTCTTGTCATTGTTTACTAGTTTATTTATTTACATAGTGATATCCTGCTTCTTTATTTATATTCCCAGAGCAGCTAACAAAGTAGTAAGAAAGGAGAAAAATGAAAGGTAAAAGAACACAGAATCACAGAAAGGCTGAAATCCTGTTGTGCAGCTTCATGTACACAACCATGATGATCTTATTATCAGTGGCAACTTCCTACTGAATAAAGGCAATCTTGAGGTGCACACTAACACACAAAATGACAAAGTTGCATGCACCCCATAATCTCCAAACAAAGCCTTTTATCTGTGGTGTCGTCATCATTGTGCATGTGGAGCTGCACAACAGAGTTTCAGCCAATAAATCATGTAAGTAAACACAACGTATAAAATTGTGTTGCAAAAGTTATAGTCAGCAGATCAAGGAATAGGGTTGTATCCAGTGTTGGATGGGGTTGCACCCCCTCTAAAAACACAAGTGTGCAGCTTGGGGTTGCTCCTGGATTTGTCTCTGAGCCTGGATTGCCAGGTTCCAGTGGTGTCCAGGAGTGCCTTTGCACAAATAAAACTGGTGCGCGAGCTGCATCCATTCCTGAAGAGGTCTGATCTGGCCATGGTGACACTTGCCTTAGTTGCATTCTGGCTGAATTACTGTAACACCAGCTATGTGAGGCTGCCTATGGAAAATGTCAGGGAATTTCATTGGGTCCAAAACACAGCAGCCAAATTGCTAACTGGGGCTGGTCACAAGAATCACATAACACCCCCAGGCTCCATTCTCTCTCTCTCTCTCATTCCATCATGCTGTCTTCCCTATCTAGTCCCATTCACTTCTGTATGGCTCATTAGTCTTCTAAAATACTAGCAAAAAGTTTCATCAATGGCTACTGCATACGTACTTCAGTATGCATGTGCAGCCAGAATTTATACAGTATATATTTTATTATGTAAAACAAATAAGTTTAATATGTTTAAGGCCCCTTATCTTGAAAATAACATTCTCATGTAAATTTAAAAACAGAGCTTGGTATCATCAACATAGTGATGGCCTCATACCCCAAATCTCTGGATGATCTCTCCCAGTGGTGTCTTGCATATATTAATGAGTGGTGGCAGCGAAAATCATTCCTCTGATCAAACAGGCATCTTCACTCTTTGTGGACAGCAGAGATTGCTCGGTGAGGAAGAATACAATTTTATCCTAAATCCCCCCCATCAGTGGATGCCCATAAAAATTTGGTAGTCATTTGCTTTGCTGTAGCAGATCTGCTTACTTGAAGCAAACCTGTAACAGTTACAAAGAGAGTAAAGGGAGGGAGAGAGTCAGATGGAAGGAAGAAAAGGGTCATGTGAATAAAGTATACAAAACCATCTTGTCTAACCCAGCCTTCCCCACAATCCCTTCTATTCACTTGTCTCTGAGATAAGTAAACCTGTTAGTCAAAGCATTTGGAGATAGGAGGCTAGAACTAAAGGAAACCTAGATGAACTTCTGGATAGCTCGGTGGCTTAGGCATCTGGCTGTGGAACCAGAGGTTGGGAGTTCAGTTCCCGTCTGTGCCTCCTTGACAGGGTCTAGACTCAGTGATCCATAGGGTCCTTTCCAGCTCTGCAGTTCTAAGATTATAACATTTTCTGGGTTATTAATATCCACTATGGACAGTCTCAGTTTAAAAAGGCAGAGTATCATGTCAACTAAAGTCTTGTGTGTCAAGCAGCAGCTTCTGAACCTGAGTTAAATGTAGCAAAATACATATCCTTCAATAGTGTGTTAAGCCTAGTTGGTATTCAAGTCCAAATAGCAATGTGTTAAAGTGATTAAAAATGGACTAGGAAGACCTGAGTTAAAATTTCACCTGGCTGTGAAGTTCCCTAGGTGAATTCACCTTAAGCCAATCATACTTTCTCAGCTTGACCTACTCCTCATGATTGCTACGATGAGAAAATGGGATGGAGAAAAGTATGTGTGCTACTTTGAATTCACTGGAAGAAATTAAGTCAATACTTTTCTGATGGGGCAACTAGCCATAGGAAACTAAGGCCTTCAGGGCACCTTGCTTCATGTGCTCTACTTCACAGTGACAGTAGCACAGTCACAGTCCCTAGGCACCGTGTGCGTCCTGCAGAAGGCCACCAAAGGACCACTGGTACAGCTTGACATGTGTCTCTTGTGGCTGTGTGCAATCAGGGTTCCATTCTAGAGAGAATGGCCTTTGTGTCAGGATTTCCATTTGGGTTATTATCCCCCGTGCTGTAGTTTGTAAGCGTGGAATCACAGGTCATCGTATCTTGTGATAGCTCTGTAACTTCTTGCATCATGTTTGCCTTGATTTCTTTAAGGTTAAGGGTGGAATTCTGATAGGGAGTAATAGCAAAGAGATAGGAGTTAAATGTATTCTTGAGGCTTTCACGGCCGTGATCTGATGGTTGTTGTTGGTTTTTCGGGCTCTTTGGCCATGTTCTGAGGGTTGTTCCTTCGTGTTCTGAAGGTTGTTCCTACTCCAGTCCTCTGAAGGTGCCGGCCACAGAGACTGTCAAAACGCCAGGGAGAACAACCTTCAGAACACGGTCAAAGAGCCCGAAAAACCCACAACAACCATCAGATAGGAGTTAAATCATCTTATGTATCCTAATTGTTCACCACTATGTCCTGCGTGCAGTAGCTTCAAAGAGGACATGCTCCCTGCTGGGACTCTTGCTCCCTCCCTTTCTCTTCTTCTTTTTTATTGGATGCTCAGCACAGAGCTACCATAAATAACTTGAGGACATTTCTTGCCGACACCGGTGGCTTCTCTTTTTGATACTCTTTCCCGGAGTTTTTCCTTTGCTAAAGCTATAGCATGAAGGACTGTGCTTTAGAAGCTACAGTTCTGTTCATTCACAAAAAGGCCTGAGGATATACTTGAAAGATATGCCCATCTGACATACTTATTCTTACTTTAATAGAAAATATATCTCCTATAGGAGAGACAAGACTCTAGGTGAGTCTAAATCTTTATAAGGGAGCTCAATGATCCAGGGCTTTCTGGTTGAAGAGAAGTGCCTCTGTGCTACAGTGGAAGTGAAACTATAGCGAACAGACTTACTTCCTCCAAGCATAACTTATTGTATGTTAACCTAGTCATCTACTAACTTATGTTTATTTTATTTGTTTATTTGAGATCAATTTCACCTTTCTTGCAGAATTACAACTCAAGGCAACTAGATGGGGAGCCAAAGTGGCTTAACTACCCAACAGTTGTACAACTCTCCTGGGCTAAAAATGCCTCTGAGAAAATATTGTCTGTGGAAAGTATACAAATAGAATAGGAGATGGGAAGTGGTATATAAATCTGTATGACATAGGCTATTCAGATTATGAGCATATTCTATCTGTGTGCCTATTCTTGGAGCAGCATCTTAATAAACAAAGAGACACTTTGACCCCAAAGTCAAGGCTGGTCAGGTTATTGAAGTGCAGCGCAAAATTGGCCCTTTGTCAGAGCATACATTGGCCTCTCAATAGATAGTCAAGTGGCTTATTTGTAAACAAATAATATTGAACACTATTGTTCTGTTATGTGCCATCAAGTCATTTCAGACTTTATTTATTTAGCTTATATACTCCCTGATATAGTGAGGACACTAATTACGTAACAGAGAATACAAAACAAATGATAAATACTCTCAATGTCCTTAATAAATTAATAAAACTAAGAATATTTATTTATAAAGCTTATATTATGGCAGCTCTATGAATTACTGACTTCCAAAAGGTCCTGTCATTAACAGTCCTACTTAGGTCTTGCAGAATAAAGGCCATGACTTCCTTTATGAGTCAGTCCATCTCAAGTTAGATCAACTCCTGTCATATTTGGTCTTCCTCTTTTTCTGCTGCCTTCCGCTTTTCCTAGCATTCTTGACTTTTGAAGGGAGTATGTACAAACTTACAATAGCCTCAGTTTAGCCATTTTAGCTTCTGGCAAGAACCATGTGGTTAGTTTGCTAATGTAACGCTTATAAGAGAAATTAATTAGTGTAAGTATTTGTCACTTTATTTGATGCCTCCGGCCTTTACACCAGATAAGGATCAGGTTCAGATGCATACATCTATCTGGGGAAACAAACTTGCAACACAGGTCTAAATCTAACTGTTAGCCCCAACTAGAGTAGATCCATTGGATCAAGTGCTGAATTGTAAAGCAACATTTACATTAATCACATTGATTCTGTGAGTTTACTCTTACTGGGAATAGCAATTAGATTTAGGTCATAAATTGTTGTCTGTCGTTCACTTCATTGAAGTTTCTGCCCTCTGCTTTAGGTGGCATGTCATGATGAATTACAATAAGCAAAATGTCATAGCAAAATGTTTGCTTGTTTACGTTGAATTGTTAATTTTTGTTGCATTCCACTATCTCGTATTCCATGACTTTCCTATCCATTTATAGTTGAATTAATCTGTTTGTTTATGATAATATTCTTGTTGACATAATGATCTTATATTTGCTTTAAAATGCATGCTACTGAAATATTAATAGGCATAAAATGAAACTTTTGAATACATTTAATCTCCATAGAATTACCTAGCTTGTATATAATGAACAAGGAAAAAATGTTCAACATTGCAGTTATTGTAACTTATCTTTCATATCATGTCTCCCCTAGGCCTAGCTAGTATTAGTGTTTCTTCATTGCAATATTGTACATTGAAAAGTTAATCTCTCTTTTCTTCTTGTGAATGAGCTGTTCTTTCATGCACAAAGAACAGAACTGCAGAAATAATAGTTATGTCATCTCTTCACAGATTGTGATCCCATTCTTCAGCCTACTGATCAAAGACATTTACTTTCTGAATGAAGGATGTGCCAACCGCCTTCCAAATGGGCATGTGAACTTTGAAGTAAGTAAAACACAGGTCTTTCTCATGTACAAACATGGCCAGGGGGTTATTTTGGATTGCTTGGCTTTAACATAGACCAAGACTGAATCAAAGAAGAAAAAGAAAAAGATCAATTTCATATAAAATAGAAAGAAAGAAAGAAAGAAAGAAAGAAAGAAAGAAAGAAAGAAAGAAAGAAAGAAAGAAAGAAAGAAAGAAAGAATTGAATGAATGAATGAATGAATTATATTTCAAAGGGCAGGGATGGGGGGGGGGGAAAGAGAGAGAGATTGGGCCCAAAAGAATACCACATGTACATCAGAACTTACCTGTGAATTTCCTAAATTTCAGGTCATTTGAAAAGCTTTGTTTGAGAGCCAAAAGAGTCTCTGAAGAACAATTTAAAATACCACAAGGGGGCATTGTCAAAAACAGAAAATCTTTACTCCTCCCCACATGGAAAATTGCACTCTGACCACCTATAGAGCTCTTTCTTTGAATTCCAATCTTCTCTGCAGCTGTCTTTGGTAGCACCTGATAATTTCAGGTAGTACTGAGCCAGGGCAGTTTGTTTAGTTTGCAGATTTGTTTGGTTTGCTTTTTACTGAACATTTGCTGAATTTGCCTTTTTGGAACCTAAGGGTTAACCAAAACATAATTTACCATCAACATCCAATGTGCATTAAGCATAAGCTCATATTTAGGGGAAAGTGCACAAAAATGATTGAAATATCCTTGGAAAATGTGAAGATTTAGCAAAGTATATTAAACATTTCCCAATAGTTATACATACACATTGTGATACTGGTGATGTGTCCAAAGTCCAATGGAGAAATGAGATGGAACAAAGAAATGTTTTAAAAATGAAAATCTAAGCAAAATTGGATAGAGTGGTTGTTGTGGGTTTATTGGGCTCTTTGGCCATGTTCCGAAGGTTGTTCTTCCTAACGTTTCGCCAGTCTCTGTGGCCGGCATCTTCAGAGGACAGCACTCTGTGCTCTGGCTGTCCTCTGAAGATGCTGGCCACAGAGACTGGCGAAACATTAGAAAGAACAACCTTCAGAACACTGCCAAAGAACCCCAAAAACCCACAACTACCATTAGATCCCGGCAATGAAAGCCTTCACGAAAAAATTGGATAGGATTCACCTGTCTTTAATAAGATTGTGGCAAACAAAAGTCATGGCAACTTTTGTGTTTTTTCTCCTTCCCACTTAAAGAAACCATCCAAAACTGATGCTTGGTAATGATATAAATGTGAATAACGGCAGTAACATCCCTGCCAAGATGCTAGGATGGGACAGGCCATCATCCTATTGATAAAGTTGGGCTGTAACAAATTGCTGGTAGCTGCTATATCTAGTCTCAGTTTGTATCCACACCTGACTGATTCACAAGCTCCTTTGAGAAGAGGGAGAATATGCCTGTATGTTCTCCCTTGAAGAAGAAGAATACATCTGTATAATCTACTTAAGAACAAGAAATGAGAGTGTTCATGTATAGTGGTGACTCTTTTATTTTACAAGTTTAAGCAATATAACTAACTATTCTGTAGGATAAAATATCTGACCGATGGTCTCTGCGAAGCTGTCCTAATTTTTTTCATTCCAAGTGTTGTAGCTAAAGAACAAGCACCTAATCAATTTAATATTAACCTAGAGATGTGTTGGTATTTGTTGATTCTTTGCTATCTATTAACATCTGTGATTGTTTAAGACTGTTTATAGCTATTTAAGGAAGCCTTTGTTTTTGATTCTTTAATTATTCTGTTTTGGATTATCAATTATTTAAATAGGATTACTATGGTTTGTATCTATGACTTTGTATTTTTCATCTCAGTGTATGAATTTTTATGACAGTATTTATGTATATGGCCAAAAATTAATTCATGCAATTCCTTATGATATTTAGCAGGACTGTAGGTATTTCTGTAGTAGGCAATTATTATCTTAGAATCTTAGAACCAGAGAGCTGGAAGGGACCCTATGCGTTACTGAGTCCAGCCCCTGTCAAGGAGGCATTGCAGGGAATTGAACTTCCAACCTCTGACTCCGCAGCCAGGTACCTAAACCACTGAGTTATCCAGTTATTGTTACTGTGTGAAGAAAATAATAGTAAGAGTAAGAAAGATGTAGTGTAGGTTGATAATACATAAGTACTGATTATTATCTGAATAAGATACTAAGTTTGTATTGAGTAGCTGTATAGCTCCTTAAACACTTGAATATATTCAACATAATGGGAAAGCTCCATTGGCAGACTTCTAACTAGTGGAACAGTGGAATGCAGTAGAACTGGATTCCTGCAACATTTCCCTCTCATTCGCCAAAACGGGCTCTTCAGGATTAAAGAATTAAGGAGCTGGTAGACAGCATCTTAAAAAGCAGAGACATCACCTTGCTGACAAAGGTCCGCATAGCCAAAGCTATGGTTATTCCAGTAGCGATGTATGGAAGTGAGAGCTGGATCACAAAGAAGGCTGACCAGCGAAGAATTGATGCTTTTGAACTGTGGTCCTGGAGGAGACTCTTGAGAGTCCCCTGGACTACAAGGAGAACAAACCTATCTATTCTGAAGGAAATCAGCCCTAAGTGCTAACTGGAAGGACAGATCCTGAAGATGAAACTCCAATACTTTGGCCATCTGATGAGAAGAGAAGACTCCCTGGAAAAGACCCTGATGTTGGGAAAGTGAGAAGGCAAGAGGGGAAGGGGACAACAGAGGATGAGATGGTTGGGCAGTGTCATCGAAGCTATCAACATGAATTTGACCAAACTCCAGGAGGCAGCAGGAAGACAGGAGGGCCTGGCATGCTCTGGTCCATGGGGTCACGAAGAGTCGGACACGACTTAGCAACTAAACAACAACAAAGAGAGCACTGTAGGAGGGAAGAATGGGGAATAAAACTGTGACACACAATGGACAGTGCATTTAATATTAGTCGAAGCTATGTATATGAAGGAAGTCTTCAGTAAAGAGCACCAAAGCCAAAGAGTTGCTTGCGTTTTACATGAGAAATGCACATTGTATGACTGACATCCCAGAATATTACTTTAACTGCATATTAAAATATAACAGCTTCATGTTCTTCAGCAAATTAGAGAAACAGAGGGAAAGGTATTCAGGGTAGGTGAGGTGGAATAATTTAAATCATGCTTTTTAAATTACGGTAAATCACACACATTTACAATGGAAGATCTTTGTCAAATATTGTAGCTTTAATGTTCCAGTGATACACTGTTTCCTTTTCATGAGATTTCCCCTTCTTTCTGTTTGCAGAAATTCCTGGAACTGGCTAAACAAGTAGGAGAATTTATAACATGGAAACAAGTAGAATGTCCATTTGAGCGAGACGATAACATCATCCATTACTTACATACTGCACCCATTTTTACGGAAGACGGTGAGAAAGTCCTGTTTTTATGAATGCTGCAGTGCAATGGTTCTCGTCCTTCATCCTTTCAGATGGTCTGGACTTCATCTGCCCGAACCCTTGGCCGTTGGCCATCCTGGTCAGGGCTTCTGGGAGCTCATGTCAAAAATATTTGGAAGGACAAATCTTTCATACCACTGTTAGAATGGTAGCAGGGCTTAGAAAAGTAACTGTAATGATTAAGGTGCAGTACTGCATTCAAACCCTCTGCTCAAGACCTGTGTTCAGTCCTGATGGGCTCAAGTAGCCGGCTCAAAGTTGACGCAGCCTTCCAAGGTCACTAAACTAATTCTCCAGCTCACAGGGGGTGGGACAGTTTGTAGGCTGGATAATTAAATTGTAAACTGTCCAGAGAGTGTTTTAATCACCACGGAGCAATATACAGTGGTGCCTTGCTTGACAATGTTAATTCATTCCAGCGAAATCGCTGTAGAGCAAAAACATCATAAAGCGAAATTAAAAAGCCCATTGAAATGCATTGAAACCCGTTCAATGCGTTCCAGTGGGCTGAAAACTCACCGTCCAGTGAAGATCCTCCATAGAGGTGGCCATTTTCAGGCGCCTGTATAGCAAAAAATGGCTCCTAAAAACAGCCATTTTGTACACCCGGCGACCATTTTGAAACCCGACGATCAGCTGTTTTTAGATCGTCGTAATGCAAAAATCGGTTCCCGAGGCAGGGAACCAATCATCGTGAAGGGGATTTTTCCCATTTAAACCATCGTTTTGCGATCGCTTTTGCGATCACAAAGACCTAATCATCAAGCGATTTCCTCATTAAGTGAGGCAATCGTTAAGCGAGGCACCACTGTATAAGCAGCATACTTTTGCTTTTTGGCCTGGCCATACTGAGTCAGGACTTTGGGCACTCATAGTCCTCTCCTCCACCCCCACCCCAAAATTCCTCCCTTTTAAAGCACTGTGTGAACTGATGATAGCTTTGAATTGAAAATGTGGTATTCAAGGTCTGTCCTTCTACAAATTCTCACTGTCTAGAATAGGCAGCTAAAGAAGTGATCCTCTGAGCTCTTCTCCCACAGCTTCTCAACCGGGCGTTGTCTTTGTAGCAGATCATCCCTGTAGTATTCACAGAGGAATAGGCCTGGTGGCCATTCTGTGAGAGGCTGTCATGAATGTCAGTCAGGCTGTAGCTGAAAGCATTCAGAGAAAGAGCAAGTCAACCAGTCCCTCTCTCTCTGCAAGTAAAGCTTGTAGCGGCTCAAGGCACAGACAGGAGGGCCCCAGTCTCAGCAGAGAAAGATTTACCATTTAGGCTGTGCTTGCAGTGACATGTGCGTGTATGTAGCAGGGGGATAATCCTTCGCATTCATAAATGGTTTTCTGTGTGAGTTCTGTCCTCCCTGTCTAATGTGCCACTTTGTGTTCTATCATTTGCTAACAAGTTAATTCAGTCATATCTCATGATCATCACATCAGAAATAGGAGCTAGATTTGTTAGCATTGCCTATACGTGCCCATCGGCCTGGGTGACTTTGGATTTGTTTTTCAACTTCTGGGTTTTTTTTTAAAGAGCAGCCTTCAAAACCTATCCATGCTAATTACATCTGACAGTTGGGACTCCATTGGCCATACATAAATTTAGAGCACAGAAAGGAAAAATATGCTCAAGGCCCATGAACAACAACTGTCAAGATGATGATGATTATAATGATAATAATGATGATAATATAATAATAAACAAGCACTCCAAACCAAGGTGTTGAAGGTAAAATCAAAAGAGTTAGTGCTAACAGCAAGTGTCGACTTTGCCAAGAAAAAGATGAAGCTGTGTCGCACCTCATCTGTGAATGTCTAACGATTGCACAGATTACAAAGTTAAACATGATAGAGTGGCAAAGTTAGTGCACTGGTTATTATGTAAAAAATATAACTTGCTGGCCTCAAAAAAAAAAAAACCTCTACATCAGGTAGAGAAGGTGTCAGAAAATGAGGAAGTCAAGATCTTGTGGGATTTCTGGATCCAAACAGACAGACACCTTGAACATAACACACCAGACATAGTAGTAATAAAAAGAAGAAATGTCTGGATCATAGACATTGCAATTCCAAGGGATGCCAGAGTTGAAAATAATGAATTGGAAAAATTAACAAAGTACAGAGACCTGACAATTGAAACATCTTGCCTCTGGAAGAAACACACTTCAGTGGTCCCCGTAGTCATTGGGGCTTTGGGAACAATATCAAGAAATTTCACAAAGTACTAAAAGCAGTTGCAGATCTCTGAAATCACACCACAATCAGAGTTACAAAAACGGCAATATTAGGAACAGCATACATACTGCACTGATATTTAACAGATACTTTGGTTTTTCGTTGAAAGTTTTATCTGTTATATAATACCAGTCAATATTTTTATAATTTTGAGTGTGCCTGGTGTTTTTAAATAATAATAATAATAATAAATTATAATAAGCCCTGGAAGAAAAGGTTGAGACTAACGAATGAGCTTTGGTAGTGATCAGGGTCTCCTAGTAGAGAAAGGGAACTGGAGAAGATCTATTAATTCCCACTTTAAAATTAGGTACTTTTGCCCCTGCTTCCCCCATTTGAAGCCTAGGGTAGTGGTGCCCCCACACTAGAAGCTAGGAAGCAGGTCTGGTAAGCATTCTGCCGCTGACTGAGGGAGCAGGATCGGATCTGGCAGAAAGCGTTAAATCCACAAGCTCTACTTCAATTCAGCTGGTTAAAAGAGCATTAAAATATGAATAGTGCTCTGAACATTAAGCTTACCCTTGAATTGTGAACAATTGTGTATCTCTTGCACAGGCAGTGTGCTCCTGTGTGTATTTATTCAGGTGCAGATTTCATTGAGTCTGTAAAAGACTGTTGTGTCGTCTTCCTCGTCCAGGTTGGACAGCCATTCTGACTTTGGATGCAGCAATTTTCACCATATATTACACTCAACTTGTTGTCTAACTTTTTTTTCCACCCAAGATATTTTCTCCTTCCAATCTTTCATTTCCAATTAATTTTATATTAAATTGATAGCTGTAACAATCTATACTTCCGTATCTCTTTCCCTAAGCAAATTACTCTTGCCTGTGTTCTATATTTTATTGGTCTGTATTCATTTGCCTTAATACTTTTCTTCCTTCCTTCCTTCCTTCCTTCCTTCCTTCCTTCCTTCCTTCCTTCCTTTCTTCTTTCTTTCTTTCTTTCTTTCTTTCTTTCTTTCTTTCTTTCTTTCTTTCTTTCTTTCTTTCTTTCTTTCTTCCTCCCTCCCTCCCTCGCTCCCTCCCTCCCTCCATCCATCCATCTATCTTATATGCCGCCCACATTACCCAGAGGTCTCTGGGTGGCTTACAACTAAAATACAGTAAAAAAATTAAAATACAATTAAAATATACACTCTTAAAAATTGCCATCGGGACCCACAGTTGTTATTATTTCAGTTAAAAGCCTTCTGGAACAGGAAGGTTTTGACCTGGTGCCCAAATGTCATCAGCATCAGCTCCAGAGAATCTCAGTGGCGATGGCATTCCTTGGTCTGGGGGCAGCTGCCGAAAAGGCCCTTTGTCTACAAGCCATCCCTCTTACCTCCTTGAGAGAGGGCTCTTTCAAAAGGCGCCCCTGGCTAGATCTTAACTGCTGGGTAGGCTCATATGGAAGGAGGCGGTCCTTCAGATATCCAGGGCCCAAGCTGTTTAGGGCTTTATATGTCAAAACAAGCACTTTGAATTGGGCCCAGGCAGCAACTGGTAGCCAATGTAATTTAAACAGGATCGGCTTGATGTGCCCCCTAGTGGCCCCACCACTCACCAGCCATGCAGCTTGATTCTGGACCAGTTGCAGTTGCCGGACCATCTTCAAAGGCAGCCCCACGTAGAGCGCATTGCAATAATCTATACGAGATGTTACCAGTCCGTGTGTAACTGTCATGAGACTCCGCTCATCCAGGTAGGGGCGTAGCTAGTATAATTTCCGCAGCTGAAAGAAGATGCCCTGGCCACTGAGTCCACTTGGGCTTCCAGAGTTAGACTGGGGTCCAGGAGCACCCCCAAGCTGCGGACCCTTAGGGGGAGTGTAACCCTATTCAGGGCAGAGAAATGGCCCTTCAGCCTGTCTGGCGAAGCACCCACTAACAGCACTTCCGTCTTGTTTGAACCGAGTTTAAGTTTATTAACCCTCATACAGTCCATTATCACGTCCAGACATGAGTTCAGCACAGAAACTGCCTCACCTGGATTGGTGGAAAACGAGAGGTAGAGCTGAATGTCCTCAGCATATTGCTGACTCCTCGGCCCAAACCTCCTGATGACCTCTCCCAGCAGTTCCATGTAGATGTTAAACAGCATGGGGGACAGTATCGAGCCATGAGGAACCCCATGACATAAACACCATGGGACAGAGCAACTGTCCCCCAGCAACAACCTCTGGACATGGTCAGCCAGGAAGGAGCAGAACCATAAAGCAGTGCTCTCAACTCCCAACCCAGCCAGCCTATCCAGAAGGACACCATGGTTGATATTGAAAAGCTGCTGAGAGGTCCAGAAGTATCAACAGGGTCACACTCCCACTGGGCGACCAAGGCAGTCTCCATACCAAAACCTGGCCTGAAACCCGATTGAAAGGGATCCAGAAAATCTGTTTCATCCAGCAGCGCCTGGAGTTGCCCGGCCACAACCTGCTCCAACACTTTGCCCAAATAAGGGAAGTTCGCCACTGGTCGGTAGTTAACCACCAGCCTTCATTAGCTATCTTTTAGATCCAAAAAGTTATTAAACATCCTTTGATAAATTCCAAATGCTTTTATCATTTTTATAGAAGTTTCCGTTAAAGTCCATGATAGCCATGCTGTTAAAACTGAGAATATCTACCAATGTCCAAATGACATTCTCAAAGCCAGTTTTCAAGTTGTTATTGTATATTGCATTCTTCACTTTGAAGAATCTGCTCCATACCACCTGGATTTTTGCTTTTGAAAATATTCTGCTTTTTATAGTGTGTCTATCATCTGGTTCCACTACTCATTCAACCATATTCCAAGGCACTTACAGTGGGGTCTCTACTTAAGAACGTCTCCACTTAAGAACAATCCAACTTAAGAACAGCTCCATTTGCTAAATTTTGCTTCTACTTGAGAACAGAAATCCAAGATAAGAACAGGAAAAAAAACCTTTCCTGCTCTTTTTTTAACCTTAGGTCATCTTAGGTTAAAAAAAAATTCTCCCCCTAGTGGTAGAGTACGTATTAACCAGCTTTCAATGTATGAACGCACCTCTACATAACAAAAAAAACAGCCAGAACGGATTAATTGGTTTTCAGTCCATTCCTATGGGAAATTTTGCTTCAACTTAAGAACGTTTCAACTTAAGAACACCATTCCAAAACGGATTAAGTTCTTAAGTAGAAGTTCCACTGTAGTTTCTATGGACGGAAAAGAGCAGATACGGATTAAATGGTTTTCAATGCATTCCTATGGGAAATGCAGATTCAACATAAGAACTTTTCAACTTGAGAACCACCTTCCAATACGGATTAAGTTCTTAAGTAGAGACCCCACTGTATATTTGTCACTCCACACTTTCATGCTGGATCTTTAACAACACTCCTTTGGGCTCCTTGTTTTTTTAGTGTTCTTGTTGCTCCTTTAGCTTACATAAATAAATACAATTTTATCTATTTCCTTGATACAATGTTGAACAATGTTGTGGGTATAGTTGCAGTAATCAATTTGTTTTCTCCGCCTCCCCTTTTTAGGTTTGTATCTGGCTTCCTATGAAAGTGAAAGTCCAGAAAACCAAACTGAAAAAGAAAGGTGGAAAACTTTGAGGTATTAATGAATTAGTTAATTAATATTGAGTGGAGATTGGGGAATGTTTGCATGTGGATGTGGAGGGTTTCCTGTCTCTTCCATGGTCACCACAGTGTGAAGACAAAACTGTACTTTATACAGAAACATGTATAACAGTGATGTGAAAATCTTTCTGCTACCATGTTTGCAAACTTATCCAAACTATACCCATGGATATGCATCTCCAAACATATCTGCAAATTACTTTTTTTTTGTGCTTGATGAATAAATCCTTTTAGAACATGATTGATGTGGAAATTCAACTCAGATTTTTTAAGGAACTTTTCCTACTGCAAGCTTGTTGCTACTGTCTTTCTATAGGACAGAGCTGGCCCAGAAACTAACTAAATCCAAAAGGAGCCAGCCACACATAATTTGGCATTACTTAAGGTGTGAACCTTTAAGGAGATGCATATTTCATGTTCTTACTGTGTTTTCCCTCCAGCCATCTGATCTCCTTTGTTATGCATCTCACAGCAATCAGATTTTCAAAGAAAGAAGGTGTTTACATTCTGTTGGTGAGCTGTTTCTGTTTTTAATGTGCTTTCACAGTCAGAATTTCCCCCCACCTGAGGGCAGACTGCTTCTAGGTTTGGAATTAGCATCTTATCTACTGTGCCTCTTTGTTAAATATCAGGATGCCCACATAATGTAATGTAGAGACCAACAGAGTTCAAATTATGGGTTTTCCAGAAAACTGAGTTTTAGTGAAAAATAGAATAATCAACTAGTGCAGCCTTTTTTGTTTCCCTTGACACCATCCTGACTTGTGATACTGTTGACTGTTGTTATATTGCTGGATAGGCTCTGTGGGTCTGCTGTTCCTTTTGGGGTTTCAGGAGGTAACACACTGGAGGATTTCTACCTAGTGTAATGGCATTGGTACCAGAAGCTTTTGGTTTATCCCTCATCCTTTTAAACCTCTATATAAAGCTGCTGGGTGAAAACATCAAGAGGGCAGGAAGCTACTGATGACACCCAGCTCTGTTTCTTTCTATCATCTACATCAGGTGAGGCTTTACTGGTGTGTAAATTTGATAAAGGACTGGATGAGAGCCAATGAATTTTGGCAAGAGGAGAACCCTGTGACTGATTCCTGTATTTGGGTAGCAGTTGGGCCAAATGGGATTGCACTCCCACCCAAAAAATTCAGATACCTAGCTGGTACATCTTTTTTTCCACTTGATTCCAAGGTTGCATGAGAGAACCATTTATCAACTTTGACTTGTTTGCCATTTATGATCATTCCTGAAAAGAGCCAGTTGGTCCATAATGATCCATGTTCTGGTAACCTCCAGACTGAATTATTATAATGGATTATGTATTTGTGGAGCAGTTCTGGAAGATGACCTGAATAATTTCATAGAATCATAGAACAGTTGAATTGGATGGGGCCTATAAGGCCATCAAGTCCAACCCCCTGCTCAGTTTTAGCTAGTGCAGAATAGGCATGCCAGCGTTTTAACTACTGCAGCCAGATGGACTGGTATTATACTGATTTTGAAGCAGGTGCGGTGGCAAGGCCGCCTAGAGTAGTCCACCACGACTAGATAGGCGGGATATAAATTAAATAAATAAATAAATAAATGAAGGTGTTGGTGCTTCATTTAAAAATATGGGTAGGCAAGCTGCATTCCTACTGGTGTTAATTTGAACTCCTGGCATTGATCACTAGTGGTAATGGCATGACATCCAGAAGGCTGCCCTTCAAGGCATCCTACAGCTGCTTTAAACCTCTAAACTGCTTGAAACCCCAGTACCTGAAAGAACACCCTTCTTTCCATGCATTGAGTTCTTCAGCATTTGTTAAGGGAAACTATTGTGTGAGAGAGCCTTCTGTGTGGTGGAAGTTATAAAATTCCCTTCCTCCAGAGCTGTAACTGATGCTGACTTTAGCAATCAGCACTCTTTTCAGTGCCAGGTGCAAACTGTTTTTTAATTTACCCAGGCATCTTAAGAGGTCCTATGTTCTCTCTTTTCATCTCTTCTCTAATATTTTCTTACTGTGCTTCTTTATGGTGCACTCTACTTTCATATGACTTCTTTTGTTGTCTTATGTATATTGCCTTGGCATCTTCAAGAGTGATTAAATTTAAACAGGTAAATAAAAGTATGATCACGGTTAGTTGGAACTCTCCACTGTGACCTGTCCATCTTCGGTGTCCCTGCACAGCATAGCCCATAGCTTCTCTGAATTACTCAGGTCCCTTTGCCACGACAAGGTGGCAATCCATGAAGGGGTAAATTTACATTTATAGGAAACCCTAAAAAGGCTCACCATAAGTCCGAATTGACTTGACAGCACATGATTAATTATATCCTTTACATTATTATTGACACATTATGTATTGACCTCTATAGGGAGGTGCCAAGTGTTACACTGTACCTTATAAAAAGCAGTAGCTATTTTGAATGCATCATAGATACCTGATGGGGTGACAGTACAGATCAAGTTATGTATCATTTATTTTTGCTGCTCCATTGAGACAGATTTGAAGGTAGAAGTGTGTTGCAGAGGTATGCCCCACATTATTCTTTCCATATGGTGTGTTAAGAATTAGAAAAGGAAATTGCTGGAGATAACCTTTTTGTTTGTTTATTCATTTGTTTGTACATATACTTGATAATGTGTCAGATATGAAGAAAAAGATAGTATAAAAACTGACAAATTTAATCTGAAGTTTGCTCAGCTCAGCTTCATATTTCAACTTGCACCTTTCCAGTGTAATTTCCCAGTATCCTGTCTTCTCTTAAAGCTGAGGTTACACCATTTTTTCCCCTTTCGGCTTGAGTTTCTCTTTTGTTCTCAACTTTCAGGGCACTGGGCATAGCCAGACATCAGCTCAGTGCAGAAACATAGAATACGGTCAAAGTAAATTTGATTACCTCTATGTCATACTTGTTTTCTTGCTTTTTTACCATTCTCATGTTTCTTCTTTGCAGGTCAACTATCTTAGGAAAGACTTGAAGATAAAGATCTATAACTACAGTAGGACAAAAATGTATCGGCAAAACTACTTTGCACTATTCATTCCAAAGATGCCTATTTGGGATTTAGGAAATTTTATTCTTTATTTTTGTGTGCATTTTTGGACTCTTTACTGTGGTTAACTGGATTCATCCACAAGACTCAACAGACGTGTCTTTTTACTGCATGCACAGTAATATTTTCCGTCTGTGCTCTACAGCAGAAACCCAATGGCCGGCTTGTTCATGGCTGTACTGGAACCACGTCCTTATCACTGTATTACCTTGTCTCTCTGAAGGAAGAGCAAATGGCAAGGAGAGTCATGCTGCTACAAATACAAAACAATCTCCACTGGAAAGGTACAGGGTGTGTTATCTCAGAAGCAGTGTGTATCCAAGGGTAACTCTGCAAGAACTATCAGAAGTAAATTCTGCCAAACACAGGAGAAGCCTGTTCCTTGCTACGCAAGAACCTTGTTTTCCCTCCACAGTGTTCAGCCTCAGTGAACAGTATTATGACATCAGGAGATAAAACGCTGACACAAAACCAGGTTGGTATGGAAAACCCAGGCAAGCTGTAAACATTTGAAACAAACAAACGAACAAAAAAAGCATTCAAGCTGTGTACGTACACAGTTTCTTCTTGTTTTTTGAGGGGCAAATCATAATATATATTTTTTCTAATAGGTCCGCCGTGTCATCAACTTGAGCTGTTCTGATGAAGTAAATGGTTTTTAGTCTGACTTACCTCTATTCAAACCATGTAGCATATTCTCCAGTTTTGTTTGCTGATGGTGGAAAGAACTGTATTCAAGGGGCCTTACCTCACCATAATATGACAAGAACTTGTTAAGGGCTCTACCCATTGTTGTTGTTCTTTTATTTTTTCCCCACTCATTTTACTGGTGAAGCAAAGAGCATTTCAGAAGGGGCATTTCTTTGACATTAGGGCTCTTATTTCACTCTGTGACATGTTGCACTATGGCAAAATAACTGTCAATACATTGTTTATAAGATGCATTTCTTATTTTTTGTAATTCTATTTATGTGTGACCCAAGGTCACTGCCTTCTGTCTGTAGGAACAGTAAGTCACCTGTCACATCTGCCATGCTATTTGATGGAGATCAGGGAGCTGCAGAATACTTTGTTATAGTTGTATTTACTATGCTTTTATGTGGAACAGGTATAAAATTACTGTTTTTAATAATTTAAATATAGTGTGGAAGCCAAAATCTTAGCTTCTGTTGCTCACTGTATAGAAAAACTTTGGGGAGAGCTGCAAATCTTCATTTTGGAAACTGGGTCTTTGTTTTATAATCAACAGCAGGATTACATCACAGAGGCAGGCTAAGGGAATCCAGGCTGCCCTTTGCAAAGATGGCAGCTGCAGCTTCCCTACCCTAAATGGAGCCGCAGCCATCGTCTTTGCAAAGGGCAGCCAGTTTCCTTTTTTACACGCCGTGGCTGCAGAGGCCTGATGGAGATCTCGGCAGCAATTACAGTATGGGGGTGTTGGCAGGAGTGGAGGGGGGCAGTGGTGCAGTGGTGGTGGTGGGGCAGCAGGGGTGGGGTAATAATATTATAATAATATTCATTATTCGTTGCTTCATGGAGGCAACTTCATGCTTCATGAGTCGTTAACTTTTGACAACTCATGAAGCGGGACGACTCGCCAAAATGGTGAGTCATCCCCATCTCTATACATCACATATCACTTCTTACATACACTGTCCTGTAGAGGCAGTCTAGAGATACATTCCATTTTGCACTACATACATGAATTTAACACTGTAATCAAAGTCTGCTGAATAGTAATGCAGCTATTAAATCTTGAGAACTTTTCGATTTGTAATTCAGCTGGAATGGTGATTTATAGTTCTGCTCAGAGAGTATATGCAGTGGCCTCTCATAAGACTTTCCCCTGAGGCTGCTCATTAGGTGACACAGGTGGTGTTTTCTTCAAATGAGGCCATCTTAATCTGTGGTATGCAATTCTGTCAGATTCTGTCTACAGCAACCTGTATTATCAGTGCTCAAAGGCCTTATACTTATACGTATACTTATGCTCTTTCCTTGTAATGATGACATAGTATGCCATAGAAAACATAATTTACATTAGGAAACCTCATTTAGACTTATAAAGTCACAATCATTATTTGCCCATCCACATAGATATATGCTAATTATTTGTAACCTCAGAGGCAAAGAGGAAAAAGAGGAAGAGGAAATGCAACTTTTAAAAGAGTCCTTGACTGTTCACTTCTGGGTAGATTCTTTTTTGACCACAGGCAATCAGTCATTTAATAATATATGAATTTGCTTCATATGATTAATTCTAGCAATATGGTAAATTGCTCATCTCTGTGACATTTCATGCTTTCTCTGCAGCCTATACTTGAACTCACAAGCAAGTTCAAACTTGTTTATGAGTAATCTGGCCTTTCTCACCGTATTACTCATAAACATATCCAAACCCACTTATAAGTGCAAACATAGGCTACAGAAAAATATGACATGTCATAGAAATCCTCTCCCTACATGATAAGCTTATTAGTGTCAGCATTGGATGCCTTCATGCAGAAAATATTCTTAATGGCTGTTATATCGGGGCTGCAGTGTTTAAGTTCAACTATGCACAGTTATGTACTGAAAAAGAGAACAGGTTCTGGTATCTGAACGAGAAATGAGAGATGATTTCTTTACGGCCTTCTTTGTGAGTATCCCATCTTTAAAAAATCCTAGAGAATGGGTAGGAGGCAACAAAATTTATGGAAAAAGAAAAGGTTTTCTAAACTACTGTATAAGAACAGAGAAAAAGAATCTCTGAAACTACAGGAATGTCTATCTGACTTTGATACAAGGGAGAATGCTAGAATAAATAATAGAGCTGCCAGTTTATATGCAGCTTGATAAAGAGAGAGATGAATAACAATTAGAAGCCAACATGAATTTATTCAGAACAGACACTTCCAGATTAATCTTACCCCTTTTTTATTAGTTACTAGTTGGTTTCAGCAAAGCATTTGACAGTTCTCTATGCTATTATTTAACATATTTGGGTAGTCTAGTTGGTAACATCACTGATACTCAGAACCAGCTGGGAAAATGTACTAAATCCTTATCAAATTCGGAAGAAGTTTCAAGTGGAGTACCAAATGGCTGTCCAGAGCTGGTAATCTTCATCATTTTTTTTAATCAGTGACCATAAAAATGGAAATCCTTAACAAGTTTGCAGGGAAGAATAATTAATACATTGGGAAGAATAATGAATACATCAAAAGACAGTAATTCAAAAATAGTAATATGACAAGAGTAGTCCAAAATAATCTTGACAGATTAGAAATGTGGGCTCAAACAGAATAAGAAAGCAGGGTACAAAGACCTAAATCTGATTGTTAATCTCAGTGAAAGCAGACTATTGAAACAGTGGAGTTTGTGTGGGTGTTGGTTCACAGTATACCCAATGATTCAGTGGGTCTACTGAGGTTGAAATTGGCAGTTGGGTTTAGGCTAAAGTTTTATGTTTAGGTTGTTGCTGTTTTTAAAAAGGTCCACAGGTGCCCCTGGCTATAGAGTGGGAGATACATGCTGTGGCAGTACTATATCGGGAAAAGATCTTTGGACTGCAGTTAATCATAAATTGAACATGAGCTGGAAACATAATATGGCTGTAGAAAGGCTAATGCAATTTTAGGTTGTATTAATAGTTCTTTCCAAGAACTTAAAAGAAGTAGTTCCCTTTTATTCTTCTTTGGTCAGAACTCATATGAAATAATTGGCGCCAGTTCTGGGTACCACATTTTATGAAGGATGAAGACAAATCTTGTAGGTTCATAGGTGGATAATGAGGATGGTGGGGGATGTGGGAAACTAATCCTTTGAGGAAAAGTAGACATATTTGGTTATGTTTAGCATAGGGAAGACTAAACAGAGACACAATAGTACCCTTTAAATATCTGAAGGGCTGTCACGCAGAAGACTTGTTCCTTGATGCTCCAGTGGGCAGGGGTAGGATCTGGTGGACTTGGAGAAGAATTTGGTTGAATATTAAGAGAAACGTCTTCATAAAAATAGTTTGACAGCAGTACCAGTTGCCTGGGAGATGAGTTCTTCAAAGAGAAGCTGGATAGCCATCAATCAAGGATGCACTAACTTTGGGTTCCCTTCATTTAACAGGGAATTTGATAAAACTCCCTACATGACACCCGCTCCTTCCTGATATTATTCTGTGAAGTAAAATGCATGGCTGCTTGAAAGGCATTATAATGTACACTGGTTACAAAGTGGTCACCCAGCTTGGGTGCACTGGCATTGTAGGGAAATAAGAAATAGAATATGAAATGCTTTCTGTTGAGAAAAGTCACTAAGAATTGTCTCAGTAAGTTTCATGGAGCCCATCTGATAACCAGGCTTCTGTCTCAAATTATTTCACAACTGAAGACAGGGTTGATTTGACACTATTCATAAAGCAGTTTGCTATTAACATTTGAATATGTACTGATGACAAGAGGTCCTTTTAAACTTAAAAGTCCTCTGTGTAAAAAACCATTACTGAAGTGATTTCTTTGTAGCGTTCATACATTCTGACAGATCGGGAACAAGTATAAATGTATTCTCGAGCAGTGTATTTGAATAGCTGTGCCCTTAAATGTGCACATCTTTTAAACTGCCTGCTGATGACTATAATGGTAGACATTATGCAGTATGGAAGTAGCTAAATGATGAGCTAACTTTTGCTAAAGTGAAAGAATGTTGATTGATTTTCAGTGGTTCAAAGCAGATACCGTGTCTGCATGAAGCAAAAACCAACCCTACAAATGGGTAGGATCCATCCACACACTTCCACAAGCACAACAGCAGGCATCAACACAATCAGCCAGAGCTTAGGTGAAGAGAGAGGAGGGAAATAAAATTTTCAAGTCCCACTAGTGGCATGTTAGGTTTTAATTGTCTGAATGGCACCACTCTGAAAAGATGTCTCATGCTCTGATCCTAATATGTATACATATATACCCAAGTCTTTAACTTACTGTCATATTTCCCTGTATTTGACAGGCATAGTTCTCTGTATGTCTGATCCTAAGTATTTGTGTGCTACTGTAGTGCATCCAAGGATTACATGAGTTCCCTGTTACATAATACACATTAGAATTTGTTATATAAGCTTGTCTGCAAAGCATGTCTGTAATTCCAGCTGAATTTAACACCCACGTATCTTCCTGGAAGTTACATTTAAAAAGTTGATCAAGAACAAAGTCCTAAAAATGCAAAAGTAGAAAAATGTCATATGTGCCAATAAGGGGCCTTATTCCTCAAGTATGCTGAGCATCTTTCATTCAACACTGACAGCAGCTGAAAATCTGTACAGAGCTTACCATACTAAAATAGTTGATCGGTATTTTATTTTTGAGGATACTGCAAATGTGTATCAGTCCAGTGGCTGTTGTGAGTTTCTCCCAAGAATCCCGAGAGTTAGCAAGGGTGTTGAAAATTCTGTTAGGGATCACTAGCCTTTCACGCTGCAGAATTATAATTCCAACTAGGGCTGTGCCAAGGTTTTGACAAATCTTGAATTACTAAATGAATTTCCCTGGTTCAGATCACAAATCCTATTGTGTGTGGAGCAGATTTCAAATTGGATGGCTCACATTAGCCTTTCTTTTTAAATGAACAATTTAAAGATGCTTTACACACAAATCCTTGAAGCCTGCTGTCTGAAATTATGCAGGTTTCTTCCCCTCTTCAGAGTCCATATGTTCGAAATGTCATGTGTATCAGTGCAAAAACAAAAAGTTATAGCAGTTTGCTTTTTCCAGTGCAAGTCAATGGAAGCTTATAAGCCTATTCAGATCCAGGGTGTGTAGAGTGAAATGGGTATAAATCGGCTTGGGCTGAATTCCAAAGACTTGAATTGGCCTCCAAATTTCATAGGTGGAGAACTAGGAATAGCTCAGATTGCAGGGATTTCAGAGAAAGAAGAAACTACTTAAAACTACATGCCTCTATTTAGATGTCCTCAGTAACTGAATTAACTTTCTACAGTGATATTTCATATCACTCGGTAAGAATACCCTGCCTTTATCAAAAGTAGCAATGAAAGTCTCTTTGCCTTTATCACACTCATATACAGTTGATAAAGATCATAGATTCTTGAAAATCCAAATTTTCAGAGTTTTTGTTTTTAATGAGGTTTAGCTTCATACTTGCCCCTTGTGGAGAGATCTCTGAAACACACACAGTCAACAAGAGGTTTCACAGCAGCATTTGCCAACCTTGGGCCACCAAACAGAAGCTAAACTGCAACTCTTATTATCCCTGACCACTGCTGATACTAGCTAGGGATAATAGGAGCTGTAGTTTGACAACATCTAGGCTTAGGAGAGACTGCTACTTTACAGTTAGTGTGGACTAACTGTCCAGGTAGTAGGAACCACTTTCAACTGCTCTCTCAGAAAACAAATACATATTTTTATATTTTGAAAGGTACCCCCAATATCCATTAATTCACAATGTGCTTTTTTCAGTCACTCACTGCGCTGTTTCATGGCAGAACATCTGAAATCTAATTGGGAGAAACAACATAAATTTTCCATGTTTATGTTTAACTACCAACATTTGCAAAAAATTGTATTGTTTTCTATAACTTCTTTTGGGTAAAGCTTCTAAATGTTTTTTGGCTATGGGATGAGAAATGTCCTCCTGCAGCGTTCTCAGTTTTGCCAACTATCTGGCAGTCACAAAAGATCCTCTAAGAACTGTGCCTACATAAAGTAACTTCAACTAACGGGAGCAGGAAGGTGACACTTGTCAGGGTTAAAAGTACTGTAGATGGTAGCAAAGATACGACAGCCGGACCAACCACCTGCACCAGCACTGGAGCAGCTGAAATTCTAGCCTGGGTTACCATGTGCAGATGATAATCCAGTAGAGTACCTAAAATGAATGAGGAAATAAAATGTACCCTTCAAAAATATTTGTTATCCTTTCATACTATTTAAGATAATATGTGCACATAAATCTTCTAAAATATCCTGTTCTCATATAGTAGGGCAAGTATAGTAGCAAGATTTTAATGCTGGGAAAAGTTGAAGGCAGCAGGAAAAGAGGAAGACCAAGTAAGAGATGGATTTACCTAATAAAATAAGCCACAACTTTGAGTTTGCAAGAGCTTGTTAAGGATAGGACATTCTGAAAGTCTCTAATTCATAGGGTTGTACAAGTTGGAAACAGGTTGATGATACATAATTGTAGCAAACAGAAATGTATTCCTATAGAAAATATACGAGTAGTTAAAGAATTTTAAAGTATGCTGAGGCTCACCTAACCTCACAGTCGCTATCCGATAACTGCTGCAAACGTCTAATGCCGTTATTTGCATTTGTAAGAACTGTTTCTGCAGATTCTGTATGTGAGGAACAAAGCAAATATATTCTCCCAAAATATAATATGAATATATTATATAAATCCTTTCAGGAAGCATTAACATAATTCTTCTGTGAAGATTTAGAGGAAAGAATGGGGAATTATTCAAAATAATTCCAAAACTAGTCTTATCAGAAAAAAAGTATAATGGGAATAATACTCCCAGGATCTATTTTAAAGTCCCAATTCTGTATACCATAGGACCCATGTATCCACAGGGGACTGGCTCCATACCTACCATGGATGCCTGAAACCATGTGTAGGAGGGAATCCTTGTATAATAATATACAAGGGGGGCACCTTTGTATGTTGTTTTTAGGGCTGTGGCCAACTACAGACACCAATCCTGCAGACGTGGATCGTACTGAATTCGAAATGGTTCCTTATCTCAATTTATTATGGGACCCAAAGACCCTCATTCATCCAGAGTTGTGCTGCAAGACGTTTTATGTGTCAGTAGTAGACAAGAATGGATTCATCCTCCCCACTTTTACTCAGCTAATAAGTTTAATCATCCTCTCTCTAGATGATGTAATTGTGTATCATTAATTCCTCAAATATTTTTCTTACATCTTCAGGACTTCTATACTTGAAGTCTTCCAAATATAGAAATCTCTCTCTCTCTCTCTCTCTCTCTCTCTCTCTCTCTCTCTCTCTCTCTCTCTCTCTCTCAAACAGAAACACACACACAAACACACACTTTTGTAACTAGGAGGCAATGTCCTACAACATGATCTTTGCCGAAAGGTGTGTTCCATTCCATGCAATATTATTATTATTATTATTATTATTATTATTATTATTATTATTATTATTATTATTATTATTATTATTATTATTATTATTATTATTATTATTATTATTATTATTATTATTATTATTATTAATTCAACTTATATGCTGCCCACTCAACCCAAAGGTCTCTGGGCGGCTCATAATTAAAAAGTAATTAAAATACAATAAAACATAAAACATAAATACAATAAAAGATAAAAAATATCTAAAACATGCTATGTTAAAGGGAAAAATGTTGCTCCAAAGAGAGCACACATTCCCATACATTTAGCAATTTCATAAAAATGCACATAATTGAATATCCATGTTGACTGTAGATAGTAATGCAGATCAGAATGTCATCCACTCCAGATGTACCTTAAATGCAGGTTTAGCTCTGATATGCATATGCATTCTAACCTGAATAAAACAGCCTGCTATCATAATGGTTTTCCCTTGCTAGACTCCAGGAGGTAGGCGTGTCTAGCTTAAACTGAGGTCAGAAGGATTCCATTTATATGTCTAGTAGCCTTCAGGTAGAATGTGTGATTCTCTTTAAAAAATGCCCACATTGACTCTGGTGTTTATTAGTTTCAAAATCAGAGCAGTACAAGTTCTCAGTTTCATGAAAGGGAAGAGTGGGAGCATTAATGGGTCTGACAAACACCCAATCCACCTGCTGCTATTTCCCAGAGTTGCGTTGAAGGAGTTAAAAATATCTCTCTTTCATGAAACAGACAGAAAATTCTGTCCAAATGCTACAACTCCTGCAAGTGGCATTAAATGGAGAAATGTCACCTCCTTTTCACTAAATGGTTAGAAATGTTGTTCAGTTGTTAAACAAAATGTGTCAAAATAAGTAATTAGTTCCAGACTAATTACTTCAGTCCTTGAAGTTGACAGTTCTGCTTGTAATAATCAGATCTGTTTAAAGACTACAAAATGTATACACAATTTGAAATAAAGGGTAATTGGCGTAGCAAGTAGTGGTATCAGTTTCATAAAAATATTTAAGTGATGTGGCAGGTTGGATTTGGGTAGTTCAGTTATAGTGTGGCGAAACACACTGGTCTGACCCTTCCCTAACTGTATGATTCGTATTTTATTCTGAATTGTGAATATATTGCCAGTTTATTTAACAAACATAGAACATTTTTATCAGCATTAATTCTGGTATTGTTTCAACTCCTATCACGATAAAAAGAGGAATATCAGATTAATATGATTGCCTTGCTTAGAATACTCTGATATTATTCTGAAAAAGGATGATCAGGAAATATTTTTTTAAAATTAGCTTTAGATCAGTGATGCTGTCACAAATGTCATTGTCATAAAAATCAATGTGGCAAGTGATTTGCACCATCTGGCACTGTGATGTGGAATAAGCGGTGCAATGAGCTTTTAGGTAAGGAGGAAGAGCAACGTTTGAACAAAGTTTTCATGGACTTCTGTAGAGGAGCAGTGGTTGCTTTTATTAGTATCCCAGCTGAGCTGAATAACAAACAACCTATGTATATAAAATAGATAAGAGATTATGTTATTTATTAAAATAAATTATCCATGGAAGCTCACTTCATCTGATTGGATCATACCCATGCGGTGCCAGGCTTTATTGCTGAGGTGAGGGTGGGCCTGTAGGCCACAAGGGCATGTGGGGGGGGGAGAGACTCTCCAGGTATAGGCCTCATGCTTCCCCACTTTGAAAGAAAAATAGACAAGAGGGGTTTTTATTATTCCTGACATCCCCCAGAAATGCATAAATAAGCCCGAGCACAACCCTCACAAACAAAATAAAAAGTAGATGTCTGGTTGATTCCAGTTCTGATTCCTCCCCCAAACCCCATCCCACTTCTTTTAATTGTCCGACCTGGTGTGGTTGGTGGCAAATGCTGAGGGTGAAAGCCTGGTTTGGTCAGTCTCTGTCATTTAGTTTGCAACCCAAGGTACATTTAGGGAGAGCTAATGCATATGTTGTATTTTCTATATATGGAATCGTGCCCATGAGTTACTGAGATTTTTGAAATCTTAGTTCTGAGCGCATTTGGACACCTTTAGTTCTACTACAAAGCAAGTTACATTGCAAATACACACAGGGAAATCATGTAGCATACACAAAGTCCATTATATTTTGATGAATGCTGAACGAGACAAGTCACTTGCAGTGATCATGCATGTGAAAAACATTAAGATCTCAACTTGTCTCAGAGCAAAATATATCCCAAAAGACCCCCAGTATGGTGAGCCAAAGGCCTATGTGCCATCATCTCCTTGACACACGGGCTTTTCAAAAGGTCCTCTTTTCACTGCTGTCCCTTGGATCTACCCAAAAAACTACTTCTGGAAGCCAGGAACCTCTCTGGTTAATAACCTTCAATACAATACAAAGTGGTTGCATATGTAAAGGAAAATCCTGTACAAATAAGTGCAGAAACCTTTTTAAATTGCACATGTGGTCTCTGTATCTTAGCCATTATTCTGTCAGTTATGCTATTAGTAACTTGCCTCTGAAAAAAAGACTTAGGAAACAGAAGTAAAATTCCTGTATAACAACTGAAATACGTTTTCAGATATTTGCACGTTAGGATGCAGGACTTTATGCTTTAGCATTTAAAGTGTATGTGTCCACTGTGTTTCTATAGAACTGCCAACAAAACATCTGCTGCAAAAGCTATAACATCTGGTATTGCTGTCTTAGGTGTAGTCAATGAATGCAGCAGAATAATATGCTAAAGCTTTTATTGGATTGAAACACTGCAGTTGGGAGCTAGTTTCCGTGTTTGTGTTTGTTGTTGTTTAGTCGTTAAGTTGTGTCTGACTCTTTGTGACCCCCATGGACCAGAGCACACCAGGCCCTCTTGTCTTCCACTGCCTCCTGGAGTTTGGTCAAATTCATGTTGGTATTTTCGATGACACTGTCCAACCATCTCATCCTCTGTCATCCCCTTCCCCTCTTGCCTTCACACTTTCCCAGCATCAGGGTCTTTTCCAGGGAGTCTTCTCTTCTCATCAGATGGCCAAAGTATTGGAGTTTCATCTTCAGGATCTGTCCTTCCAGTGAGCACTCAGGGTTGATTTCCTTCAGAATGGATAGGTTTGTTCTCCTTGCAGTCCAGGGGACTCTCAAGAGCCTCCTCCAGCACCGCAATTCAAAAGCATCAATTCTTCGGCGGTCAGCCTTCTTTATGGTCCAGCTCTCACTTCCATACATTGCTATTGGAAAAACCATAGCTTTGACTATGCGGACGTCGGCTCTCCATCAAAGACAAATTCCAGAGTACTCCTAACAAGCATGTGAAGGGAAAGGGGGTTATAGTGTATGATTCCCAGTGTGGTGTAGGGCATAGAGTGACAGACTAGGACTCTGGAGAACAGGGTTTGAATCCACATTTTGCCACATAAACTCTCTGGGAGAATGGAACTGGTAAAACCACTCCTTAAATATTTCACCTTGAAAACCCTATTAGGGTTGCTATAAGTTGGTTCAGACTTGACAGCAGGCACAGAGAGAGAGAGAGAGAGTATCCAATTACATCCTTTTTCACATCAGTTTGCTAGTGCAAATAACATTGCACTTATGGATCACTAGTTCCAGGTGATACAAATAAGAACAGGAATGCATAAGAGCAGGAATGCTGAAGAACGAGAATAGGACTGTAAGAATAGGTGGGCTACTTGCACCTTGCAGTACGAGTAACAGACTCCACTAACCCATTTTCTCCCTCCATTCGCATTAATTAGATTTGGGTCTGTATTACTCAGAAATTGGCCCCACTTTGGTCAACATAACTCCCCCCCCCCCAGGTAATTATTACAGCCTTTATATACCTTTTTTTTTGCACGGGGTTGGGGGTGAGGTAGGTTTAACAAACATGGAAACATGACATATAGATTACATAATGCATAGAATGCAGACCATATAGTCCTGGAAAAAATTCTGCTACTTAATTTGCGAATCATATAAACTGTCCTTCGTACTAGAGCTACAGTATATCTATCTAAACCTTATAATGGCTCTATACAAAGAGCTCCCTAGATATATAGCTAAAGTCAAGGTGATCAGCTTCAACAGACTTCCATGCACAACACAAATGCCACATAAATGTTTTAAAAGGCGCTTTTTACCCAGTACAGGAAGTTACTGTTCAAAGGCTCGTAACAGTTTGGGTATCAATTAAGATGTAAGTCATAGCTAATGAGTCTTAAATGCAGATCCTATCCCTTGTTTTAATTAAAATTCTACTAGATAATCTCTAAAAGCTTGTTTACAAAATGGGGTGATTGTTCTGAGTAACCCCATTAAATACCAAGAGCAAAAGGCACAAAAAATTAAAGTGATATCTGTACAAACATCTTAGCTGTTTCCTGAATGTGTACATACAAATAATGTGTAGCAGTTCCTCTCCTTCCTTGTAATTTGTGTTTTTGAAGACAGCTCTCTTCATGGTGTGACTTGAATTTCCAGGTCAATTTGGAATCCATATTAACACTGATAGTGTAAATTTGCTGTTTAAAGTTCTCGAATTATTACTGATACTTAGACCACTTTGGAAGACAAAACAGTAAGGTACTGTACTTGAAAAATGTTACGGTTTTGTGATTGTACATAGCTCTACAAAATGTTAACGGTGATATGCTTGCCCTGCCTTTTCATTAATACTGTAAAAACGCATGGTCATAAGTAGAAGATAGCCATTTGGGGATGGAGACGTCCCATACTGCATTCATGGTTTTAGCATTCATCTCGTTCCCATACTTTTTATACAATGTGGTTGGATTGCTATTAACTCCTTTTGTCAGTCTTAAACAAGCTAATTTACCTATGTACGGAATTTGTATGACAAACCTAATTTATACTGTGTTCTAACAGTTTGCCTGAACTGTCTATGGTTTCTAAATTTTGTAATGTAGGTGTAAAATTAAAAATACTGACCTGTGGTTAGTCGAGACTTGGAAGGTTTCCAATACCATTATTTACTTCTGGGAAGGGTATTTCCTTCTATACCTACACCACCTTCTGATCCACACCAGCAACTTGCCTTACAGAGAAGGGGATACAAGGTTAGGCTGTCCTCCCAGGGCTCAGGTTGCTGGCCTCTGAAGATGCCAGATACGGAGACTGGCGAAACGTTAGGAAGAACAACCTTCAGAACATGACCCAAGAGCCCGAAAAACCCAGGACAACCACTGAAAAGAGTTCTTCCTACTGTTTCCTGGCTGCTGAAAAGAGGAAATTAAACCAATAGGTATAGTTTTTCCAACCTTACTGTGTGATAACAGAAGAAACTGCCGTTGATATCAGTGTTGCAGAAACAGCGTGGTGGGGAATGAGGCTGCATCTTACAGTGAAGTCACTTCAGCACCTGAGTTCTTTTTTGTTTTCCACTTTCCCAATACATGACTACATTTTCCTTCATTTCTTCGATTTAAAAGAAGCTCCAGAGCTATGTTAAGTGAGGCTGTGTAGAAGACGTGGCAGATCAAAAACCATCTACAAGGCACCTACCAGCAGGTAGCTACAGTTTAAACCCCTTCCATTGAAGACCACAGAGGTGATGCTGGGCATAGCCAGAGCAGGTCCCTTCAGGACAGGTGGAGAGGGTGGGGGTGCAGCAGCCCCAAAGCTTGTTTCAGCCTATCTCCTGACAATCCCCTGACCCCCTTGTTTCAGGCCACTTTCAGAGTCAGTAGTTTTCTGGCCATGGCATTCTTCAGAGGCAGAATGGAGCTTACCTCCATGATAGCAGAAGCCCCCAGGGGGAAGCTTTTTCTCTCTGGCAAAGGCCAGTGGAGGGACACCTGCACCAAATCCTAATGCTCTTTTGCAAGTAACATCATAGGGTCAGGACCACACTTTTGCTTGTCTGACCATTAGTCTTTTCAGCTATAAGTCCCCATTTCAACAGCAAAGGGTGATATCTACCTGTTTGATCTACCTTTCTTGTTGTTTTATACTGTTGCCCATATTGTGTTTGCATTGCCAGGGTGATTCCTCTGGCCTTTTTACTACTGTGTTTCCTAAAATTAATCATACATCCTATGTATGTTATGTGGCTTCAATTTGATTTCTACCCTAATTTTTCTCCAAGGTTTATTTCGGTACATGAAATATTTATGGAGTGGTTTTACTATTCTCTCTCTCTCTCTCTCTCTCTCTCTCTCTCTCTCTCTCTCTCTCTCTCTCTCTCTCTCTCTCTCTCTCACACACACACACACACACACACACACACACACACACACACACACACACACACACACACACACACACACACACACACACACACACACACACACACACACACACACACACACACACACACACACACACTTGAACTCAGGTCTCCTGGGTCCGACACTCTGTCCAAAGCAGCACACAAACTCTTTCAGACTATTGTGATCCCCTTTAAACCTGGCAAGAAATATATGATTACTTCCCTTAAATTACTTGTATTTCCCCAAGAGATTGTTCTTTCAAGAATTATTGTCAGTACAAGATGTTTTGGTCACAGATCTGCATAACTTTCATGACAGAGAAAAATAATATATGTATTCTCAAAGGCTTTCATGGCCGGGATCAGTTGGTTGTCGTGGGTTTTTCAGGCTTTTTGGCCGTGTTCTGAAGGTTGTGCTTCCTGACGTTTTGCCAGGAACAGAGGATGGACAGAGTTCCTACTCCAGTCCTCTGAAGATGCCGGCCACAGAGACTGGCAAAACGTCAGGAAGAACAACCTTCAGAACATGGCCAAAGAGCCCAAAAAAACCACAACAAAAATAATATACTTGGAGTTAATCCTCCTGTTCAAAGGCATGCAAAATCCCAGCAATTTATGACTGTACTGCTACTGCCACCTGCTGACAGGAAACATTCATTTGAAGTAACCAACTACAGTAGCTGCAGTAGTCTGTTTCAGCAAGTAAAATAGAAAGTGAAAATGAAAATCAGAGTATTGTGATAGAAATACAGCACAGTGAATGAACTTGTCACTTTGACAGCATAAGCCTGCCTAACTTTTTAACTTAGGCCAAGCAGGGCCTACATTCACTTAAAGATGTGCCGGCTATAATGGGTATGGGAATGGAGGTAAGCCTTTTGTGCTTGTACAACCACCCTTGTATTTATTGAACCAACAATAGCCAATGGAAGAGCCAGAAAAAAGAGGCAGAGGAGGAACAAAGCCTCTTCCAGCCCAGTGATTTATCTGCTGTGTCTTCACAAAGGATGTGACTACACTGGAAAGCGAAACCAAATTGGCTTTGCTACAATTTGATTCACAGCCTCCCTCGTGTTTGAAATTGTGGTCAGTGCTGATCCAGAGGCTGTGGGTTGATTCAGGAGATCAGTGTTCATACTGGATGCAATGCGATTCAAATTTGAGCCCACAACTTCCCGTCTTCCCTTCCTTCGTCTAGTCCCCCCTCTGCCAATCCCTTTATGCGTATAAATGTGGGAAATAATGACAATGAGAACCTAGTGATAGGGTAATCTAGTCATATATGTAAGAAACTTAACAATTGGGACAGCAGTCAATGGAGAGGAAACAAGTGTGGGGAACATGGTCCGCCTGTCTTGACCACTATGCTCCAGCTGTCTACATCACTGAAATCACTACATCACCTCTAGAGATTCATGCCTCATCTTTACAAAAATGTATCGCAACTAATCAAACAGGAAAAAAAAAACCCATTCCAAATGTTCCAAGCTTGAAAAAGTAGGGAAAAAACCCCACCCCTCAAATGGCAAACAGAAAAAAGCCTATGTGGGAGCAAAAGGGTTGGACTGATTCAAATCAGCTTTTGCATGAGGTGGTCAATTTAAAAAAGAAATCACCTGCTTTATTAGTGGAGCAAATCCCATTTTATTTATTTATTTATTTATTTATTTATTTATTTATTTATTTATTTATTTAATTAATTAATTAATTAATTAATTAATTAATTAATTAATTAATTAATTAATTAATTAATTTCATTTATATGCCGCCCACTCTACCCAGAGGTCTCTGGGCGGTTTACAATAATTAAAATTCAATACAATAAAATGATTAAAATACCATTGGATTTGGCTATGTAGCTACAACCAAATTGAGGCTGGAGGGGCTTAGAGACAGCACAGTTGAAGGAACAGGCCTTGTCTTAGCTCAGGTGGTCATCAGGCATCTTGGTTTGCTAGGATTGTATCTTTGATCTTTAGGTGCCACAAGACACAATTGTTTTTAAACATTGAGAATTCCAAAATGCATTAATGGCACTGAGAGAGAGAGAGAGATGGAAAGAGAGTAGAAACCAGAGAGGAGATAGTTAAAGAGAAGGTGGAGATCTGCTTAGTGGAGGAAAAGGGGTGTGAAAAGGGGGAGGGCTTAGTGTTACCCATCTGAGAGGAGGATATAGAAGGGCAAGAGAAAAAGCGGGAAATTCAAAATTGAGAGAGGAGGAGAGGAAGAAGGAATGTGAGGGGGGAGAAGGAGAAAGTAGTAAAGAGGATGAAAAGTCTGCTACACAATTTCCCGAACTTGAAGACCGGAGGGTTACTTCCAATTCCAGATCCGGCCAAGCAGAAGGACCCCACACTGGATCCCTTGGAATGGACAGTGGTGGTGTACACCAGGGGACAAGGTCGTTGGAGGAAGATGGTCTTCTTTCAACCAACCACCTCCGGAGAGTGACTGGGCCAGACACCCATGTTGTGGGACTATTTGCGCCATGAGGAGCACTCCACTGCACAAGCCCCTGGATCGGGAGAGGTTTGGATCAGCCCCTTCATAAATCATTTCAGAAACGAGATTGAACTGTTGAAGACAAGTTATGACCAGTTAAAGGACATTAGTTTATTAGACCCGGTGGAGATAGTTGTTGATTCTCCTTTTGTTATGATTAATAAATCTGTTGATGCTATAAAGGAGTCTCCATCAATTTTTCCTGCCTGACTAAGGGAATTGCCTATGAATCACAATGAACCTAGTCGCAGGCACTGAGGCTCAATGCCCATTAAGGCTGCATATCTACTGGGGAGATGCACTGCTTCAGTTGAACATGATATAAAGTACTGTACCTTGTCAGGTGGATATCATATTTTCCCAGTCAGTTACATCTGATATGCAACCTTCAGTTTTACTTGTGGTTAAATGTAACTCCTATGAAATACAGTACAGGTTCAGCCCATAGGGATGAGATTAAGAAAGAGCGGGGTGCAAGTAAGACATCTGAATCAATGAGCAGGAGATCTGAAAAGGCTCGAGCTGCTATTGTCACTTAGACTTCTAAGGCCCTTGTCAACTTGGTCTAGATACACTTCCTGTACATTTGTGTTGTAAGGGTGGATCCACATAGTGAATTTATGTATTACAACTGAATTGATATTTTATTTTAGGGTTTTTGAAGACTCTGCATATGGGGCTGGTTCTTCTGTGTTATGGATACCCAAACTAGTTGACAAAGATATTTTAAAATCTGAATTTGAATTCAAAAGAACACTTGAACTTTGCAATTCTACAAGCAACTTCTATATGGGTGCTGTTGCCTAGGACTTGGGTGCACAAACTATAGCATTGGTTGTTGTTATAATTGCTCATTCCTGTATATAACTGCGAATAAGAAGAGATTCATTTTGTGAAATTGCACTTACAAAGTTTAATCAAGAGATATTTAAGTAAACAAATAGCCCAATAGAACCTAAAAATGTTACATAAACAGCAAAATTTATTCAGTTATATTGCTGACTGAAACTATGGGTTTCAGTTGGCACTTCACACAAAGGCAAAGGAAAAAAGTTTAAGTGACACAGCACATCAGCAACCATCTACAAGACGGAATAATTATGATGGCTGTGGCTGGGTTTTTTTTTTTTAATGATGATGATGCCAGTTTGAAAAATAATGATTTTAAGAAAATATGGATGTATTTTTGGAACATGTATTTCGGAGAGGGAAGAAACAATGAAATTTCGGAGTGAAAATGGATTGAATGAAGAGTAATGCTAGTCCTGAAGGTGATGGGAGCACTTGGGTAATTGTATTTTATTGTTTTGTATTGTTTTTATAATTTCTTTTTGTGGTAGTAGGGTTATTTTGTATTAATTAAAAAAAAAATGATGATAATGTCATTTCTCCTGCCCTTTAGAGAAGAGCAGGGGAAGTTTTCAATTAGCCAATATCCTGAAGTGGCTCACTTATTAAGCCACTTCACAATACCAGAAATTGACAAAGGAAGGAGCAAGGCTGTGTTTTGTCTGCTCCCAGCGATCAGTGATGCCCTAGAAACAGACCAGCCAAGTGCACCTATGCACAAAAAACCAACAATCCCACAGACACTAAAAACAAGCCCTCCTAAAGGGCTCAAAAAGGCACAAGTAGGCAAATGATTAGTTTCTTCTAGATATCAGGTCTGATCAGGCTCTCTACCCAAGAAAAGATAGCGTTGAAAGTAGGGACGGGGCCCTTGATGTGGCCACCGCCCACGGAGCTCATAGGCCCTTCTTCCTGAAAATCAAGTTGCTAGCCTTAAAAAGCACAACCCCAAAACTTCAGTCGCTGGGATGGTCAGGAAGACGGAAACCTATTACTCCTGGCAGCCCAAGCCCTCTCGTGGGGGGGGGGGGGAACCGAGGGCTCGCTCGGCCCTCCAGACCCCACCCCCGGGATTCAGCCGGGCTGTGGGCGGAGCCTAGGCGCTCTCGGCCGAGAAGGGCTCCCAGGGAGGGAGCGGAGAGGCGTTTTCCCGCCCCGTCACAGAGAGAGAGAGAGAGAGAGAGAGAGAGGAGAGAGAGAGATGAGAGAGAGAGAGAGAGAGAGAGAGAGAGAGAGAGAGAGAGAGAGAGGGGAAGCGCGAGCCGAGTATCCCGTCGCATGCAGGTTTGACTTCAAAGAGAGAGAAAGAGATTACAAATATATATATTTTAAGGAATACAGCTAGACATTTTAAATACGGAGAAAACCATCCAGTTACAAAACTAAAATAGTAGGACCAACTTAAAAATACTGCCCAGCGTGACAGCCTTTTTAACCCATAATCTCGCTTTTGTGTGGGCAACGCGATGGACATCCACGAGCATGTGGCTGCCATATTGTAACGGTCGTTTTCTTAAAGGCTTTATGATAGCCCTTCATTGTAGTGGATTGTTCACACTGCAGCTTAGAAACGGACTTCCACCATCAACAGCTGCCTCCAGTTTCTCACAAGCCAAAATTTAGCGCTCGGTTCGCATCTATCTATCTATCTATCTATCTATCTATCTATCTATCTATCTATCTATCTATCTATCTATCTATCTATCTATCTATCTATCTATCTATCCATCCACTTCTTTATCGTCCATTCAACTGCTGCCCTTTTTAAAAGGAGCCGACAACCAGATGTTCACAAGAAACAAGACCTGTGTGAGAAAAATCACTACATCCTTTTAGAATTACAGTACTGTGATTATTCTCCCCCTTTCTATAAAAGGTAAACACTTTGTTGTTGTTGTTTAGTCCGACTCTTCGTCACCCCATGGACGCCAGGCCCTCCTCCTGTCTACGAAACACAGTGCTACGCAAATATAGCTAAATGTTGGAGAGAGAGAAAAACACATTGGTACAAAATTAACCGGCAAAAGTGGATTTTAACAAAAAAAAAACCACCCGAATTTTACACTAAAATAAATCAGTTAGCTTTCAAAATACGACAACACCCTCTCGGTTTTCTCCCCCCCCCCCGCGCCGCCAAAAATCTAAGCTGACAGGCCGAAAAGAGCCGTCCAAATTAACCAAGAAGTTTAGCTCTGAATCTCCCTCTACCTCGTAGGTTGGTATAGGTCTACATACACACGCCCTCACGTGAGCGGCGCGACACCACCGCGCAATTCTGGAAGTGAGGGAGAGGCGCCATTTTGTTTGTGTGAGGACGGTGTTGGTGTGCGTTTCCTTCACCCTTCGGTTCATCGTTGAGTATAAGTGGCAGAGGTGTGGAAAGCAAGCATTCCATTTTCTCCTCGTACGACTTGGTCGGGACAGGAAAGTAGGTCCGAAACGGGAAAGTTCTTGTCGTTCTCTCTCGGGCTTCGTCTTGGGAGGAGGGCCCGCGGTTGCGTCTCTCTCTGGTGGGGAGGGAAGGGGTTGGAGGCGGCGGGGCGATTTGAGTCAACGGTCGCCGGGGTGGTGGTGATGCTGGTAGGAGGGGGGGCAGAAATAGGGCGCCTCTTAAGACGCCTTCTCTCCGGCCAGCCTCCTGGAGCGCTTGGAGGAGAGCGCGTCTTTCGAGAGATTGCGCGGCGCGCTCTGTTCCTTACACACCGCGACGCAGGTCACATTTTCGTGCAGGAAAGCCTTGCCCTCGGTGTGAAGGGCAGCCTTTACAGCTCCAACCTCGCCTCCTGCCGCCTTGCTGGACTGACCCCCAAATGGGAAGGAGGCCGAGGCCAGCCCGTTTGCGGAGGTGGAGACCGTGTTCTGACAGGTCGGGCATGAAAATGGTTTCCAGGTTGTGTTGAGTTTCAGCGCCTTTAAAACTGCATCGGACTGAATTCTTGTGGTGTTCTAGGGCGACGCACCAAGTTATCTCCCCGAGGCAAAAACCTCCTGCAGATCAAGGGCGGGTGTCTCGGTGCATTTTTTTTTTTACCCAAGGACCTTGTCTTGTTTAACATGTGGAGTATGAATTATTTTAGGCACTGTGATAAATGCTATGGTTAATTTTATGCGCGTGGGGAGAGTCAAGCTTGGTATTAAAGTCAAATGGAAAAGCAAAGTTTTGAAGTCTGTTTTCAATGTCATGGTGCTTGGAAATGTATAGTAATTTTAACTATTTAAAGTTTTGGCTAGCTAGCTTGGCTGGTAGATAGTTCAGTTGGTTGGAGCACTTGGGTTGCAGGGGATCGGGAGTTTAATTTCCCTGGAAGAGAGCCAGGCTGTGTAGTCTTGTGCAAACGGGGCAGCCTAAGAAGAGCAGGATGGTAAACCCCTTCTGGGCATTTTGTAGGTAGAAAGCACAGGGTGAAGTTACCACATAACAGAATCGAGTTGACTGCACAGTATTAATGTTATGCGAAGAGTGTATTTTACACCAGTTAACTGTGGGTAGTTTTCATGGAATTGGTGGGTTTTACAGGGGCAAGGGAGTGAGATTTGATGACAATTTGATGGTTAGATAGTTTTCAGAAGGCCTTCCTTTCATTCTAGAAATTTGGTGATTATCAAGTGAAAAGGATAATACAAAGTGATTTGAAAGTCATTAGTTGACTTAATGGCCTCTGAGAAGGCACTGTTAAGCTTGTTATATTACTGCCTGCTGCACTCTGTTTGAACTGATATGTATATTTTTAGTATTAGCTATGTATGTTTGTTAAATAAACACAGAACAAAACTAAGTTTTATGTATTCTTTTAATGAGTTGTATATTTAAAGTGTAGACTACAGTATGCAAATTTGTTTCTAAAATCCATACTTTTCTATGTAAGTGTTTAATTGTTGTGATTACAAAATTTTTGAAATGTGGTAGTCTGTTTGGTGTAAGGTAGTGTTCCTCCTTATTCTTGTGGGTTAATGTAGTGCCCTGACTTCAAATGAAGTAATGATGAAAGAGCAGCAGCATAAAAATCGTTCCTGTATTCTGTATGTAAAACTGGTGATACATTTTTCCTAAATGTTTGCCTTTGTGTTTGTAATTATACGTTAGAAATATTGTAAGTCCAGTCTCTACGTGCCAATAATTTAAAAATCAGTCTTTATGTTTCATAAAGTTTTCTCCTAAATGAACAGGAGTGTAGCCCTCAGAAGTACTCCTATGAAGAGCTTTTTTAGGAGTAAGCTTCCCTCAGCACAGTCTCTTTAAGTTTAATGCGTAAAACAAAATCAAAGGAGGCAGTGGACCAAAAATAACACAAAGTATTATGGCACATTAAGGACTTAGGATATTTGTTTTAGTGTGAGGTCTCATTGATTAAAGGCCACTACTGCAAACATCAAGGAATATTCATCCTGTGCTCTCTTATATATATCCCCGTGGAGGGAGTCATGAACAAAATCTCACACTGAAACAAATCTGTTCAAAATGCCACAATATGTTTTCCTTTTTAATGTTGCCAGTGTGCAGTGACTTCTTTGAAAATGTGTATAAAGTTGTGCTAATTGCGTCATTTTGTATTTATCAGTGTTCTGTTGTAACAATTTCACCTCAGTATATTTTCTTATGATAGATGAAGCACTCAAAACGAACCCATGGCTCAGATCGAGAAGATAGGAGCTGGGATGAAGAGAAGAGTACATATAGCCAAAAGCGTAGAAGATCTCATAGCAGTGAAAAAGATCGCAAACATAAATCACATAAAACTGCAGACAGGTAAAATCCTTCACACTTAACAGTGATCTTGTTATAATTATACGCAATTTAACTCTTCTGTTGTTTCCTATTTGTCACTTTCAACTTAGAATTTACATATTAGTGTTAATTAGCAATTTACATTAAATGAATAATATTTAACTTGTTACATTTACAATTTTTCCCAATATTATAGACAAAGCTTTTCAAAAGAACTAGTGAAGAACAAAATCCCAGGAGATTTGTCACGTTTTCTTTCTTTAAAGATCTATCTTTTGGACTTCGTACAAATAAAATTCTTAAAGGTTTCTGCCTTTTAAAAATGCAGTAATGAATGTCAGATCAGACATTTGGTTTGCCTGTTTTTTTTTTTGTTTTGTTTTTTTTTGGTAGAAGATGAAGGAGAACTGTATTCCCCATAATTTTGCTCTTTTGAATCTTGTTCAGAAGGAATGCTATCTTTCAGACTTGAAATGTGATTGTTGCTTGCAGTTACACCTTTGTGAACTTCACATGGAGTTCATATGAAGTACTTTGCATAGGATTGTTTGAGAATAAGGAGTTTTGAAATATGCCAAAGGTTTTCTAGGCTCAAAAATACCCTGTTGGAGCCAATATTTCTTATTCTGCTCTGAAGAAATGAGATTCTCAGATTGTATATGGCCATTCTTGGCACCTGTGCCCAGTAAATATGTTTTTGAATCTATGAACTGAGATTGCAGAGTAAATCTGTGTCACAAAGACAGACCTCCCACATGTACTTTCCTCCTCACAGCTGCTTTTTGTACACATGCGCACGCCAGCATGAGCACTCCTTCACCCCTTCATGCATGCACCCACACGCGCAAAGCAGCTGTGGGGAAGGGAGTGAGTGCGGGGGGGGGGAGGAGGTCTGTCTTTGCAGTGCGGCGGCAATGGCAACGGCAGTGGCCCAGAGGCAGGAGGCTGAGCATAGCCGGGTGCTCCGGCTGCTCACCTCCCGGCAGCCTCCAACGAGGCCAGGGTGGGTGCTCCTCAGCAGCCCCCCTCCTTTTCTCCTCAATCCGCCAGCCTTCCCTGGGCCCCCTTCCTGAAGGAGGCACCAGGACCCAGGTGTGAGGTGAAGCAGTGCGAGGCTGTGTGACAGGCAGGCTCTGTCAGCACAAGTTGGGAGGGTGGGGGATGGGCACCATTTGACAGGAAGGAGGGAAGAGTCATTGTCATCAGAACCAGTGGCGGGCAAAATAAGGTGAGTGGAGATGAAGGGGCTCTAAAATCTGCTCCCCACCACCCTCGCAACGGCAGCGCTGGGCACGAATGGAGAGTCAGTCTCTCTCTCTCTCTCTCTCTCTGCACGCTCCCCCACCACTTCGCGCATATGCAGGAGTGCCTGCCCACCCGTGCGCCCACTCCTGCGCGTGGGCGCATGTTTGAAGGGGTGAGGGGGGAAAGGTCTGTTTTCACAGCTGGGCGGCGGCGGCGAGTGGGTGGTGCACAGCCGGCAGATACAGTGAGACAGAGTGAATGTGTGTGGGTGGGTGTGAGAGGGAGGGGGCAAGCAAGCCCCAGGTGCTCTCCTCCTGGCATCATCAGCTGTGACTGGGGTGGGGGTGTGGAGAAGAGCTGGGAGAAAGAGTAAGCCCCGGGTGCTCTCCTCCCGGCAGCAACGGTGGCGACGGGGGGGGGGGTGCAGAGCCGGGGGAGAGAGAGAGGCAAGCTTTTACATTTACAGCAGGAAGGGAACAGAGGTAGGACTTCCCCCTGTAAGGAGGCAGAAAGACCAGGTATGTTGGCTTGGGGTATTCACAGCCTCAGGTTGCGAACCATCATACCCCATTTGCAAAGTTCTTGCCATGCCTCTGGCGCGTGTACGCGTGCGCTCCCCCACTACTTGGCATGTTCGCAGGCAACCCCACCCCTACGCGCGGGTGCATGCTTGAAGGGGTGAGGGAACGCCTGCAAGCGCCAGCAGCCTGGGAGTCTGAGCATGGCTGGGGTGCTCCCTCCGGCCGCTCGCCTCCCAATCTCCAACAAAGCCAGGGTCGGTGCTCCTTGCTGCCCTCCGCAGCGGGAAATTCAAATGGTGGAGGGCGGGGAGGAGCGTCGAAGACTGATGCAGGAGCCCCGGCAAGCAGCCGCTGGTGCCGGTTCCGGAGCTGGAGGCACCAGCGGCCGCATCAGCCTGCTGAGGGCGGCAAGGAGCGCCGACCCTGGCTTTGTTGGGGCTTGCTTTTCCTCCCAGGGGCTTGCTCTTCCTCCCAGCTCTTCTCCACACCCCCACACCCGTCGCCTCTCTTGATGCCAGGACGAGAGCTGTCAGAACACACAGGCCTTGCTCTCCCTCCCGGCAGTTCTCCAGCCACCCCCCCACGCCCGTTGCCACCACTACTGCCAGGAGGAGAGCCGTAAAAACACCCGGGCCTTGCTCTCCCTCCCGGGAGGTCTCCAGCCACCCCCCGCCGCTGCCGCTACTGCCAGGAGGAGAGCCGTAAAAACACCCGGGCCTTGCTCTCCCTCCCGGCAGGTCTCCAGCCACCCCCCACCCCCACTGCCGCCGCTACTGCCGGGAGGAGAGCCGCAAAAACACCCGGGCCTTGCTCTCCCTCCCGGCTCTCCCCCAGCCCCGCCGCCGCCGGGCCACAAAGGCAGACCTCCTGCCCCCCCCAGGCACTTCCCTCCCCACAGCTGCTTTGTGGACGCAGGGGCTTGCATGAAGGGGTGAGGGAGGGGAGGGAGTGCGTGGGGGGCGGGAGGTCTGCCTTCCTGGCCCAGTCAGGCTCAAGCCGGGGACCGGCAATGGGCTGCGGACCGGGGGTTGACGACCTCTGACCTAAACAACCATGCTCGTTCGGCTTGCCTTCTGAAGGTGCCACGAATTTGCAGTTTTTCCTACAGAATTACAGCAAACCACCCCATATGCTGCTCCTTCTGCTCTCTCTTGTCACCCTATACAGTGGTGCCTCGCTTAGCAATTGCCTCGTTTAACGCTGTATTCGCTTAGCGATGAGGTTTTTGGAGCAATCTTGCGCTCCGTTTAGCGATGTTTCCAATGGGGCAATTTCGCATAGCGCTGTTCAGGACCTTGCTTCGCTTAGCGATGACAGTTTAGGTCCCCCTGTTTCGCTTAGCGATGCTTTTGACAGCTCCATTTTCGCTATTTTTAAAAGGTGTTAAATTGTTTAAAAAGGGTTTAGAGTGCTTGAAATCGTTAGTGCACTTAATAAACCCTTTGTTAACCAAATTTGGCTTCTTTTTGACTCATTTGAATTTTTGGTGATTATTTTCTCCCCCATTGAAATGCATTGAAAAGGTTTCAGTGCATTCCAATGGGGGAACCGCATTTCGCTTAGCGATGTTTCCTATGGCAATTTTCGCTTAAGGACAGCAATCCGTTCCCATTGGTACGGATTATCTGGTTTTCAATGCATCTCTATGGGAAAATGCGTTTTGCTTAGCGATGTTTTCCCATAGCGATGAATTTTTTTGCACCAATTAAAATCGTTAAACGAGGCACCACTGTATAGTCTTTTCTTTCCCTAAGGGCATGCTCTCACATATCTGCCCTAAATAGCTTCTTCCCCCACTTTTGTTTGCTTATTTCTTCAGTGGCTGCTCGCCAGAGCAGTTTGCTGTTCGCTTTGGCTTGGACGAAAGCACCGCTGAACCAGCACCAGTGACTGCTCGCCAGAGCGGCCGCATAGGTTGTCGTCGCTCCTCACCATTTGAATTTCCCGCCGCAGAGGGCAGGGAGGAGCACCACCTCCCAGCCTTGTTGGAGCCCATCAGGAGGCGAGTGGCTGGAGGGAGCACCCTGGCCATGCTCAGACTCCAAGGCTTCCGCCGGCTCCGCTGGCATGCACTCCCTTCAAGTACTGTATGACTCTGCATGCTGGGGGTGCGGGTGCGGGTGGGCAGGCACTCCTGCGTGAAGTGGTGGGGCAACCACTTCACACATGCATCAGAGAGCGCGAGCACGAGGGGCTGCCCCACCTCCCTCAGAGGCTCAGCTGGTCCAGCGTATGAAAAAGATTGAGGACCACTGTCTTAGGGTATTCTGATGGCCCTAGAGTAGAATATAGAATCTGTTTTATTGTAGTCTGCTGTTATTTGGGAGGTTAATATGTTATCCCGAAGTTAATTGTTTTTGGCAGATTATTTGCTATTTTAAATATAGCTAAAATAGTTAAACAAAATTTTATGGGAATGCCTCTATTTGGACAGGTTCCTTTATTACAGTCCATGTTACAGTGGGGTCTCGACTTACGAACGGCTCGACATATGAACGTTTTGACTTACAAACCGCTCTCATAGGAATATATGGACTCGACTTACGAACTTAGATTCCAGTTACGAACTCTTTTTTTCCTTTTTTTTAAAGCTAAGTCATCTTAGGTTAAAAGGAGAAAAGAAAGATATCCCCCTCTAGTGGCAGAAGGCGGAATAGCAGCTTCCCATTAGTTTCTATGGACGAAAAGAGCAGATACGGATTAAATGGTTTTCAATGCATTCCTATGGGAAATGCAGATTCGACTTAAGAACTTTTCGACCTGAGAACTGCCTTCCAATACGGATTAAGTTCTTAAGTCGAGACCCCACTTTATCTGTGTCATGGTCCTCAATACTGAGCCATGGTTTGACTAATTGATGTTGGGTGCACCTGCTCTGTGAGGTTGACAAATGATGTTGAGGCTTAATAACTGACAAGTATATTTGCTAGCTACAAGACTATAGTAAATATATGTCTGAATGCTTCCAGTGCTCTTCCTTGATCATCTAGGGAGTAGCAGCCTGCCCTTCCCAGATGAAAAAGGATTGGAGGGAATAACTAATAGCCCTTGCAGATCTGAATATTAAGCATTGGCCCCACTTCCCTGCATACTTCCCACAGTATAGGAAATATATGTTTACAGATTTAGTGTTGAAAAGGCTTGAATCTTCAGTTCAGCTTCTTTCCGTACCAAAATAAGCAATTCAATATTTTTATAATGTTCCTTCAACTGTTTTCCATTTACTATAGGTTTTTGTAGCTTTCATTGCCTTAATTAGCGAACATAACAAAATTAAGGGAATTGTTCCCTTTAATTTTTTTTCATTATTTATGTAGAAGGACAAAGTGAGAGAAGGAATGAGTGAGTGCTCCAACACTGGAGTGGTGAGTGTTGGTGAGAGCTCTAACACTGGAGGCATTCAAGAAAAACTTAGATAACCACCTGGCAGATATGCTTTGATTGTATTCCTGCATTGAGCAGGGTGTTGGACTTGATGGCCTTGTAGGCTTTTCCAGCTTCACTTTTCTATGATTCTAAGGAAACAATTTGCAGCTAAGGCTAGGGAATGGAGAAAGAGTTTGAAGGTAAAAACTTTGAGTAAAAACTACTGTCAAATTGGAACAAATTCAAAGCAAATTCAAAGCCTGGACCACATTCAGGCAACATGGATGATCGGGTGCCGAAAACCAAGGCCTATGATGAAAGACTGAAATATCTGGGCATGTTTAGCCTTGAGAAAAGAAAACTAAGAGACATGATGCCACTTTTCAAATACTTTACTTGAAAGGCAGTCATACAGAGGACGGGCAAGATCTGTTTTCGATTATCCCAGAGGGCAAGATGTGCAACAATGAGCTCAAGTTACAGGAAGTCGAATTTCTTTTGAATATCAGGAAAAAACTTCATATCTGTTAGACTAGTACAGCAGTGGAACCAATTACCGCAAGAGGTGGTGAGTGCTCTAACACTGGAGGCATTCAAGAGAAATCTAGACAGCCACCTGGCAGATATCCTTTGATTTGTATTCCTGTATTGAATAGGGGGTTGGACTCAATGGCTTTATCGGCCTCTTCCAACTTTATGATTCTGTGATTATATTATTCTATTTGCTGTGTATACATATTATCGTGGCAACAAAAATATGACATCAACTTGATCCCAAGTAATGACATTTCCCTGGGTTTCTAGAGATAAAGTGCTCATAAGTGGGCTACCAGTCCCTCCTTGGGGTCATGCAGCTTGCCCAAGGCTGAACGGGAGATACAGTGGGAAATCTAAACTCTGTTGATCTGTCCAACCAATTCAACTAATATATATTGGTTAATTATTGCTATAGTTTCTGAAAGAGTCACCCAGTGTAAATTTTCCATACTTCTGTTTAAAAGTTGGTTAAGTGATACAAAATTCCTTTGTTTTGAAAAGCTTCAAAAATTATTTCTGTTTTTAGTAGCTACTTGGATGATAGATCCATACATGGGCGAGACCATCATGATCGGAGATATGTTGAGGAATATAAGAATGACTTCAAGGATATAGATGACCAAAAATATAACAGAGAGTATGAAAAGAGTCATCAGCATCACTATAGCAAATCTTCTAATCGAAGCAGGAAAAGTACCCATAAAAGAAAGCATAAGAAACATGACCACAGTTTGGTATGTATATTTCAAAAATGATAGCAAATAAACTACTGATTTTAACTTTTTTTGGTGGAAAATTAGATTCTGTAAGTATAAAGGTTTGGAGAATTTATCATAAAGAATTAACCTTGATTCCCTTGAAACTGTGTAGTAGTGTGCAAGAAAGAGATTGAGAGGATGTAATTAGAAATATACTGTACAGTATAGTGAATAGGTATTAGTTATATCTTCAGGTCAGCTATGAATTTTCATTTGGCTAAATTTAGAAATCATTTGTCCAGTACTTGGAAAACTCAGGCAAATAGTATTTCAAATAACATCATGCAAAATAAAGTAGCCAAGTACAATCAATGTTCATGTGAAATAGTATTGCACAGCATTCATTGTGAAAAAGTTTCTTCTATCCTATCTGTTAAGATATGGAAAGTGTTTATTTAGATGGAAATAGGGAATGAAAAATATAGGGTCTAATGAATTCAACTTGTGTCTGTGTGGTATTTTAGCTTGAGGTAAATGTTGGTCCTTGTTTGAGTTATTTTATTACTGTTGGAGAACCTTTCATTCTGTTGATTGACAAGAAAGGGAGCCTAGATGTTTTGTAAATAGTACCACACTACTAATACGTATATTCAGATATAAGATTGTTAAGATTCAATGTTTGTACTTCTGGATGTTGATACATTCAGAATGTAAGATTGTAGACCACATTCAGGAAATCTGAATAATATATTTCTTTTTTGTTTTTTGAGACATAGAGCAAAAATGTAAGTTGTATGAAAGATCTGCTGTTCATTTTAATATTGACAATAAATATTTTAGAATTTTAATTAGTTTTTCAAAGAAATCAGTCCTTATTATAACTTCCTAAAGTATACAGTGACACAATCTTGTTTTTGAATAGCAAAAGTAAATATTTACATTGCAAATTTATTTCCAGTCTTCAGTTAATCTAATATCTAGAAGACAAAATTGTTTTGTGTTTCTGTTGTCTGACAACTTTTAAGTATTTATCTGAAAATCTGTTCCTTGCCATGTTTTTCTTCTGTAACATAAACTGTGCCCTGTGAAATTCTGGGGACTGAATTTGAAATTGCTCCTGCCAACTGTTCGTGGCCTGGTGCGTAACTGAATGCCTGAATATCCCCGCTGAATGAATTGCGTATTCTACCCTGAATTCACTCTGATATATTGATTGGCTGGACGATCTTGGTGCCGTTTCCAGAAGAGCCACCGAAGGAAAAGATCCAGGAGTGTAGAGGATGATGAGGAGGGTCACCTGATCTGTCAAAGTGGAGACGTTCTAAGAGCAAGATGTATAGAATATTTTTCAACACTTTTAAAAAAACTTTTCAGCAAAACATCTGTTTAGAATAGTATGATAGAGGAGTGGGGGTGGGGGCTAAGGAACCTTCATTGCTCTCTTTTTTCTTTTATTTTGTCTTGAATTTTTTTAATATTTTTCTTTTCTGTATTAAATAATTGTTACTCAAATGCTGCAGTAGTAAACAAAGTTTAAAGTTAGGTTGTTAGCTAGATAGCTATTTCATGACAGCTGTCAAATAAAATAACACATCCAAAGGCAGACACTAAGTTAATGTTTCTTATAATGACATGTTTAATAGCCTTCATCTTTGTTTGATTTTTAGAATAATATCTATATAATTTATTCTTTTTTTAGATGAAATTATTGCTACTTTAGGGGAAGGTGCTTTTGGAAAAGTAGTAGAATGCATTGACCACCACATGTAAGTATATAATTTCTCCAAAGCGATATTAAAGCAAATTTCTTTAAAGTGCTCATATTATTTTGCACAAATTAAGAATTCAGACAGAAGTATCTGTGGTTATTGAATGTACTCTGCTAAATTAATCTTTAGTAGTAGCATTCTTAATTTTGTTTTTACATTGTTTATGTGTTGTTTGCTCTAAAATGACATATTTAACCATGTCTGAAAATGGCAGAATACAGTAGCTGGATGAGTAAGACAAACTATGATATGGAGAGAATTAATCAGAGCTGTAGCTCAATCATAAATCTTTGCTTGCAGAGAGTTGCGGGCTGAATCCTTAGTATCTTTAAGTAAAATTAGGAAGGGGATCCTGCTTGAAACCCTGGAGAGCCAGGGTAAATTGAGAGTTGCAACTCTGAAGATGCTCCCCCCCCCCCAACTCCTCCTGAGACCTTCTAGGAACGTATATTTCAACTTCTTCAGCGTGGCCTCTGTGAATCACACATTTGGGTTAGATCAGCGCCTGCGCTAGAACTTCGGAATCTTTTAGACCTTTTCTAAAAAGATACATAGTTTAGATTGCCCCTTGCATGCATGCTGCATTCCCCCCAGCCTTCAGTTCCTAATTTTCCGCCATTGTGCGAGGAACGTTTTCAGACAGAGCTCTCTTTTTCGCCTAATGTGGCTTGACTTTTGGACTGTATTTCTGACTATTCTTACTTCTGTTGCCCCTTGATTTTGGACTGCTTCGATTACTCTTTTGCCTGACGGACTTTGGCTCTTGTTTGACCCGGTCTCCCACGCTTTGTGGATTGCCTGATTGCCAGGCTGATTGGCGCGGCGGGAGGTGCCATTATCAGCTCAGCGGGAGACTCCATTATCTACTTATCTCCTGATTACCATGAGAACTCAGGCTCCTATAGCCTACTGTTTTACTGTTTTATGTCCCCTCAGGTCCTTTTAGTAAATGTAGGCCGTGCTCCAGGAAAATGCCCTTTTATGATAAACACAGTCTTTGTTTATTTTGCCTGGGGGACGCTCATAATACTACTTCTTGCCAGCTTTGAAGGCACGCCAACAGAGACTTAAGCTCTACCTTTGGGAAAAGACTTTGTTTGCAACCCATCCGTCAGAAATGGAGACTTCCTCCGATCCTTCAGTGACTCCTCGCTCTGAGACTACTGTGTCTCTCCCGTCTACATCCACTTTTAAGTCATCTAAAGCTCCTAAAAAAGCTGCCCCAAGTTCTTCGAAAAAGGCTCCTTCTACTCCTAAAGTGGCTGTTTCCAAAGACGCTGCGAAGCCTAAGAAGCAGGCGAGACAGCCTAAAAAAACTAAGGCTAAAGAGATGACCTCTCTTCCACCAGTGACACCATCGCTGCCTTCACCAGTTTTGGAAGATTCCTCGAAGGATCAGGAATCCATGTCTGAAGCAGCTCTGTCTTTGCTGCTTTCCCAGCAGCCTGAGGCACTGCTTGAACCTGGGCACTCACCCAGCCCTGACAAAGTTGAGGAGGCTGTGCTGTCCAGCCCTCATTCTGCCCATCTTGGCCCTGCAACTGCCGGCCGGGCAACTGAGACTCAACATTCCCCCTCTTGCTCTCTGAGGAGAGACCTTCCTCCTCGCAAAAAGGGGTTGCAAAGGCGGCATTCTTCTTCCGATCGACGTTGTGATTCTGACTTGGAGACTTCCCGACGTCGGAAGAGACACAGGCATGAACCATCTGGGCACAGTCGTTCAGGAAAGAGGAGGACAAAGCGTCGACGTTATGATACCGACTCAATATCATCGTCATCCTCCTCTTCAAGTTACCGTAGGCACAGGAAGAGGCACTATTCCACCTCTTCGACCTGGAGTTCTTCACCTTCCCCGCATCAACGTCGACAGGTTCAGGATACTCTACCTGATAAAGACACTAGGAAGGCTTCCAAAAAGACTTCTTCCACCTCGACGTCGAGGGCTAAGAGTGTCCAGTAAACTACTCAGTTCTCCTTAGCAGAGACTAATGTGCACAGGGTTCCATCTGAGGAGCTTTGTGAAGTGTCTTCCAATCAGGATGAGGAGGTGTTCTCTCCATTACAAGTTCAATCACCAGTGGAGGAGGACTCTTTTGAGTCAGATACAGGAAACCCCCATCCATCCTCACCCTCTGAGGATTTCTCTTCTTGTACGCAAATGGTGACCAGAATGGCAAATGTTTTAAAAATGCAAACACAGCTTCCACCTCCTCCATCAGACGATCCCATCTTTGGAGACATCGACCGAGAGTCTTCTCAACCACTTAGCCTCAATTATATTTCTCAACTGTTCAATCTTATCATGGACGCTTGCTCTCAACCAGCCACCCTCTATCTGTCTCTAGGAGGACTGAGAATATGTACTGTATAGGATTCGTGGAGAAGTCAATTTCTTATCCAAGCATCCTGCTCCCAACTCCTTAGAATGCATCTAAGGCTTCAGGAAGACCACATGTTACTCCCACCAATAAAGAAGGCAGGAAGATGGATGTGTTGGGTAGAAAAAATTGCAACTTCCAATCCTTCCTCCTAAAAATATGCAATTACCAGGCAGCAATGGGAGCATACCAGAAGCATCTCTGGAATAAGGTACTACCAGCACTTCAAGCTGCTCCTGAGGACATTAGACAAGATGGGGCCAGCCAACCATCGACTTGTTCGCTTCTCACGGGAACAAGAAGTGTGAGAGGTATGCATCTCGAGCAGGCAAGGGCCCCGGCTTCCTGGGAGATGCCTTCATGATATCATGCCAGGACCACCTTCTATACCTGTTTCCACCGATGCCTCTGGTCCAGAGGTCTCTAGTCAGGATCAGACAGCAGAGGTCATCAGTAATCCTCATAGCACCATACAGGCCATGTCAACCATGGTTTTCTACTCTGGAGGAGTTAGCCACCGAGGTATTCAGACTTCCACCTGTGCCACATCTGCTGACACAGGACTCAGGGAGCGTTCTACATCCAGACGTGAGCTCCCTCCACCTAGCTGCGTGGAAGATCTGCCTGAAATCAAAGAGGTATTAGACAAATCCAAAAAAACATCTACTATTCTTTTATATAAATACAAGTGGAATAATTTTCTTTGTTTTGCCACTGCCAGAAATCTCCAGACTTCTCCAGTTTCCCTACAGGCTTTACTCCTTTATCTCAAACATCTTTTTGATCTCGGCCTTACCTTGTCGACTCTCAAGGTGTACATCTCTGCAATAGTTTCTTTCCAGCCCAGAGATTCAGAATCTTCACGTCTCTTTTCTCATCCTACATTGAAAGCATTCTTGAAAGGCTTGATCAATATTCGCCCTCCTACAAGGCCTCCAGTACCTCAGTGGTCCCTTACATTGGTTCTGCAATCACTCATGAAGCATCCCTTTGAGCCTATGGCTTCGTGTAATGCTAAGTTTCTTTCTCTAAAGACTCTGTTTCTAGTTGTAGTTACGTCTGCTAGAAGAGCGAGTGAGTTGGCAGCTCTAAGGTCTGATTCTCCTTATTTGCAATTCTATAAGGACAAGGTTACGTTGTTTCCAGATGTTTCGGTCCTGCCTAAAGTTGTTACAGATTTTCACCTCAATCAACCTATTTCGTTACCTACCTTGTTTCCTGATCCCTCGTCTGACGTTGAAAAGATGCTCCATTCCCTGGATTTTAGAAGGGTGTTAGCATATTATGTTTCTAGGACAAAGGACTTTCGGAAATCTGAAAGACTCTTCCTGTGCTTCTTTGGACCACACAAGGGTTGTCCAGCGTTATCTTCTACCTTGTCACGATGGCTCGTCTCCACTATTACTCTTGCCTATCAACTTGCAAGTAAAGAGGTGCCTGAAGGTCTTAAGGGACATTCTGCAAGGTCCATGGCAACATCTACTGCCTTACTACTGGTGTGGACATTCCAGACATCTGCAAGGCAGCAACATGGTCCAGAGTGTCCACATTTGTCACCCACTACAGGTTGGACCTTCGGGCAAAGAAGAAGACGAGTTTTGGAAGGGCTGTCTTGACATCTGTCCTGCAGTGACGGCCCTCCTTCCGGTAAGTTAGCTTGCCAGTCACCTCACAGAGGCCACGCTGAAGAAAGAAGGGTTACTTACCTGTAACCACGGTTCTTCAAGTGGACCTCTGTGAATTCACGCATCCACACCTGGCCTCCCCACTATCCATCACTGCTTGTCTTTTAATGAGCTCTTGTTCTAGCAATGGCGGATAAATGGAACTGAAGGCTGGGGGGAATGGAGCATGCGTGCAAGGGGCAATCTAAACTATGTATATTTTCAGAAAAGCTCTAGAAGATTCCGAAGTTCTAGCGCAGGCACTGATCTAACCCAAATGTGTGAATTCACACAGGTCCACTTGAAGAACCATGGTTACAGGTAAGTAACCCCTCTTTTTTAATTATTAACAAACAAAAGAATTTCTTATTTCTTATTCTCTTTATATGTTACTGTGTATATACATGACATCATTATAGATTTGAACATAGTTTTGAGCCTGCTTTTTTGTGCCATAGAACTGTAGAATAGGAAAATATATACATCTCGTTTCATAGGGTTTTTTTGTAGTAAAAAGGGGACTTTTGATTTAAGCAGCTTCTTAAAATACCCATTTTGAGAAATCAAAGTTATTTCTGGTCTTTATTTCTCCCCTTTATTTCTGAAGCTAAGAGGATGGACAGGGATTGGAGCAAGCGGAACCATATTTATCAGAATTCTCTTTAATCTTATTCAGATTTTTTCTGAACAGAGTCAGTTTTGAAGAAGTTGATGTTGACACAAATGATCATTTGTAGAAAGTATCATTGGTTACTTGTAAATCATCAAAGAAAAAGTGTTGCTATTTCAGCACATTTTTCTTTGCTTTCAGAGGGGCTGTTACCTGTGATTGAAACATAGGCATGCCAAATTGCTGACTTACCCATGTATGACTTACAAGAAAAATATGGGCTCGAACTATCTAGATTTCCTTCTTGATTAAGTTCTTTTTGAGGAAGAGTTTGGAAGGAATTTTTATTGGTTCTTCTTTCCTCCTACATCTTCTTGAAAAGCTGCTCCAGAGGGTTGGAGGCCCTCTTGAAGCAGTATGGAACATGGTACTAGTGCTTGGTGTACGTGTGTGTGTATCTTCTTCTGGATTTCAAACCCTTCTACAAGGTGAAGGGTATCTTTGGATTGATCCTGTAGTTAACTTAACTTCCACAAAACCTTTTTGATGGAAACTGTTACTGATAGTTGTGGACAAAATTTGTGATATCAGGAACATCTCCAAAAGTAGACATGAATATTATCTAATTTTAGCCAAATTGTTGTGTATCTTCTTAATATTTTTAAAGTAAAATATGTAGCTCAGAAGTTATCTCACCTAGTGTTACCTTCAGAAAGAAACTGGTAACAGTGAGTGATAGTGATGGTTTATATAAATCAGTGTTTGGTTTCTTAGATCTTTGTGGGCACTATGTACAATAAGAAGAAATTCTTGACTGGCCATATTCATTGGCTTTTCTCATAGGCATATGAAGAACCTCTGGATCATGTTTTTTTATGCTGGATGGAGCTTAACCATATTCAGAATAATAGCAGTCATTCTTCAGTTTTCATATTAAGTGTTCACTGTATTTGCTTTTACATGGAAATCTACAGTTAACGCAAATGATGAACTTCTCAGATATTAACATAATGCATGGTTTAAATGTAAGAGCAACAACAAGGATCCCACCAAAAAGCCTTTATCTGTATAGGTGCTTCACACAGATAGTGTGGCGTATAACAGATTGTTAACTGATGTGCCATATATATTTTCAGCAGCATAAATTGTGTATTTCTGTGCTTTTGAGTGGATTCAAAAGCTGCAGTTAATAGCACTGGATCTTAGTCTTTAAATTGATTTTAATAACTTGCAAGTCCAAACTAGTGATTGATATTTATTTAGCCATAGGCAATTCACAATATTTAACTTTTTTTTCCATAGGAGAGACATACATGTAGCTATTAAAATAGTTAAAAGTGTTGGTCGATACAGAGAAGCCGCTCGTTCAGAAATTCAGGTATTGGAGCATTTAAATACCTTGGATCCTGGCAGTACCTTGTAAGTATAAATGAGAATAGCAATACAGTGTAAGATATTAAACAACTAACTGTATCATTAAACTGTTGTTCTCCTCACTTTTTTTTTCTTTAGCCGTTGCGTACAGATGTTGGAATGGTTTGAACATCATGGTCATGTTTGCATTGTGTTTGAACTACTGGGACTCAGTACCTATGATTTTATTAAAGAAAATAGTTTTTTGCCTTTTCCTATTGAGCTCATTAGGAAGATGGCTTATCAGATTTCTCAGTCCATAAACTGTAAGTAAACTTGATTTTTAAGAATGTGTCCATAACGTAAAATGTTAGGTATTGACTTAAGTACTGAGTTCCCACCTCTTTTTCTTTTTGCAGTCTTGCATCACAATAAGTTGACTCATACAGATCTGAAACCTGAAAATATTTTATTTGTAGAGTCTGATTATGTAGTAAAGTACAATTCTAAAATGGTAAGTTTATTTGCTTAAGGTTACTTTCCTGTGGCTGTCTTTCCACCATTTTTTTCACAATGGTTTAACATGCTACACACAAGTATTAGTTTTACTTGCACCAAATAACCTTTGTTTTGCCATCACATATAGCAGTGATTCCCAACCTTGGGTAACTCCAGTGTTCTTGGACTGCAATTCCCAGAAACCTTCACCACTGGAGTTAAGAATATTAAATTCTGTACATCCCACATATTATGTGCCCTGTTCAGTTTTTGTGTTCAGGGTAGGTTAACACTAAGAAAATATGTTCCATCATTGACTATCTATGTTCTAAATATATACATAATTCAAGCAATAATAGTTTTAAAAATGATGTTCAGCTGTGCTGCCCAGGTTTTCTGGGAATGACAGCCCAAGAACAACTGAATTACTCAAGATTGGGAACAACTGACATGTAGCATACCTCAGGAGTTAAGAGTTGATAACTGGAGTTGCTTGGAGTCAGTCTGCTGATGGAACTTTTGTCAGCCGAACAAAATCTGGGTAATTCTTCCTCTCTTCTGCAGCTAACTATATGCCCTCATAACTTGTTTTGGAGGACTAGGAAACTCTGTTGGGCATATTTTTTGGTGGCGTAGCAGGCTCCAGAGTGGAGTAGAAGAAAAGATCTTTAATGCTAGCAAACATTGGCTAGTGTTAGATTTAGGCTCATGTGTTCTAAAATTTGAATTCTGATGCTGGTGAAGTCTATGATATAGGCAGTAGTAAGATCGATATATAGTAGACATTGGCAAAGAAAATTTACTCAAGGATGCTACAGAAGTGTTGAAATAAAAGAAAATACATATTTATGCCTCATCTGTCATTAGTCTGAAATGACTTAGATCTTGGGGAGGGCTGTTTGTTTGATGTGGGTTTTTGTTTTTGTTTGTTTTTGTTGTTGTATTACTGTGACACAGTAATGGGACTAGGAGATTGTGATATATACATTTTTAATTACTGTATTCTAATTAAGAAATAACTGGATTATGTTAGGTATTATACAATATTTAGTACAAGCAAGGTGTGTTTTTTCAAGTTGCGTTTGCATGAGACCACAAATAGGAGTAGACAAGAGCCTTATTGAATTACTACTTTTTAAAGGATCTAGAGCAGTAATAGCCAATTCAATGGGATTGGTAACCAAATTTGATCCCGTAGAGCTGCCATGTACTGCATTAGGCCTAGAAGTGATCAGATTGCTTGGAGAGAGAAAACAGGTGTGAAATGCTTGTACAGACATTCTCATTTTTGATTTTTTTTTTTTTTTTTTTTTTTTTTTTTTTTTTTTTGGCTTGGGGAAGGGGAAGCTTGAGGGACACCCCCAAAAGCAGGTCCTTAACTTCAAAACTGTTGAGCCTGGAGGTCTCCAGGAAATGACATAAACCTTCCCTTTTTAAAACAAAAGATTCTGTGGTAGCCTTAAGGGCTGTAAAATGGCTCTAAACAGTGCACTGTGCCCCTAAAGGTCTATACATCCAGGAAACCTGTCCTATAAGGCAGCAGTCCCAAAACCTTTTTGGTCCGCAGACCAGCTGGGGAAGGTGGGCATCCCCATGCGTGCGCAAACAAGTGCAGGCATGCGCATGCACAAACAGCGGCACTGCGCTTGCCTGGGCGCATGCGCTCATGCACATACGCAAATGGCGGTGTGTGCTCGCACGGACGTGCTCGAGTGCCCAGGCAGCTGTAGATGGGCTGTGCGGGTGGTCTGTCTCACCGGCCTGGGGCCACAGACCAGAGGTTGGGGACCTCCGCTATATGAGCTTCTGACGTTATAAAGCTCTGTAACCATGGTTGCAGCTTCTTTGGAGACCATACTTGTCACCAGAGGGAGCTCAACAGCAGAGCATAGTTGTGGTAGAGAAGAGATAAGTGAATGGGACTAGAGTTAAGAATATTAAATTGTGTACATTCGTCATATTTGGACAGTTAAAAAAGTCACCTGTTTATTTTTTGGGTATTCAGGGCAGGTTAACATTAAGAAAATATGTTCCATCAATGAATAGCTATATTCTGCATATGCAAATAAGAAATAGTAGCTTTTAAAAATGATGTTCATGTTGTTTTCCTTACAGAGGCGGGATGAACGCACACTAAAAAACACAGATATTAAAGTTGTAGATTTTGGAAGTGCAACGTATGATAATGAGCACCATAGTACCTTAGTGTCTACAAGGCATTACAGAGCACCTGAAGTTATATTAGGTTAGTAAAGACTTTCAAAATTACTACAGTTTGAAATTAATTGTATTAGAAGTTTAACAAGTCAGTACAAGCTCTTCAAATTATCATATTTCCAATATGACCAAGTATAAGATACTGAATTATCTGTGTTTTTATAAACATTTGGGAAACAATAGAACATATGGGTGTGGTTTGTGAGTTTAGATGAACATTGTTCAGAATACATTTTTGGATTTGCATCTTAAGCATCCTCAAGTGACAAGGGGTTGTGAATTGTGTTACAGCACTTGGGTGGTCCCAGCCTTGTGATGTCTGGAGCATAGGATGCATTTTGATAGAATATTATCTTGGCTTTACAGTCTTTCAGGTGAGTGTTTATTATTTTATCTAAGATCTACCATTGAAATATAATGTTGAATAAGCTTAAATACAGTCATTTGATTTTATCTGTGGCATTTTTACAAGGATCCAGTTAGTAGCATTCCCCCCCCCAATTCTTTTATCTGGAAGTTGTTGATATTTGTATTGAATGAATTAAGTTGATGAATACCCAAGCCTTTTTGGTAGTCAAATGCTGCAATCTGAAACCCATACCCAATAGTCAGGAAGTGTTCCTCCCCCCCCTTTTTTTTTGTTATGTTTGAAACATCCTTTCCTATTACTCTGTAGTCTGTTTACAGGGGACAGGCGGAATCTGATTTCGATTTTGATAGTTGTTATGTAGAGACAAATAGAGCATGATTGTGTTTTTTCCTCTCCCCCCCCCCCCTTTTTCTTTTGGTTCCTTTTTCCAGACACATGATAGTAAGGAACATCTGGCAATGATGGAAAGGATACTAGGACCTTTACCAGTGCATATGATTAAAAAATCAAGGTAAATTTATTTTAGATTGTTCGCATGTCTTGTATATCTGATTTAGAACAGATTTCTTTTATTGGGGGGGAATTAAAATATGTCATATTGGCTATATTTGTAGAGGAATATAAGCCAGGACCTTGGTTTGCTAAAACTTACTAGTTCATACATTTCTTGAGCAGGTACAGTGAATCAGATGGATTGATTGATTGTTGCTCCAGATAGTTCAGGATAGAAAGTCAGTAACAAGGTTTTCCACTGCCAGGAGGCAGTGGAAGACAGGAGGGCTTGGCGTGCTCTGGTCCATGGGGTCACAGAGTCGGACACAACTTAACAACAACAACAAGGTTTTTCTTCCAAGCTCCTCTAGGTTGAGCAGCTGTAGACTCTGCCAAGTCTAGAGCAGCATTTTCATTTCCTGTCACTGCTGCTATGCAGTGAATTCTGTTGTCAGAAGGACTTTGGGGGAGAAAGCAGACAACAAAGCTGCCCTTCTGTCACTTCCAGTCTTAAGACTTCAGTTCTTTGCATACTTACTGAACAGTAACTCCCATTAAACTTGGTGGTAGTTAATTGCAAGGTAAATTGCACAGCAATGTTTTTTGAGACTGGTGCCATAATAACTGGCATATTTGTCTGCAGTGCTAATGGTAGCCGTGTTTGCTTGCTATAACTGTGTCCTGGGTGAAATGAACGACACCACCAGTAAGCTTTTCAGGTTGCTGTGCACCTGAAAGAAAGAAAAACAGCTGGAATGGGGAAGAGAAGAAGTTTGCTTAAGATGGGAAGAAAAACAGAGTTGCTTAGGCAAGAGAGCCTGAGCTACAAGATAGAATTTGGACAGAAATGTTATGTATATTTTTCTATTGAATGAATTGCAGTGAATTCAGAGAGGCTTCTTTCTGAGTAAACATTTTTAGGATTTGGATGCAAGTATAACATAGGGTGACACCACTACAAATGTAGTGATGAAATTATTGTTTGAAAAAGACTACATGAGAGGAAAGCTTTTTAAAATTAATAAAGACGATGAATCAAAGCTGAAAACTGCCACAGATGGCAAGGGACAGGAATATAAGAAGTGGTTGAATTAGATGTAGAATTAAAAGGAATATTAAAATCTGTCAGAAAATAGGGAAATAGTATTATCAAGAGCAAACAAATTAATGGACCATGAAGATAATGGTAAATAGAGTGTAACCTTTATAGCATTTTCTTTTATGTATAGGAAACGTTATTTCCACAAAAATCAACTGGACTGGGATGAACACAGTTCTGCAGGTCGCTATGTTAGGAGACGATGTAAACCATTAAAGGTAAGACCATTATTAATTTGCTCATCTGCTTGATTCCTGCAATGAAATGATATGTACAATCTCTTTCTTTTCTTTCTTTCTTTCTTAGGAATTTATGCACTGCCATGATAAAGACCATGAGAATCTTTTTGACCTTATTCGTAGGATGTTGGAGTATGATCCAGCCAAGAGAATTACTCTAGATGAAGCATTAAAACATCCTTTCTTTGATCCTCTGACAGAAAAAGAACTCAGTTAATCTTATCGTCCTTAAAGGAGGTGATCCAGACTGTTGGTTAACATCTAAGCCTAGATTCAAGTAACTTTGGGGATTTTTCTTCCCTTCCCCTCCTGACTGCAGTGTTCAGTACCGTGTTTTTGGAGTGTATTGGGGGATACATTGGGGCTGCATTGGAGAGGCATCTCCTGTTCTGCAGATGGAACAGGTCCCAGAGCCGATGTCCCATTGGATTTAGGTCATCATATGAGTTGTAAATAATAAATTATTTTGTACAGTTATTTCTGTAAGTACATCCATGCATTTTGTATTGATGCTGTGTATCTTGTTAAACTGTTACGGTCTTGATCATGGATACACTAAATATAAACTTTTTTCATTTTTCACAATTGATTGTACTTTTTTTTAGCTAAAGCCACTGCTGTTTTTAGGAAAATTATGACATGCTTTAAAGCAAGGCAACAATTATTTATTTAGGGCAGGTACTTTTCAGAGTTAAAAGTATTTTTGTTCCAGCTCCACGTGTCTTTCCAAATTAAAAGATCTTAGGCTTTACTAACATATTAAAATGTAACAGATTTAGGTGTGAGAACCACTTTAACTGCCATGGTTTTCATGGTTTGTGAAATATTTAAGGAGTGGGTTTAGCATGCGTGCACATCAGTGAGTTTTCATGACTGAGAAGGAATTTGAACCCAGGTCTCTTGGATCATAGCATATCACTATCCACTCCATCCTACTGGCTGTTACACCAGTGAGCTGAAAAGTATGCAAAAGCACCACAGCAAATACCTAGAGGTATTTCTAATCTGGAAGATAAAATCAAAGAGTAGGACAGATAATTGGTCTTCCTTGATTATCAGTCCACATTTTAATTTGGGGCTAATTCTGTCCATGGTTAGCTTTCCCTTTAAGCTTTAATTGTAGATGACCAAAATATGTGATATACGGTGTAACCTGAGCAGACTCTGTTTATGTGGTAGAGCTTTCCATTTCCTATGTGGCTATAAAGACTTTCTGAGCCCTCCAAAAAATCTTTGAATTGTACGTAGAGGAGAGAGGGAATCTCTTGCACTGTATAGTGGTGTATAGTGTGTTGGAAAATCTGCAGAGAACTAGAGGCTATATATGTCCATCCCTTAATGTTGAGATGGACACATCCAGTTCCACAACCCACTGCTTCAAATCTTCTTTATAGAAATGCCTTTTTAAAAACTGAAAAAGCCCTCTAGAGGCCAAAACAAATTAAAACTTGGGTTTTTGGGGAGCCTAGATTTTTGAAGGCCCCCTCAAAGCATGCCAAAAATGCCCTGCACTCTCTAAAAGACCCTAGAGTGCCCACCATTGACGTGCAATGTCCTTTTAAATGCAAATTTGAATACGATTTGAGACTTGTTAACAAAATTTCCAAAATTCACAAGGAGGCTAAGCAAAGTACAGTGGTGCCTCGCTTAACGAGTGCACCGTATAACGACGAAATCACATAGCGATGGCATCTATGGCCGAAATTCACATAGCGAAGATCGGTAAGCGTTTCGCTTACCGACCTTCGCTTTGCGACCCGCGGATCAGCTGTTCGGCGGGTCCAAAATGGCCGCTGGAACAGCCAAAATGGCCACGCGCAGCGTTTTCGCGCCCTCGTTAAGCAAGGGGAGGGCGCGAAAATGGCTGCCAGCTATGGGAAGGCTTCGTTAAACGGTGAGTTTTCAGCCGATTTGGCTTTTTTTGTTCCGTTTAACGAAGTATTCACATAGCGAAGGTTAATCCGGAACGGATTAACCACTGTACTACAAAATACTGTAGTGAGCAAATTTTCAATCTCTTCCAAACAATTTATCAAGCTAGATGATAAGCATAGGGAGAAAAAAAAACATTTAAGTTATTTAGTCACGGTCTTAAGATGGAACTAAAGAGGTACATGACAATCTTAGGCAAACTTATTCACAGGAAGCCCTCCCTTCCATGTCTTCGGCAGCCTGTTCCCACACCTATCCTTGGTTGGACTCTGATACAAGTTTCACCCAAGATTACTGGGGCAAAGACAATGTTACTTTAAGAATTCAATAATCATTTTGAATTATTTTCATTGAAAAGTTACAATTTATTTGCTCTATAATAATTTCCACAAAAAACAAATGAAGTACATGACAAGCAAAAAGTTGAATTATCCTAAATACACCTGCAGAAATCCTGAGATTATTCAAGTGATTAGAGTAACTACTCAATAATAATTAGAAATATTGTTCCTGTTTCATGCATTTAGAACATTTTGGCTTCAGGGAAATAGAACACATTGCTTGGAATCTGATGGAATAATTACACTGTTGTAAGTCAATCAGTGTACATGTCAGCAGTGATTTGCCACTAGGTAAGAAGTTGGTATCTGCATTTCTTATTGTATGTCAAGATACATGACTGGCACCTGATTTCATAACTAGTGGCAACTTGTTGCTGAAATTACACGGTGGACTTATGCTGGTGGTTGTGGCCTTGTGCTTATTTTTAATTGCATTCTAATTATTTTAAGAGACCAGAATAATGTGTGATGTTTTAGAAGTGATTAGAGTAACAATTAAACATATAAAAATTAATTTTAACTGTTAAGCAGATTAGTTAGTGTCCTGTGATTATAATAAAATATATTTATGATTACAATATAATGTCCAAAGGATATAGAGTAGAATTTAGAGAAAATTTGGAAATGGGGAATAAGAAAAAAAATTGTTTGCACATCATATTAAGTGTTGAGCATTGTTTCACTAGAGGGCACTATATGTATAATACATCAGCTTACATTTGATGAACCGAGATAATAGATCAGAAACCAAGATGAATTTTCATTTAAATTATTTATAGTTTGAGCATAGGGAAAGAGTCATTTTACACCCTGTTTCCCTTCAGTAACATTTCTGTACATGAAGAACAGCTTTGCTGTCTCTGCTCTTGTGCAGCTACTAGTCTACAACTTGTTTCAATTGGTTTAATCCTATTAAAGTAACTTGTTTTTCAATATAAAGCAAAGTTTGCAAATGGATTGTGAACATTCATGCCACATTCAAGGCTTGGAATTCGTTCAGATGCCTAAGAGAATATGTATCTTGATTCTTGCATATTTCAGTATGCCAGCTGCTTTATTAGGGAATATGTCAAACCTAAATATGTGATATAACCTGTCCCATGTGTATGCTTATGGAGACAGCTTAGAAGAACTGCAAAAGCCATCTGCTGCTGAGATTTTTCATAGTAACAAAACTACTAGCGAAATGTGACAAGTGTGAAAAGCTCCAAGTCCAAAAATAATCAAAGGAGCCATTCCTTCAACTGTAGCAGACATCTTGTGCTTGCCTATGTGGAAGTATAGTTATGAAGTTTACTGAAACATAGAAATATTACATATTTAATATTTGAATACAGTATAATAATGTATAAGCACTACAAATGTAAAGTTATAGCATATACTTTGGATTGATTGAGGCAAAGACTTTAAACGAAACCTCCAAAATGAATTCTGGCAAATTTGAGGACACCTCAAACTGAAGAAAAAGTCTGAACCTGGATGGCTTCTCATGGTCAAATCCTCACCAAAGGCATATCTAGTCATAGCAATACATATCTTAGATGAATAACGATTCTACTTCAGTCCTGCTTTCTCTGTAGACAGCCAAAAGAGCAGCTTGAAGCAAAAATGTGTTCAAAAGGTAGCGTCCAGATTTTCAGCTGGAGCTGGTAATAGTAGTATGTCATTTCTGAAAGAACTGCACTGACTCATTTCCATGCTGGATGCAACCTTATACAGTAGTGCATAGATTAGGGTTGTTGTCAGATGGTTCCTTACCATGTGCATCTTAATTACCTCCTTACTGAGATCAGCAGTATCGTGGCCATGTTTCGCAGAGATAAGGCACAAACATCTCCCCTGTAACTGCATCCAAAGTTTGGAAGTCCCTACTAGGGAAGTTCTCCCTTGGCTTTCCGACAAGTGTTAATATTTTAGGATTTGGGAAAATTTAGCTTACCATATTACTGTTTGCCTACCAAAAGTACATACAGTCCTTCCAGTTTTTCCACTAGGATTTTTTTTTTACTTTTAATGTTCTGCTACACTTTTTACTGTCTGTTTCCAAACTGGCATTTATTTATTATTTATTTCAAATATTTCTGTATTTTATTGTATTGTGTTTTGGAAAGCAATCTTGAAGTATGAGGAAAGGTGAGGTGCTTGTATTTTAAATAAATAAATAAATAGTAAGGAGTGGGGAATGGTTTTTGAGACTAGGAAAAGAGTAACCATTATTTTGCCATCCCTTGCCATATACCAGAAGCTTTCTGATACACCATCAGGACATACAACTAACCTCTCCTTTCAAAATAGTATAATAAGCTATTAGTGACTTAAGAGCGACAGTCCCCTCCCCATCTTCCATGCTATTAATCATTGCACTGCCACTGAGAATACTGTACCATTATTTGTATATCTTGGAGATTCTTTGGAAGTTTTCGGAGATTCGTCTCCCTTCAACAATCCTCTCTTTTTTTAAATTTAGAAATGAATACCCTTTAGAGTAGAAAATAAATACCCTTTAAAGCAGAATGCTATCCCTCACCATCATTATCAACAGCCCTGTCTTTCTTTGAAGGTGATAATGGCTTACCCAAGTTTGGTATTTAAATTACAGTCCCATTGCATTATAACTCGTATAATGCATAATAGATCTGCTGCTTATTCAACCTTCCTTTCTTCCTGGAGCATGGACCTCATAGCATCATTGGGAACTTTATTTTGACTGAAAGTTAATACCCAGAACCAGAGTTCTTTATTGCTATACAGGAGAGCAACACATCAATCACGCCAACATTAATGTGGTACCTAACAAAGGAAACTATGCTGTAGAAGGTTCAACCATTTTCAGTTTACTGTACTGTACTTCGCTTTCGTGTGTAAATCCGAGATCTGCAACAAATACTGTCAACCATAAACTCATAATGTGCTCACCTTTTTTTTCTTACCCTGGAGTGCAAGTTAGAGCTGCACACAGAACGGAATGAAGGACAGGTGTGATTCCCACCAAAAATTGGTCTTTCTTCACAGCGAAGTGAGATGAATTACTCTACCATCTCCCTTCACTCTCAACATTCTGTTGACATCTGGCAAATCAGTTTTTAAAAATTCCACTAAATATATACATTTATGTACACAAACAGCATATTTAATGTATGTGAAATAATATTTTTTAAATTCTTAAGCCTTGGATGTCAGTATTTTTCATTAAATATTACACCAGGGCAGCTTATAAGTTATGTAAAACAATAAAGCAGTATAAATTGATAACAGTAGAATACAGTTTTAAAAGGCAGGGAAGGACATTTTTTGGCTATTAACTGTGAGGTTTGAGTGTTTCAAAGAAGGCTGTGTTTGGTATCTTTGTCAGCAAAAACATGAGAACAGGTGTTACATGAGATTCCCTGGACAGGATGTTGATTTCTCTGACAACTCACTATGGATTTCCTTTCATTCCTGCAGGCTACTTTCTGCACCAATCAGTGGAACTTACTTGTGTAGCATTGTGCCGTTTATACGAACAAACACAAAACAAATTGGCTATTTATGCTATGCCAGAAAAAAGATTAATAAAGAATGGCTTATATCTATTTTGCGGGGGCAGTACGAACCAATTCAAAAGCAGTTTCTTTTCCCTGTTTCTCTAATTGAAAGATAAAGAGGTTTTTAGAATAAGAATCCTTGAATTCTTGAACTCCTAACAGGAAATAGCCCTATTAAAAAGGAAGAGTTACAGAGGCTGTGAATTCAAACACTCAGGCCCACCCAAAAATGTCATCTAGTCCATTTCACTTTAGGAAACTTCAACTGTTTGCTTTCTCTTGTGATTGTATTGCAAGATCTAGAAAAAGTCCGGAAGTAACTAATAAAAGTGATTCCTGTTAGCTTGTGAACCGATGTAACCTTTGTTGCTTTTGTATGACAGTGGTTATTTCCTGTCTTGATTATGCTGGTATGTTTGTAGTAGAAGTGGGCGTCAGTACAGTATATGCATTCACTTGTGTCAAAATCCTGGAAAAGGACCCTAGATTGGAATAACTATGACTGAACAAATCCAGAATGTTAAGACGTTGGTGCTCCAGATATATTGAGCCTCAATTCCCAAAAGCCCCAGCCAACAGGTAAAGTGTTCTCAGGTTGTAATCCAAAACATCTGGGTAACCAAAGATTCCTTGCCCTTTTTTTCCTAAAAAACATTGATTTGCTCCTAAACAAATTCTGTGCTGTCCAAAGGTCACATAGTAAGCATGGCTGAGTGAGGGTTTCTCCCTGACCCTAGCCTAACATTAAATCAATTGTTCTAGGATATAGGGATGGCTTGCTCCTCCCAAGGCCACGCTAAACTTCAGATGCTGCTCTGTCTGGAACAATTCCTACCAGAAAGCCAGGTGGTATCTGTTGCAATAGTGACTGATGCAATTGTGTCTTTGCCAAGTAACAGATGTGGCACTCTTGCTCAGCTGCTGTTATTATCAGTGGTCTTTGCTGCCTCCAGGTAGCGTGGCCAGACATGGCCCTCAAGTCCTATTGCATGCTTATTATTTTTAATGTCATTCATTTTCATTTTGTATCTAAGAAAATAAAGCAGTATCTCTTACTTTTTGAGATATTAACTGAAATAAATCAGTTACATCTTCACTGCTTAATCTGGAGAAATGGTGACTGAAGTATGAATCACTGTAAAGTATCCACTCAGAGGATACTTCAAGATGCATTCTCTACAATGGCTAGATACATTTCAACTGAAAGTAAGCCATGCTGAGTACAGCAGGACTAACCTTTGAGTAGAAATACTTAAGACCACTGTTATTTCTGATGCCACTCCCCTCCCTTTTGTACAGCAAATTGTCTATCATGAATAGATTTCCTTTGCAGCAACCGGAATTGGAGTTGACCCATGAAATGCTTCAGTGTTGCCTAACAAGGGAAATACAGATGGCAGACATTGGGTACCAAAGCCAACTCTGCAAGCATGCTTACTCCGAAGGATCATTGTGTGAAATAGGTTTGGCTCCCAGGTAAATGCATACAGAACGACCACTTGCCAGGGCAGAGTGGAAAATAAAGGAAAACTGGGGTCTTAACTGGACGATGCACGGGTTTGCTTGGGCTGAAACAGCACTCCTGTCTGACCTTTTATTTCCTTGCAGTCCAGCTAATGAGGCAATCCTAGGCATGTCGGTAAATTCAATTTAATCCAATTGAATTTTTCCCTGGTAAGTGACACAGAAGTGTGTTCATTAAACTCAACGGGCCTTATGCCAAGATACTTATTGGGTTGTGTAGTCAGGGTTGAAAAAATTGATATTGGACAGCGGCTGGGTTTCTGTTCTGCTGCTTTAATATATTGGCTTCTCTGGGTTTTTATTGTTTTTCTGATTGTATTTTCTTTCCACAACTCACCGGGGGAATTTAGCGGTTGAGATCTACATTATAAAAATAAAAACTAAAAAAAAACCAACGTTGTGGTGCTGACAGCTCAGTTCCTGGGGCCAGCACTAAGGCGGTGGCTCTCTTGGGACCCTCTGCCCCTTCGCAACTCGCGACACAATCCTACCCTTCCTGTGGGGTCTGTTCCCTGAAAACGCGACCTGGGGATCGCAGTCTCCGTCACGCGGGGTGAGGACGAGCAAAGGAGACCCGCCGCGGGCGGCAAAATCCGCGAGCCGAGGCTTCAAAGTCGCAGAGCCAACTCCGAAGAGGCTGCAACCGCGGAGCGCCTCGCCGCGCTTGGAGCGAGTCCCGGCGACCTTCCTTCGAGGAGCCTGTTCGCGTGTCAAACGCAGGGCGAGCCCGCGGCCGAGACCCCCCACTCCACGCCCGCTGAGGGAGAGGAGGGGAGCCCTTCCCCACCTCGGTCTCCCCGGGCGCGTCCCCCCGACGAGACGCCTAGACGCGCGCCCCCCCGTCTCCTTTTTAAGCTGTGGCGATTTGCATAGTTCCCGCGTGCTCTGGGAGGAGACAGAGCCCCGATCGGGGAGGGGGGAGGTCCTCCGTTGCGGAATCCCCCCGGGAGGGAAGGAGGGAGGGAGGGAAGGAGGGAGGGAGCGAATTGGTCTGCGAGCGTCTCCCCCGCCCCAGTGCCAGCGCGGTGAGGAAGGGACGCAGGCAGCCGGGCGGGCGGGCGGTCACCCACCTACCCACCCACCCACCCACTTACCTCTCTCCCCCCGCCCCGCGCAGCTGGAGGGCCATGCGAGGGAAAGAGGCCACGCTGCCGAAACTTCCTGCTCCACTTTCTCCACAGCCGGCTGCCAGGAGCTGAGGCGGCTGCCGAGCGCGCCCAGAGAGCGCAAGGGACGGCGAGAGAAGGCGAACGGGAGCCTCAGGAGACGAGCCTTATTAGAAGAAGACGCCGCCCGCCGCCGCTCCCCTGGCCGCCTGAGGGGAACCTGAGCGCCGGTCTTGCCCGCCAGCGAGGAGGAGGAGGAGGAGCGGGGGGGTCGCGCCGGCCATGAGCGAGCCGCGCGAGAGGGCGCCCGGGGCTTCGCCTCCAGGCGGCTGCCGGTGCGCCGGCGGGGTGGGCAGGGGCCCCGTCATCTTCTCGCTGCTTTTCTCGCTCCTCTCGGTGGGCGCCTGCTTCCTGCTCAGCGCCAAGACCTCCAAGCTGCAGGGCCGGCTGGTGGCCCTCGAGGAAGAGTTGGCCGGCCGCGCGTGGAGCCCCGGGGAGCAGCTGGGCGCCGAGCCTTTGCTGGCCGTGCTGCAGCCTCAGGTGGACGAGCTTTTGCAGGAGGTGAGTGAGGAGGAGGAGGACGAGAGGGAGGCAGAAGCCGGGGGCGCGCGGGTGGGTGCGTGGGTGGGGGGCCGCGCGCGCGTTTCTTTTAATGGCAAGCGTTTGAGGAAGCGCCTGGCGTCGCCGCCGCTTCTCCTCTTCCCCCCCCCCCGCGCCGGCCCGGCTGCGAGAAGATCCGCGGGGTCGGAGGAAGGCGGGGCAGGGTTTTGACCCAGAGCTCAACCCACAGCCCTCCATTGATTGGCAGGGCAGGACTCAAGGGCGGAATATGGTAAAGATCCCGAGCTGGCACCGTAACCTTTATTGCCAAGGGTGAGCATGAGCTGTCAGCGAAATAGGTGCCCGCGTGAACTTTCAGCCGGAGGAAGGAGCAGGAGGCTGTGTCGCTTACTCAAGCAGATGCCAGCCTTGGCTCGTCTGTTCGCCTTTTATGTGCCTCCCGGGACACGGGCGCGCCTGCTGCTGCTGCTGCTGCGGCAGCTTAACGGAGCTATCTTTTGCATCTGCAGCCCACCCCAGTTTATGACAGAGAGAAGTGGCTCCTCCTTAAAGGTGCCCCAAGACTTGGTTGTTGGAGCTGCCTCAGCTTCTGGAGAAGAGAGGGCAGGGTCACCAGGTCTGCAAAATGATAAGCTGTTTTTTGGTGGGCTGCTCTATGTTGTGTGCTCGAACTTCTTGTACTGTTTTTATCCCACCCTTCCTCCCAGGAGCTCAGGACAGAGAAGATTATTAATCACTTCCTTCCCTTGTTCTAACAACAGCTTTGAGAGGTAGGTTAGGGTGAGGCACAGTGCTTGGCCCAAGGTCATCACTAGGGTTGACGAAATCCCGAATTCCCCCAGAATTAACAGGGGTCCTCAGTATAACATATAAGTTTAAGAAATTCACCTGGAATAGTGGATTCCACAAAATAAAGATCATGGAGATAATTCTTCCTTCCATGTTTTTGAATCCACTTGGGAAAGTTTACAAATTGTGCTCTGTGTCTTGGGAGATTGTGGGTCAGTTGCACATAGAAAAGCAATGTTGATTTGATATTAAGACGTATTTGGAAACAAAATGTCAGACATTCCATTGCCTATCAAACTGAATTCCATTTCTGTCAGAGGACCATCCTAATTGATCCAGTTATTTGTTCTGTTTTCTGACAAAAGAAGAACTTGGGAAATTACTTGATGGATTACAGTTACCCTAACTACTATAGCCAAGGTGAATCTGGGAGTTACAGCCCAAAAGAGTTATGTTTCCATTCTGTGGCCAAAATGTTGTGACCAAATCTCAACTGGGTGATATAAAGACTGGATTTTGTACCACTTCTGAAGGCTTAGATATACAGTGTGGCACTGGCTTATGTGAAATAAATGTAGAAGTGTTTAAGGAGCACAAAATTATTTCTTTTATTTTGGTTTGACAAACTAAGATGGCTCCTCATCTGGAAACGCACAAAGGTTCTTGCTAAGAAATAAGATAAAGTGTATGGGAACACTGATGTTAAGGTAGTCTTTGCAATGTGATGTCCTCAGTGTATTGTGGACTACAACTCTCATTATTCCCAGCCAACATGGTTATTTCTGTCCATAAGACTTAGAAGCTTCTGACTGACTAGTTGACAAGACCTGTAGAGGCCATGGATGTGTATTTTAATGGTGTGTTTATAGACCCAGAGTTACACCAAGAATCTACTGTTTATCTCTTGACAGTATAGCTTATAAAAGACTATTCAGAAGTGTTTCGATTGTGCTTTATGCAAAAATTTGTATAAAAAGAGGTAGGCAAGTCATGATGTTTCCCATTATGTAGATATATCTCTACTACTGGAAAATTGGCATGGAACTGCTTAAAGTTTAAACAATACCAGGGGCAGAAGTTGGCAGCTGCTTCAATATGCTCTATGCTCCCTTTCGCTCAACTCACTGTTGATTGCGAGTGGCCAAGACTACACCTCGAAGGTACACATTTTGGAGAATTACAAACTGCTGTCCATTAAACATAGACAGTTCTGGTGTGAGCTTAGATTCTGAAATCTGCTTTGTTACTAACAGTTCATTTGGGTAAGGCAGTTGTCCAAGAGCCCTCAGGCATATTCTTTCCCACTCTCTTTGCTGCTGCAGGATAACTACCCCTGTGCTGTAAATAAACCATCTTTTTCAGTGTTTTTGGATTAGGGACATGGGGTTCGTATTTTCTAGTGTATGATCAGTTGAGTGACAGGATACTTGCTTGTGGGTTACAGCTAGATGAAGAAGAAGAGAGGAATATCAGTGGTAGATCAGTTGGTAAAGGAACTGAAATGGACATTAGCAGTTTCCTTCACAAAACTATAATTGTGATTAGGGATAGGTCTACAGTGGCAGCATGCTTCCCTTGGTTGACGCTTCACACCATTCAAGTAGCATAGTTGAACTGCAGATAAAAACGTTGCTCTTAAACTGAATTTTTCCGAATACCGTTTACAAATTATTTGCCTGAATCTACCGTTGCACTTAGTACATCAAGGATTTGATCTTCTCTCTTCTGCAACCTTCTGCACTGCTCCCCCCTCAGTCTCTGCAAACCCTCCAACACAGTTCCTGAGAGTGCATAGTAGGTCATTGGGTGTATGTGTGTGAATTGCTCTGCTCCCAGGTCTGCTGATGGAACTGTTCTTGTAAGCAGAATGACATTAATGGCCATTAATGCTTGTATACTACTCAAAATTGTTTCTTGCTCTATTAAATGGAACCCAGCTATTGAAGCTTCTTTAATTGTAATAATAATAATTGTGCCTTTTCAAGTAAATTCTGACTTACAGCAACCTTTTTCAGAGTTCACTAGGTAGAGAATACTCAGAAGTAGTTTTTTTAACCATTCCATTCTTCTGGCGACAGCCTGGGGCTGTGCAGCTTGCCCTAGACCACTTAGGCTGGTTCTTTGGGGAACTGAACTCCCAGCCTCTGGCTCTACAGCCAGATTCCTAAGACACTGAGCTCTTCAGTCTCTTTAATTATTGACGTATGTAAACAAAACTATCTTGGCTGTAATATAGCACAGCAACATTTGATTAGTAAACAACTGCATTTGGAAATTTAACACAAACAAGTGGAAGCAATTTATTGCACTACTCATTGCAAAGCCCAAGGAAGTAAGGCATTATTGTTAGTGGGTGGTTTTTTTTTAAATTAATTTTTTAATTGTCATGTTGCTTGTTGCTTTGGGAAGAAGATTGCTATTTATCATAACTATATGAGTGATCTGGGGGGGGTTTCTCTGATTTCAATTTCACAGCGAAGGTGCTGCACTGTTCACAACACAGGACTGGTCATTTTGTTTCCATAGCCACTCATGCTTCAGAGTGACATGACACTCTCAAGATGCTCCAGGAAGTGTGGTTGACACTTGGATAGGTAGTGTATTGTTTCCAAGCTCTTATAGACTATCATTATGGCTGAAAACCAGTAGTAAGTCACAGTTAGAGTAGCCCATTGAATCAGTCTGGATTTGATGAATCAATTCTTCTGTAATTTCCGTTGGCCTACTCTAGTTGAGACTCACTACTGGATATCAACTACTAGACCTTAAATTTGTTAGGTGCCCTGTTGAATTTCTACTATGTCAAGTTTTGTTTTGTTTTTCTAAGTGAGTAAAAGCTTGGAATGGTCAATATTGAATTTTGATGCCATCTTCTTTTTCTTTTTAAGAAAAGAGTTTTCAATAATACAGTATTATTCTTCCATTTATGCACAAGGAGGAATATTCATTCATTAGAGAAGACTTCAAATTTGTGTTGTGATGGTACCGGCATTGAATAATTGACAACACTAGTTTGTGTCATATGAGTGGTCTGGCAGTTAGAGAATTGGCTACGCAGCATCTGCTGCTTTGTGTGATGAGTATACACACACAGGGAATATACTTCTTTGCACTATAATCTACAGTGCACTGAACCAGCTCTTTGCTAAACTTCCTCCTTGCAATGTAACCTGCAGGTTAGGTCCGGACTCGGTGGACACTGGGGTTGAACAATTCACAGGATGGCTGGTGGGTGGTGGAAATCAGTTGAGAAAGCGCCTGTAAACAGTGAAGGTCCTTGTTGATAAAACATTTTCTAAAGGGAAGCAAAGGGTGTAATGTTGCCTATTTTCTGTATTGTCAGCTTGTTATATTTAGTTGTCACTGGACGGTGCCAAACAAGGGAGTAGATGTCACTGAGAAGAGATCAGTGATGGAATGCTAGCTGAAAGAGGAGAACTCCAAAGGAGGGTGTTGCTGTATGCAGTCTCCCTCATCCACCCACTACATAGAATGTCCCAAAGTATCCCGGTAGGTGAAACCACAGTGTCGTGGAGAACTCAGATGAACTTGTGCAGAAGAATTCTTGCAGGCAAGAACAGCTTGTCATCAAGGATTGAGCATATTACTTACTGACTTTGTCAGTCCTTGTCCTAAAGGAAACCTGAGCAGCACCTCTGATGAGAGGTTAGAAAATTTAAGTAGGGTATGTAGAATAAATAGGTTGGTTATAGAAAGATCCAAACTTTTTTAATGTACTGTGTATCTTTAGATAAAGTCTTTCTATTTTATAATTCACTAAGACAGAAGTTCTTCTCCAATTATTTTGGAAAGTCAAGAAAGAATACCTTTCTTCCAAATTTTGCTTAATGTTTCAACGTCAACCCCTCTGTTTCCAAACATGTGTCTTGGGCTGCCACTTCTATAGGCTGAGGTAACTAAGTTCAAAGTAATGCTAGTCAGCTAAGTCTTCAGGCAACATACAGTCATACAGTATGGCCAGGATCTCCTCTTTAAGAAACTCTGCCTGTTAGTAGAAATGCTCCCCAAACCTCATGTTTTCCAGCCTGGAAATTAAATATGTATGTGATGCTCATAGAAGAGCAGGCTTAATCGTTATTAATGTCAAATTCTTTTTTTAAATTCATTTTTAATCTAGCCTGGAGCAGAACCCTCTCTTCCTCTCCATCTCATTCCTTTATTGGCTAGAGTGTTGCTGCTGTTGAAAAGAGCAGTGATTGGGTTGCAGGGAAGGAAGGGAATAATCTCACTCCAGTGGCTGGAGTGCTGTATGACAGAACTCCAGGCTGAAATGGGCCCTGGGAAATGTCACATTTGCACCGGACTTCCACAGGATCAGTGGGCCCTTGGGAAAAGAATATTTCTCAGGGTCTGCTTCAGTCGAGTATACTTCAGCGAGTCATTGGTATAAGGAGCAGCAAATTTGGGGGAAATGGTTTATTTCCATGCCAACCTTTGCCTGTCTCTGTCCATAGCACACACAAAGTTTGGTAGTGTGTTTTCAAAGTAGACATCAAAGAAAATGAACATTTTAGCTTTCTCATGTTGGCCTTCAAACTGTGAAGCTGCCATCAAAGACAGGAGGAAAACCCATTTCTACCTTACGTAGGAGTAGCTCTGGTGGCTTGCTGAATTGGACTGGCCTGTTTAAGGATTAGGATAGCCAGAGGAACCAGCACCGCAGACCATCAAGAGAGGGTTAATGTCATGCCTGTGCAAGGGCTGGTTATATGGACTGACCTTTTGACAAAATCATGCCCTGAGTTGACCTGCAGTTCCTTCTGTCCCTTTCTCCTGGCTGAATCTGGAGCATACAGTCATTGACAAGGAGCTAAAAGAGGCTGCAAGTGAATGGAAGGGCTCCTTCTGAAGGTTGACTTCTGTGTTATAAGGCAGCCAGCTCTTGAATGCAGCTTTAGCTTTATGATGACATCCAAAAGTGTGCAGTCACAAAAAGAGATCACAAGCGTTAATCATTACTGTGATTAACTTGTAATAATCTACTGTTCCTTTGAATTTATCTAATGGACATTCCCTTATATCAGGTAGATTGCAAGCTGCCAGGCATGTATTTCCCCTTTCTTAGAATGTATGTATTACTCTGGCTTTGCTAAACATTATATATAAATGATAATAAACATAAATTGGGATTCACTTCAAGTCTCAGTTTAATAACAGATTCTTCCAGGCTCCTAATTGTAGACCCACATTTCTGGGAATAAGCCCTGTGGGACTCAGCTGGACTTACTTATAGATGTATGGAATAGCACAGTTGCTGATCTGGTCACTGAGTCATTCTATTTCTGCAATAGATAAGGAATTTAAACTAGCCCACTGTGTAAGGCTATGATACAATTTACTGATCTCATATATAGGCAACCCTTTACTAGCTTTTCTAAGTGTACAAACTAGGTCATCATTTACCATTTTTTCTTCTTCTGTGTCTACTCTGGGATTGTAAGCTTGCCCAAGGCTCCACAGCGAGGTACTCAACTCACAGAGCTACACAGACGTGTCCAAGATAAACACGTGGAAGTCGTAGCCAAATTGCCAGTTCTTTTTTTTTAAATGTAGTTTGCAATGTTTCCTCGCTTGTTTCTAAGGGTTTGGGAGGGGTCTTAAATGAATTTTACACAGAAGAAAATGAGTGTTGGGTGAGACTGTTGTGAGACTCCAAAACCAGCACTTTGAATTGTACCTGGAAACAAGCTAGAAATGATCTTGGACAGTCTTCAGAGGCAATCAAAGAGATGTGTAGTCAACCTGAAAGTTGTGAAACCACGTCTCAGGGCTTTCCTTCTCTTTTAATGTATTCCACTAATATGGATTTTACAGTCTGAAAATTTGTTGTAACTTTAACATTTACAACAGCTTGTTTTTCATTTAAAGTTTTTTTTAAATGCCAGTGTTATACTTCCTATAAACATTTTCATACATTATTACACATTTATTAAATTGTCTGCTGAACTTTTGCCAAAGAAGTATAGTTGGTAGCTGTGTTAGTTTGTTGTAGCACAAGAGAAACCAGAAGTTTTGTAGCACATTTAACTCGTATTTATTTTTCATTTTGTGTATCCAGATACACTTCCTCAGAAGTGAAAAATAAAAACAACTTAGTCTTAAAAGTGCTACAATACTTCTTGCGCCACAGGGAACCTATAGAAAAATAATAATTAAAAATTGATAAATTTATAAATCTGAAATTAGGTTTCTTTCCCAACTCGTCTAAAATGTATAGATTTTCCCATACACTTAGGAACTGCAAACGTTTTAGAATGATCACATGACTAGAGTATAGCAGTGCTTACATATATTCTGTAACAAAAGCTTCAGTTCAAAGTGCGTAATTCTCATACTATAGTAAAAATGTTAATGAGTTCAATGTAAAGAAATGTTTAGTTGTAAACAAAGCAGAATAGTTTGACTCACAATAGACCTATTGTTTTCTAATAGCCTTAAAACTATTAAGGCCTATCCAAATATTTGAGGTGTCAGTCAGGGTGGGAGCAGACATGAAAAAGTGTGGAGTTTCCAGTACTTGGCTTCCCTTGTAACAGTAATGTGGGACCTAGGTAAACCTTGTAGCACCAGATTTGTCATGGTCAGATCATGTTCTGTTTAGGTTCAAAGGTTTGGTGGTACATCCCAGAAGGGGAACCTATTATTCATTCATTCATTCATTTATACCCCACTCATTTAGTGAGCATGCCACTACTTTGGGTGGGTTTACGAAATATTATAAAACATACAGCTAAAATATTAGAGTGCCCTCCATGAAGAACAGTGGAACTTGGTGGATTCCTGAGGGCCTTGGAGGATTTGCTGTTCGATATGGCTGGTGCTTCTGTTAAAGCCTTGGCCTCCCCGTGGAATACAGAGGTAACCAGGGAACTTCACATGAACAGTCTAAGTCTCTTCACTTTTGCTGAGCTCATCTGGCACCAGAAAGTGGCTCTGAGGGCAGTGAAAGAAAATGAAATTTAGCTGGAATGCAGATGGAGGAATCTGACCCAACTCAGAGAAAAGATTTGTTGAGTTTATTCTGTGGTGGCGATGATAGCAAAGAAGCATTCATTGATCACTGAAGCCTTGTGGTGTCACCCTGCAGAACCATTCTTTGTGGTCCGCTGCTTTTTACAGGTAGATCAAATGGAAGATCCTACTAATCTCTTGATTACTGGATGTGATCACTTTGCAGTCCATTTTGAGGACTGTTACTCGGATTTACCACAATCTGGATTTTATTGGTGAGGTATGGTGGAGATACTTAGTGCTCTGAGCTTTGTCAAATTTTATTGGATGAATTTTGAATGTTGAGGATGAATTATTTGGACACAGTCCTTGGTTCTTTCTGTTCAACAACATATGTTTTTAGTCTTTGCCATCTTGGCTGATTATATCCAGCAGATCTAGCCTGATCTAGCCTGATACATGCTCCTGATACTAGCAGATCTAACCTGATACATTCTCCTCTGAGAGGTGACCAGCTAGCTGAAGAAGCTAAAGTTGATACTAGGGACCTGCACCATTTTAAACCAGTGGTTAACCTCCTGTTTCTGGGGAAACTTCATTGTGTAGGTGGTTGCTAATGTCAGGCATTTCCAGATGATTCCCGTAAAGTGGGTCCATTTCATTTGAGTTTCAGACTTTGTTTTGTTGTAGAAACTTTATTAATCACTCCAGGGCATGGCTTTAACCAGAAAAAAGAGTAGCAAAGGCAACCGTCCTAGTTCCCAGTAGCTTTTGATTTTAACAATCATGGTAGCCTTCTGTGAACATTATTTGAATTGGGAACTGGAAGCACTCTTTTATATTGGCTTTGTTTATATTTCGATGACCAATTTCATTAGGTAGTACTGAATGACTTTCTCTGCAGTTCTGTTTTGTTTGATTATTGAAATGTTAGCAAATGTAATAAGGAATGATGAATTGAAGGTATTGGGGAAATAATAAAATAAAGATTAATTTATTTGCTGATGATTCCTTATTGACAGTGGAAAAACCCATTAGAAAGTATATATAGATAGAATTAAAATTCATTTGGAAAAATTTGGAAAAATAACTGGACTATGTGTAAATTGGCAAAAATCTGAAATAATGTTGTTTAATCATAATAAATCAGTACAAGAAAGGTTTGTTGAGAAACATGACTTTAAGATATGTAAATCAGTTAAATAGGTATAGATTTAGTAAAAATATTCACAAAATGGAGGAATATAATTATAATAAATTAAAGGAAGTAATTAAAAAGAAATTACAGGACTATAGTAATATTAAACTTTCTTGGTTAGGAAGTATTGCATTGATAAAAATGAAATTTTTACCAAATACAGTTAACAGAGGAGGATTTAAAATTTTGGCAAGGAATAATTAACAAGTATTGTAATGAAGGGAAGAGACCTAGACTAAATAAAAAGTATTGGCAGAAAACAACAAAAAAGGGGGTATAGATTTACCAAATATAAAAAATTTTTATTTGGCCAATCAGTTGAGGTTTATTGGAGAAATTATATACAACCCAGAAAGGTTAATTTGGTGGAAAATGGAATCATCAGAATTACAGGTAGATATTGAAAAATATTTATTTGGTATGGTTAAGAAATATAAAATAAGTGAAATTAATAACCCATTTTTAAAGACAATGTTAAACATATGGTATAAATATAGAAAGAATTTATGTCAATTTAACTCTCCACTTGGATCAGTAATGGAAATAGAGAATTTTCCTGTTAATTTGAAAGTGTATGTGGAATTATTTAAAGAAAAAAAGTGATTCGATTGAAAGATTGGTTGTATAAAATGAGATTGGAAATCAAAATCTGAATTTCAAATCGATGAATGGTATAATGAAATATGGAATATTGCTATAAATGATAAACTAACTTGTAATTTAAAGGTTAAGAAAGGAGAGTTGAAAAAGAATAATTTTTATGAAATATGGGACAGATTTTTGGAATATGTGTTAACAAGAGGAAAAGGGAAAGCTCCAAATCAAGAATCAATGCAGTTTTGGAGAAGAGGACAATAAAATAATAATAAGAATATAGATGGAGAAGAAGAAGATTACAGCAAGAGTATAGTGGTGGGGAGCATGGTTAAATTGTATTTTGGTTTGTGTATTTTATGTTTATGTTTATGTTGTTATAAAAATAAAAACATATTTTAAAAAGGAATTATTTTATCCCACTGTTTCACATCTAAATGAAATGGCTAGGTAAGGTTGCTTGAAGAGATGGAGTGGGGGTATTGTGCCACCAGTATGCAGATGACTCCTCTTTTATAAAACTTAGGTGAGACTGTGTCTATCCTTAACTGTACAGTATTTGGACTTAGTAATGATTTGACCTAGAAGGATCAGGTTTGTAGTTTAAGAATTCTCATAAATCCAGCTTTGTCATTTGAGGCCTCAGTGGCATGAAGTGTCTTTTATATCAGCCTCACTGATGTACAAATTACAGTTCCTACCATCCTAGAAATAACCTGGTTCCAGATATCCATATACAGTGGTGCCTTGCTTAACGACGATAATCCGTTCCAGGAAAATCGCTGTTAAGCGAAAACATTATAAAGCGAAATAAAAAACCCAATCGAAATGCATTGAAACCCGTTCAATGTGTTCCAATGGGGTAAAAACTCACCGTCCAGCGAAGATCCTCCATACGGCAGCCATTTTCGCTGCCTGCATAGCGAGGAATCTGTCCCTAAACACAGCGGGGAGCCATTTTAATTACCTGGTGGCCATTTTGAAACCACCGATCAGCTGTTAGAAAAACGTCATTTTGCGAAGAATCGGTTCCCAAAGCAGGGAACCGATCATTGCAAAGCGAATTTCCCCCATTTAGACCATCGTTTTGCGATCGCAATTGCGATTGCAAAAAGATCATCGTAAAACGGATTCATCGTAATGCGGGGCAATCGTAAAGTGAGGCACCACTGTAGTGATAACGTCCCTCCTGTATTGTTGGGCTACCTCTGAAGACAGTGTGGAAACTTCAGTTTGTGCAAAACTCCAAGCTAGCTGTATGAGATCGGTCATTTAAAACATCTCCCCAATGCTGCATCAACAGCACAGTTTCTCAACCAGATCAACGCTCCGGTGCCAGACTTTAAATCCCTAGATGAATTAGGAGTCTATCTGAAGGAGCACCTCCTTCCGTGTGTTCCTGCCTGATTATTAAAGTTATCTTCAGAAGTTTGTCTTTGAGTGCATATAATGGTGTGATAGGTGGCTAATAGAGAAACAGCTGCCTCATTAGTGCCCCCCCCACCTGTGAAATGCCCTCCCAAGAGAGTTCTACCCGGCATCTTTGTTGACAGCATTCAGAAACCAACCAAGTGAGGGCTTTCTGTTCTGGCAGGCATTATTACTGCTTTTTTGTTGTTCGTTTTGCGGTTTTGATTTTATAGCTAGTTCTTTACAGTTTAATAGCTTAATATTGTAATATTTAACATCTTGATGATGATGATGTGCTATCCAATCAATTCCAACATCTGGTGACTATTCCTAGGGTTTCTTAGGTATACAATCCTCAAAGTGGTTTTCCATTTCTTTTTATACAAGCATTTTGGATTATGAGTTTGCTCAACACTACATAGGCTCATTCTTCTCTCAGGAGGCATAGTAAGGAATTGAACTCCCATACTCTGGCTCACAGCCAGATACCTAAATAATTTAGCTATCCAGACATTTAAGATGGTTAACATTCTGGCATTGTAATGTCTTGGTTCTGTTTTTCCTGCTTTACTTGTCTTTACTCTAATATTTGTGGTTTTATTGATTGCCCTTGTTTTGTATTTCAAAACGACCATGGGGCTGTTGCTAGTTGGATGTTATGTAGTTATAAATAAAAAGCCAAAGGCTGTAGAGGAAATAAAAGAGATTAAAAAAAATAAAAATCAGTGAATGGGAAGAGGGAATGAAATCCAACTGATTTCTCTCTGGCCATTTGTGATGGATACAATTTTTCCCCTCTCTCAAATCAGTAGAAATTGCTCAGGTAGCCTGAGTGGGTGGGTATTTGGGAGCTAAAGACTTGGTTAGTGTAGGAATAAATGACTGTCTCCTCCTTCCATCCACCAATCCTTCCCTACTCGTATTTGGGAAATGTATCATAGCACTACCAGTGTGTCCATTTGGATTATTTGAACATCAACTCCCAGAATTCTCGCGGAATTCCTCAACAGAATTCTAGGCATTTCATCCCCATATCCACACCTGTGGACACCAACAAAACATATTTCACTCATCTGGAGAAGGGCCTAGCTTGAAGTCCCAATGGCATAGCTCTCCTGCTTTTCCACCTGCTGCAATGGTGAAACAGGGCTGAAAGCTGTATTATGGCCATCTTCAGTTGACCTCTAATGAGCCCAGAGTTCTGGAGAGAAACAGAAAGAAAAGAAAGGTAGAGGAAAGAGAGAAAAAGGAAAAAGAGGGGTGTGTGTGCTAATTTTAAATGATCTACTAAATTGCAGAACTACAAAAAATCATAAGCCATTTAAAACTGAATTCTACACATTACAAGTCCATAGTATACTCAGGTTATCAGCTGCAAGAAAAATGAATAGAAGTGCTTATACTTTTTGACAATCTCGTAAAATATTATCTTTTGTCTCCTGCACTCCATATGTATCCCATAAACCAGAATCAATTTGCCCAATGCTAAGAAGATTACAACAAATTGTGAAAAAGCAGAACTGATGTGCACAGCATTCTTGATCAAAGATTTGGGAATCCTGCAGCATATTACTGAAAAGACCCACACACCTCTGCAGCCAGCATTGTCCGCCTCTCACTGCTTTTGCCACTCACATTTTCCTTTCTTCCAAAAATAGCATTTGATTCCACTTTGAGACAAGGATGGGGAAATATCGATGTAGAGAGTTGCCAGGTGTTTTTTGCACTTAAATCAGCCAGTTCACTTCCTTTTATTCATAATATGAGGTGGGATCTAGCAGGAACAAACCTATATTACCATTAAATGGAGTTCTGTGTTCAACATCCAAATTTCGTTGATTGCTCCACTAGTACAAGCCATCCTTACAACTCACATAGCTAAAAGACCTAGAAGGGAGTCTGACAAGATAAGAGGACACATATCTCTGACCCGTTCAAGTGCTCAGACAATATCCATCCATTTCAGTGTCATTATAGACATCCAGCTGGACAGTCTGAACCCTTTATGGATTCCATGGCCTAGCTTTCCCTCTCTTCCTTCTGGTGTTTAATAGCAAAGCAGAACAAAAGATCTGTTACCACCATCTAGAGATAGCTCGTAATCAAACAAAAGATCATGGAGTAACTCCAGCCTAGCTTCCCATTACAAAAGAAACTTCCTTGGGAGATGTAGTATTGCTGCCCATTATGCTAGATAGAGGGCACCTTCTAAAGAACTATGTTCCCCGAGAAGTCCTGGCCCTCCCAAGTAGCATGAGATCAGCTTCCTTTTTAATAAGAAACTATGCCAGAGCTAGACCCTTCTCCAAGTGAGTTAAAAATAGGTGTGGGTCTGTGGGCTGAAACTCTCAGAATTTTGCCTGAGGAATTCTTGGAGAATTCTGTGATTCGCCATCCAAAAGACCCAAATGGTATGTCTATAATACATATGCAGCAACAGCATTGCCACTATAATGGAACAAGCCCTGATAAAATGATGATGCTGACATTTCAGGAAGATCTGTTGCACAAGTAGTTCAGGGTTAGAAGACCAGTTTGTTCTGTTACTAAACCTTTTTCTTAAAAAAAAGGATTGTAACTCAGAAAAATCCATTATTTCTGTTTGTTTATTTATTGCATTCACAGCCTGCATTTCACAGTGTTCTAACAGTATAAGTGTTCTACAAAGGGGTTAAATCAAACATGAGGGAAGGAACGTGCTAGCCTTGCCCCCTACATCTTGGTTCTCTTCATGTGGGACATCCCTGCTTCTTCTACTTTCTTTCCCTCTCTCCCTTACGCACACACACACACACACACACACACACACACACACACACACACACACACACACACACACACACACACACACACACACACACACACACACACACACACACACACACACACACACACACACACACACACACACAACTACTGGGATATCATTTTGTTTGTCCTCTATTGAGTGTTATCTTTTGCTCATGGGAGGAGTGAATGGCCTCTTCTTGCAAGAAATAGCTCGCTTTTTCTTCCATTCTGTGCTCACTTTGTCAACACCACAAAACAGGCATGTTGGAGCAGAATGATTGTTCCTCTACTGGAAGCTTGAGGAAGAGGAGGCAAGTCTCTGAAGGAGGCTGGGGACCAGATGGAAACGTCTCATGGTCTGCTGGGTCCCCAGCTGTATTTTGTGGTCAGGATAGACATAGGCATTATGTTTCTCTTTAAATTTTAGTAGTCCAGTGTAACTTAGCCAGGAAAGTTGAAGGTACTTGTTTTATTTTTCATCAGGCAATATTGTTGTTTAGTCGTTTAGTCGTGTCCGACTTCCCATGATCCCATGGACCAGAGCATGCCAGGCCCTCCTGTCTTCCACTGCCTTTTCACCAGTGATAGAACTTAGCTTTTTGTGTAAATAATGTCTCTTAAGCATTTCAAATACATCTCCATCTATTTTCTACTTTATTTTTGTATTGTGTATGTTATAGTATGGTTTTTGTAATTTTTGTATTATTTTATTGTTCATATTATATTGGAAGCCGCCTAGAGTGGTCTTTTAGGGCAGATGGGCGGGGTATAAATAAAATAAAATAAAATAAATAATTAAATCAGCGATTTGTAGCTAAAATTTCTGGAACTGTATTTGAGGAAACACTAGGAAAAGAAGATTCATCAGCAGTATCCTACAAGCCAATAGTCATCAGATTGGCTGGTTCTGAAATACTTTGATACACAAATATTAGACAAAGAGATTCACCAAAAAAAGAAAAGAAAAAAGAAACTGCTTCTGGATACTAGAGGACTGAGCAAGACTTTTCCATATAACTATTTTGTTTCATATTACATGTTGTGTGCTGAGAAGTCACGTTCAACTGATCATGCACCAAATGGGAGTTTCAAGGTATGTGTGTCTTGTGGCACAGTGGTTAAACTGCAGTACTGCAGTGAAGACTTTGCCCACGACACAGGTTTTATCTCAGGTTCAGGTAGCCAGCTCAAGATTAACTCAGCCATCCCTCCTTCCAACTTTGGTAAATTGAATACCCAGCTCACAGGGAGTGCAATGTGTAACATGCATAATTTAAATTACACTGAGTGTTTTAGGATCTATGGGGTGGATTATAATCAGCACACTTTGCTTTGATATATAAAGAGTAGTTTGATCAATGTCCCCAGTGCCACCATTGACCTTCCATGGCCAAGCAGTGATTCAAACCCAGATTTCCTGAGACCCAGTCCAACACACTACCCTGTACACTTAAGCACCCTTATAAATTTGTACTAGTGTAGTGTAGACACACCATTATACAGTATTCCCTTCTCCATTTTTAAAACATAATAAAGGGAAAGAAAACAACAGAAGGAAGTGTACTTTGATTACATTTAAGAAATGTCTTACGTGTTTTCTCTTGCAAATTTTCTGCATCCTTGTGATGAATTTCAGTATATCTGTCCAAGGTACTACTACTATGAGTTATAGTGACTGTTTGTATCACTGTGCTAACACTGTGTGAACAACTGAAAGAAGAATGAAAACGGCAGATGTATTCAGTTTCAGAGCAAGTGTCTCCAGGAAATCTTTACTATGGGTTAGCCTCTCCAATGGATTCATGATGGTGACAAAATATTTTTCAGCTGTTCTGTTCGGTGCATTCAGCATTTCTCTCTCACACACTCACTACTGGTGTATAAAATATAATGATTATAGTATTCTATAAATGCACTTAATGGGAACTGTCCAACTAGTGTATATGTTTACAAATAGAAACACACTTACAGAGGTCATACACATGGTCGTTGTAGGTTTTTCGGGCTGTTTGGCCATGTTCTGAAGGTTTTTCTTCCCAACGTTTTGCCAGCCTCTGTGGCTGGTATCTTCAGAGGGCAGGAGCTAGAATGAAACATTAGGAAGAAAAACCTCCAGAACACGGCCAATTAACCCAAAAAACCTAAAACAACCATTGGATCCTGGCTGTGAAAGCCTTCAAGAATACTTCATACACATGCATTGCTTCCCAAGTAATGTTATTTTTGTCCTTCTTTTAACAGAAATTGAGTGAAGGATTAGCCAAACTACGCACAGCAAGAGAGGTTCCATCTGAATGCAGATGCCCACCAGGTAGGTATATCTTTTTGGTCCCTTGAGGACAGGATCCAGTTCTTGATTTTTCTTGGCAGTGCAGCACAAGGCAGTGGAAATTAGAAGAAGGGCAATCTCCTCTTTCCAGAGCAGCTCTTCCAGGGCTTTGCTTTAGAGCAGCCATTCTCAACCCTTTTTTGGCCACGGCCATAAACAAAATATGAAATAAATATAGGATGAATCAAGATTGTATAAGTTGTATAACAAACCTTATAAGGTGCTATGAGAAGAATTGTTTCCAGTCTGTGGCCCTCTTCAAACATGCCAGCCCTGCCCCCCCCCCCCGGGGATTTCATATGATCACCACCACTCCATTAAGAATGGCTGCTGTAGAAACCATGGCTCTCTCTGGGGTAGTGTACACACACACACACACACACACACACACACACACACACACACACACACACACACACACACACACACACACACACACACACACACACACACACACACACACACACACACACACACACACACACACACATTACATTAATGGGAAAATACATATCATTTTAATTTACTTCTGTGTTAGTCTTTATTTTTCTGTGTCCTTTTGGAAAGAGCTTCGGGGTATGGAAAGGATACTATCAGTATTAGTAAATTTTTCTGCTATAGATAAGTAACCAGCATGTTGTTGATATACTGAATAAATCGTTCTTTAGGATTTCTACTATTGCTGTTCTCTCTGAATGCTTTCATTACTCTCTATATCTTATATATCCACTATGTGCTTAAATGTGTTTTATCCTCTTTTTTTCTCAAAAGCACCCTTTATTGGATCTGTAAGTATCCTCAATGAGTTTGTATGGAATTACCTCAACCCACAAAGTCCTGTTCATCAGAGCAAATAACTCCAGTAAATCATTGGAAACTTTGGGTGTTGCTGTTTTTTGTTTTTGTTTTTGTTGTTATGCTCTGCTTTGTGAGGTCAAATTAATAGATAAATGTCAAATGGCTTCAGTATGAACAAGTCTACAAATGTTCAATTGTTTCTTTCTGTAAATATTGTTCATAATATCTGAAGAAACATGGAATCTGGCTGCTTATATTGGAGATAATGCCACATCACATGAGCAGGGACATTTTTAAATGTTGGGGTCAAATGTTTCCATATGGGTACCTTTACTTCGTGCAGAAACTAAATTCCCTTTACTCATTGATTCATATACTATTTTCTTATGAAAACATCCCCTGGAACTGTAGCAGACAAAAGATTGTGTGTTGGAGTTTTCCTAACAGAAGTCGACTTTAAATGTAAGATGTTTCTTAAATCTTGAAGAGAGGAAAATATGCTATCCTCTTTTGATATTTAAATTACATTTAATAATTTTAAATATTAGATATGGAGTTGCTTTTGTTTAAAAAGAAATAACTATAGGCCGCTACTTTTTCTAACCAGCAAATACATTGATAGCTATCCTTATATTTAAAGTCTAGATTTATTTTCTTGAAAACAGAGTAGATTGGTGGAGACATTAACCTAACATTCTTCTTTGCCTATCTAAATATCTGGCAAGTTTATCGAATTTTTGAATCTGTGATTTGATTCTCAGAGTTTCAGTTTACAATCTTGTGCCCATCTTGCCCTGGCATGTACAATTCTAGTAAAAAGTCTATTGAGATTCCTCACAAGAGAATTGACACTTGCTACATTGAGACAACAGACCCTGTCAACACATAAGTGCTTGCGCAGATGACATAGGCTTGACCTGGTCATAATTCTTACTTTTAAAACTGAAATTCTATTCTGGTCCCTGATTATGAAGACATTAGAGCCCCACCAGGACAAAATTATACCTGTGAAGACATTCCAGGGTGTGATTATAATATACTGGTATTTATTTATTATTTGCTTATTTAAAATATATTTGCCTATACTGATTTATGCTAACACTGAGAGATTGAAACAGCTTAATTCTTGTACCAGAGGGAACAGTTGTAAGCTGTCTTTCTTATGGATCCTTTCCACATCTAGTCTACTGGTTTATGTGATAAAAAGAGAGGGGGAGAAAGATGGAGGGGGAAAGAGACTGCGGAAAAAAATTGTGTTCTTTGTTCTTGTACCTCTTCTTGATTGCCTTTGCTCCCAAGGACAATTTTGAAATGTTCCTGCATCCCTTTGTGCTTCAGTTCCTATTCTCATCATGGCCAGACTGAACAATAAATAGGGAGATCTGTCATCAGGACTTTCTATGCTTAAGGGAACCACAGTGGGAAGTTTGGATCAAGGGAGATATAAGTTTTCCCCTCCACCAAAGCACATGAATACTTCATGTGAGGAGAAGTATGTTGGTATACAGATAGGATTGAGCTGGTAATTGAGGAATAAAACTCCATGGAAGCCTGTGGCTCTAGTGGCAGTCTGTATCAGGCAGTTTTGAACCATAGGAAATGCAGTCATTGCTATGGCAATCCACTGTGGTAATTGGTTCAGTATATAAAGTGGTATCCATGACCAGGATCCAGAGAGCTGCTGTTTAAGGGCAACTCAAAGGCCTGGGCATGTCCACTGGGATTTTACTATTTGTCTTTGAGCAGCAAGCCCATATGTAATATGATGACCTGCCTTTGCAAGTCTCCTCAGTTTCAGAAGCATTTGCTGTATGGAATCCAGGTTGCGATTTGAGAAGCACAAGCTTAAAGCTCCTTTGGACAATGTTCTTGATATCTTGATCTAAAAGGGTTGTGCCATGACTCATTTTTGTTGCCTAAATATAATAAATGTATATAAAAAAACCAAAGTGTATTGCAGAGAAAATTGCATCATAATACTGCGTAAATATTGCTTTGTCTGCAAAGTAACTGGCCATTTTTAATTTTGGCTTTGATTTTGGTAACCTTTTAAAAAAGATGCCCCTTGCCACTTACTTTGGAGGTTCAAAGCCTTTTATTAACGTCTAGGAGCTTTGTCTGCTCTTGATCAGTAATAACTGATAAAGAGCAAAATTGATCAAAGGTTGGCCCCAGCCCCTGCTGAAAGGCGTTTCAGAAGATGCACAGTACAATCCTATATAGGCTTTTCAGAAGTCCCATTGTACTTAGTGGCACTTAGCCCCATGCCAGTGTGTATAGCGGAGGGAGAAACCTGGTATTCTCCAGATATTTTGGATCACAGCTTCCATAATCTCAGCCCATTAGCTGGGCAAGCTGGAGTTTATTGGAACTGCAGTTAAAAATATTTGGAGGGTACGAAGCAGCCTGTTCCTGGTGGGGTAAGGTTGTAGCATTAATTTAAAGTCCCACCAGTTTTGTGTAGCTTACAGTGTAATTCTATTTCAGTACTAGTAAACATACCTTTCATTTTGACAGGGTCCATTTGAAATGATTACAAGTAAAATGTTTAGACTTTCCAAATTTACACGCAACTTGCAGTTTCTACAGCCTTTGACTTTATTGACCACCAGAGGGAGCTAATATTATTTCATGGATACTATGGAAACTAAATTACTGAATACAAAGTTTGCAGTAAATCATCTCAAATGGTTTTAAGTGTGGAGAATTGCTCCAGAACTTTGCCATTCTTATATTCTTGAAAATTATTTGAAAATGTAAGACATCATCTCTGTTTTGCTATTGATGTACTGAAGTAACTTTAAACCTTGTTGTAGTATGAATAATTCTTTGCTTGGGTTCCATTATATCATCATCATCATCATCATCATCATCATCATCATCATCATCATCATGATGTTCCATCAGTTCAGTTCTGATTTTTGGCAGCCCTTTTCAGGGTTTTCCAGGCAGGGAACACTCAGTGGTTTTCCTTTCCTTTCTTCTGGGGAAGCCTAGGACTGTGCAGATTGCCCAAGACCACAGAGGCTGGCTCTACTCACATGAGGCACAGTGGGAAAGTAAACTCCCAACCTCTGGGTCTGCAGTCAGATGCCTAAACCACTGAGCCAGCCAGCCCGCCCTTCATTATATAGCTTGGGTAAAATTTAGATTGCATTATATTTTATGTTGTTGTTTAGTCGTTTAGTCGTGTCCGACTCTTCGTGACCCCATGGACCAGAGCATGCCAGGCCCTCCTGTCTTCCACTGCCTCCCGGAGCTGGGCCAAATTCATGTTGGTCGCTTCGATGACACTGTCCAACCATCTCATCGATAACACTGTCCAACCATGTCGTCCCCTTCTCCTCTTGCCCTCACACTTTCCTAACATCAGGGTCTTTTCCAGGGAGTCTTCTCTTCTCATGAGATGGCCAAAGTATTGGAGCCTCAGTTTCAGGATCTGCCCTTCCAGGGAGCACTCAGGCTTGATTTAATATAGAATGGATCGGTTTGTTCCCCTTGCAGTCCAGGGGACTCTCAAGAGTCTCCTCCAGCACCACAATTCAAAAGCATCAATTCTTCGTCGGTCAGCTTTTTTTATGGTCCAGCTCTCACTTCCGTACATCACTACAGGAAAAACCATAGCTTTGACTATTCGGACTTTTGTTGGCAAGGTGATGTCTCTGCTTTTTAAGATGCTGTCGAGGTTTGTCATCACTTTCCTCCCAAGAGGAAGGCGTCTTTTAATTTTGGGGCTGCTGTTACCATCTGCAGTGATCATGGAGCCCAAGAAAGTAAAAACTGTCACTACCTCCATATCTTCCCCTTCTGTTTGCCAGGAGGTGATGGGACCAGTGGCCCTGATCTTAGTTTTTTTTGATGTTGAGCTTCAGACCATTTTTTGCACTCTCCTCTTTCACCCTCATTACAAGGTTCCTTAATTCCTCCTCACTTTCTGCCAGCAGAGTGGTATCATCTTCATATCTGAGGTTGTTGATATTTCTTCTGGCAATCTTAATTCTGGCTTGGTATTCCTCCAGTCCAGCCTTTCGCATGATGTATTCTGCATATAAGTTGAATAAGCTGGGGGACAATATACAGCCTTGTCGTACTCCTTTCCCAATTTTGAACCAATCACTGTTTCTGTATCCAGTTCTGTTGCTTCCTGTCCCACATATAGATTTCTCAGGAGATAGATAAGATGGTCAGGCACTCCCATTTCTTTAAGGACTTGCCATAGTTTGCTGTGGTCCACACAGTCAAAGGCTTTTGCATAGTTAATGAAGCAGAAGTAGATATTTTTCTGGAACTCTCTGGCTTTCTCCATAATCCAGCGCATGTTAGCAATTTGGTCTCGACTTCCTCTGCCCCTTCGAAATCCAGCTTCCACTTCTGGGAGTTCTTGGTCCACATACTGTTGAAGCCTGCCTTGGAGATTTTTGAGCATAACCTTGCTAGCGTGGGAAATGAGTGCAATTGTACGGTAGTTGGAGCATTCTTTGGCACTGCCCTTCTTTGGGATTGGTATGTAGACTGATCTTTTCCAGTCCTCTGGCCACTGTTGAGTTTTCCAAACTTGCTGGCATATTGAATGTAGCACCTTAACAGCTTCATCTTTTAAGATTTTAAATATTTCCACTGGAATGCCATCACCTCCACTGGCGTTGTTAGACAAGCTTTCTAAGGCCCACTTGACTTCACTCTCCAGGATGTCTGGCTCAAGGTCAGCAGCCACACTATCTGGGTTGTCCAGGATATCCAAATCTTTCTGGTATAATTCTTCTGTGTATTCTTGCCTGTTGTTCCTTTTATCTCTTGACTCCCTACTTTAGCATTCCAATCCCCTAGAAGGAGAACATCTTTCTTTGGTGTCAGTTCTAGAAGGTGTTGTAAGTCTTCATAGAATTGGTCAATTTCAGTCTCCTCAGCATTGGTGGTTGATGCATAAACTTGGATTATTGTGATGTTGAAAGGTCTGCCTTGTATTCGTATTGACATCAATCTATCATTTTTGAGATTATATCCCATTACAGCTTTTCCCACTCTTTTGTTGACTATGAGGGCTACTCCATTCCTTCTACGGGATTCTTGCCCACAATACAGTGGGGTCTCTACTTAAGAACTTAATCCGTAATGGAAGGTGGTTCTCAAGTTGAAAAGTTCTTATGTTGAATCTGCATTTCCCGTAGGAATGCATTGAAAACCATTTAATCCGTATCTGCTCTTTTCCGTCCATAGAAACTACAGTGGAACCTCTACTTAAGAACTTAATCTGTTTTGGAATGGTGTTCTTAAGTTGAAACGTTCTTAAGTTGAAGCAAAATTTCCCATAGGAATGGACTGAAAACCAATTAATCCGTTCTGGCTGTTTTTTTGTTATGTAGAGGTGCGTTCGTACATTGAAGCATTAGTTCCCATAGGAACTAATGCAAAGCTGGTTAATACGTACTCTACCACTAGGGGGAGAATTTTTTTTAACCTAAGATGACCTAAGGTTAAAAAAAGAGCAGGAAAGGTTTTTTTTCCTGTTCTTATCTTGGATTTCTGTTCTCAAGTAGAAGCAAAATTTAGCAAATGGAGCTGTTCTTAAGTTGGATTGTTCTTAAGTAGGGACGTTCTTAAGTAGAGACCCCACTGTAGTAGATATGATAATCATCTGAATTGAATTCACCCATGCCAGTCCATTTGAGTTCACCGACGCCCAGGATGTCAATGTTTATTCTTGCCATCTCCTGTTTGATCACATCCAGCTTACCAAGGTTCATAGATCTTACATTCCAGGTTCCTATGCAGTATTTTTCTTTGCAGCATCGGACTTTCCTTTCACTTCCAGGCACATCCACAGCTGAGCGTCCTTTCGGCTTTGGCCCAACCACTTCATTAGCTCTGGAGGTACTTGTACTTGTCCTCTGCTCTTCCTCAGTAGCATGTTGGACGCCTTCTGACCTGAGGGTCCCATCTTCCAGCGTCATATCTTTCAGCCTCTTGTTTCTGATCATGGGGTTTTCTTGGCAAAGATACTGGAGTGGCTTGCCAGTTCCTGCTCCAGGTGGATTGCGTTTAGTCGGAACTCTCCACTATGACCTGTCCGTCTTGAGTGTCCCTGCACGGCATAGCCCATAGTTTCTCTGAATTACTCAAGCCCCTTCGCCACGACAAGGCAGCAATTCATGAAGGGGATTATATATTTTTTATACAATATATTTTATACAGTCACACAAGTGTTAAAATACACATGTTTTTATCTTTGTTGTGAGTCACAATTTCCAAGATTATTGCCTTAGATCTGACAAGGATATTGTTGTTGTCTGATGTATGATCGACTGTAGAAACAATAAGTGCATTGTTCCCTCTAACTGAGCTTAATGGTTTGCTTGAAGTTTTGTTGCTGCTGTTGTTGTCAGTGCAGGAGGTGCAGTACTTATGAATGAGTGGCATATTAATACAGAAGAACACAAAAATCTGTTAGCCCGTTCTATTTCTCTCTGGAATGTTTATCTGAAATGAACATTTAGTTGGGTACAAATACATCTTTCCAGCTGTGGAACAAACAGTGCAGAATCTTGTAGCCCCTTAAAGACTAAACAGTTTGACATTAGCTTTTGGGAACAGAAACTATGTGATGTATCTGATGAAACATTTATGAAAACTGAAACTTGTTAGCCTTTGCTAACAACCTTAATAGCTTTTGGGGGGGGGCATGAGGTATTCAAGGAGTGTTTTATCATTTGCACACCAAGTGAGTTTTCATGGCAGGGTGGGGAATTAAATCCAAGTCTCCTTGTCTGATTCTTTATGCATAGCATAATACTACACTGGCTGTCTCTAAGGTGCCAAAATTATTTGTGGCTTTTGCTGCAATGATGCTTTCATGGATCCCACTAGTGCAAAGTTTCCTCAAAATTCCATGGACATAGTCCATTATTGTTGGGTGACAACCCAAACAGGTGAAGCATTTTTATCTATGAGGTATTCAAACTTGTTAAAAACAAACCTTTGCCTTTGGCAGGTGCTTTTAGGGAAAGCAGCGACTATTGTTGCTTTGATTTTAAGTTTTGAAAGGATGTATGCATCTTTGTGTTTACTTACATGTATACAATCAAAGCAGGGATGTGGTGGCGCTGTGGGCTAAACCGCAGAAGCCTGTGCTGCAGGGTTAGAAGACCAGCAATCGTAAGATCGAATCCACGCGACAGAGTGAGCTCCCATTGCTTTGTCCCAGCTCCTCGCCAACCTAGCAGTTCGAAAGCATGTAAATGCGAGTAGATAAATAGGTACAATCTCGGTGGGAAGGTAAAACGGCATTCCCTAGTCACGCTGGCCACGTGACAACGGAAAACTGTCTTCAGACAGGTGCTGGCTCTGTGGCTTGAAAAGTGGGTTGTGCGCCGCCCCCTAGAGTCGGACACAACTGGACTGAAAATGTCAAGGGGAACCTTTACCTTTATACAATCAAAACAAAAGTGAAATACATCTGTCGTGGGTTTGGATCTGAAGAACTGCAAGTAGAAGGTAGTTGGTATAAAATGATGTTCTCTTCCTGCTGGCCTCCTCCTATGGGTGCTGTTGGATGGGGCGATTATCCCAATGGGTAGACTATTTTTTAGTTCTAGAGGCTGTTTGTTTACTTAGGTATCTATTGATGAACACAGCAAACATAATTTCACTAACGGAATCTCTTCTTGTTCACAGACACCATGAGCAGTTATAGCAACAACAAAATGCTACAATTTGTGCACTCAAGTCTTCGGCGGCAGCACCAATACAAATGTTGCTTGTAGAGTTACAAAGTACAAGTGTCCTTTTGAATTCAAATTCAGACAAAAATCCAAGGTATCTTCCTCAACTAGGATGCGTATCTACAGCATAAAAGAATCAGCTCCATATACACAATCTTCAGAATCCTAAAATAAAATATCAATTATTGCACATACATGAATTCACCATGTGGATTCACCCCTCCCCCAATACAAACAAATAGGAATTATACCTAGACCAGGTTGGCAAGGCACTTAGCAGTCTAAGTGGCAACAGCAGCTCCAGCCTCTTCAGCTCTTTTGCTCTTTTTGATTAAAATCTCTTACTCACACCCTGATCTTTCTTATTCGCACCCCTTTGGGTTGAACCAATATTTCATAGGGTTACACTATATTTTGTGAATGAAAACTCATGGAAAGTGGCTCTTCCTTATTTTATGGTAGCTCCATAAAAGGTTTTCCCCTATCAACAGTTCTATCATAGTCCTTGCATTTTAGAAGGTGTGTGTGTGTGTGTGTATTGGTCTTCATGTTTGTTTGTTTGTTTGTTTGTTTGTTTGTTTGTTTGTTTATTTATTTATTTATTTATTTATTTATTTATTTATATCCCACCCATCTGATGAATTGACCACTCTTGGTTCCACTGACCAGCTTCTCCTGCACTGTTTTTTGGTGGTTCAGGCCACAATATTGTGAAAATTACCACCTCTTTTTCTTCAGTACCGATGATAGAAAGTGTCTGCCTCACCAAGTAATAAGGGCCAGTTTTTGACTTATTTCTATTAGTCATCAAAAATACAGTAAAAGTTCTGTTGTCTTTCTACCCAAGGACTGGCATCCTATCTTTTCCATGCTAGTAAGGACCAAGGAAAATAAGGCAAGTATTATTGTTCATCATAAACTGAAATTGATTGCTAGTCGCTTCCGTCACCCTACTTTCCTGACATACCTGAAGATAAGCAAACATAGTAGTCAACTTTTCAAAATCAGGATTGAAAAGATAGTAGCCCAATTTATATATCTCTCCCAAAGAAATACACCCCAATTTTTTCATTATTCTCTGTAGTAGCTCATTCATAATTCAAGGCTAGTTTGTAAAAAGGTCTATAGTATTTTCTGAAAGAGTAAGAATAGCTCCCTTATTCTATCTCCTCAGTCACTTTACTAAGTTTTTTTTTTAAAAAATCCAACAATTTCAGTGGAGTAAGAGGAGATACATTGCATTTAGAGGGAATATATTCTCAAGTTTTGGATTGGAAGCAGAGACTATAAATCAATCTGCTGCTTCTGAGATCCAGGAGACGGATAATGCTAGGGATGACAAGAAGCAACTTTGCACATGGAAAGAGAGAGAGAGAGAGAGAGAGAAACAGCATTAGAGGTGAATGGAAAATAGAATGGTGATTTCACTCACCCCAAAAATATCCTTTTGGTGAATATGCCTTGAAACAGAGGTAACCTTTGCCAGTGTCTTTCAGCACTACAGATACTTTCAGAAATGTCCACTGTGGGTTCGGGGGAGCGGGGGAAGGACCTAACCTAGTTACTATAATGCAATCTCTTTACTAGCTGAGGTCAAATACTTTTGCACTTTAGACTTGTTGGTATGCAGGTTTGTTAAAGATGACTTATAGTCCAGATAGGCGGGATATAAATTCAATAAATAATAAATAATAATAATAAATAATAATTTGAGATGAGTTGTTGAAAGTACCAGAAATTCTGACATATTTGTCTTTACTGTGTTAGTAAAAATAGTAGTAGAGTTTAGGGAATTTGTCCTGTAATTAATTTCTCTCCAACACTTTTTTCTGCCTATTTTATGGGCAAGCAACCCATGCCATAAAGGAGACCTACTACCTTTATGGAGAGTAAAAAATTGTGAAAGCAGTTTGTGCTACCTGTGAAGGCTGGTATTTGTTGAAGAATTTTATTCTGTTCTGTGAAATATCTTTGTGTCTAATGCATCCATGACTGTTTCACAATAGCCTCAGAAAACCTCCAAAACCAAAGAAATCTCCATTCATAATTTTTCTTTCTTTGAACAATTTTAAAAAAGCATCTCAAATTAATGATGTTTGTGTGTATAATTGTGTAGAATATTCAAGGTTGTTAGTGGAACATTAACTTTAATTCAAACCAAATATTTCTCAATAATGGCTACAAAAAAGTGAAATGATTCTTGTTATAACACATGTTGCTCCATGTCTACACAATGAAAGCCATGTGCATTGTGAAACAATTATTAAGTGAACGAAATGTATTCTTGTGTTCCAAGTGACTCCTGAGATGACTTGAGCCTTCAGAAGAATTGTGTTTCTTTCTCCCCTAGTATTTTGCTTTGTGAAGGAAATCATTTAGTGATTCCTCAGGCAGTGAAATGATGAGAAATATTAGATAGCCAAAATACTGTTGAATTATCTAGATAGTCTATAATTAATTTTTCTGTGTCACCTTTCCCATAACATCCATTCTGATTGGATTTAATTGTGAGATTTTAAGAAATCAAGAGTGCACTCTCTACTACAAATTAGCCCCGATTCTGCCCCCCCCCACAAATCTTAAGCACTCAGAATGACTGTTGCCAAACAGTGAGCTATAGGTTGAATATACGTTAATTTTAAATGCCTGAAGCCACATACCTTTGGATGTGGCTTCAGGCTTTTAAAATTAGAGTAGCATATGATGATCCCCACTGGCTGTTGTCAGGCCTACTGACAACAGTAGGAAGTATGGAAGAAGAAATATTTCTTCCATATTTTGTTCCATGAAACCAGATGAACATTGGACTTAATACTTTCTGAGAACACATCGTAATCCGTATCAAATAGTTTCACTAATACTCTGAGGTGGAATGAAACTGCTGAGTAAATAAAACAAACAGAGCAAAATCCAGTGGTTAGTTCCTAATAGAGTTGACACATTGAATGAGTGGGATTTACATTAAGTATTTATGTACTCTTTTTACTTATTCAATTCATGTGTCTTAGCTGGGAATAACCATTGAATTTAGCTTAGGTTATTATATTATTTTCTTTATTGATGCTGTTACTCTGTGGCTAAAATCTTGTTGCACTATTGCATAAAGTTATCCCTGCATAGGATCTCATGGAGTGATACCCAGACAGTCTGCATTGTGTGCCTGGTTGTGCAATTGATTGTGCAACTAGGTGTGCAACTGTGCCTGTGGAACTGCTTGCTGGACTTGACTTTTACTTTGGCAAAGATTTAGCAACTGCTTGTGCAACTTGAAATTACACAGAGATTACCACACTAAAGGATTTTAGCCTGTGTTTCTTAATAAGTATTGACTTCACAGCCCCAGTTTTGGAGAGCAAATTCTTTCTCTTCATAGCTGTGATATTTCTATGTCATTTCACCAAAGCAGTTGTGACAAATAGCTTGGTTACAGCAACATGAACCTAAGTGAAGTTCGTGAAGTTTAATATCAGGACGTTCATGAACTAGAGGCCAGGCATCCTTTTCTAACCGTGGCAGATGTCTTTCTATATAAGGCTGTGCAGCCCATAGAAAATGTGCTCTTGAGCACAAGCCCAGTGTGAAGGAGTGTACAACCATCCTTATGTAGGCTTACTGTGAATGTGGTGGAAGTTGCTCTTGACCAGACTTATCAGCGATTGCACCATTCTTCATAAAATGGGAACTAAAGTAATTGCATTTGTGGATGTTAAATAGAATATGCAGTACTCTTTGATTACTGTGTAGGTCTGAAAACAGTTCATTTGATTTACCTTTGAAGAAATGATGGTAAGAGATTATGGTGGCAGTTCCAAATAGCTGGAAAATAAGAAACGCCCCTCTTCAAGGCAAAGGGAAATTTCAGTCAGAAATCTCCTGGGATTCAAGTGCTACCTCTGTTCCCATATCTCTTTCTCTCTCCCCTCCCCTCCACCCCCCCCCCAATTAAGCCACTCTAGTTTGGCAGTTTAGAAAACAGTTATGAGCAGCTCCAGCTGTCAACATGTGGGCTAAGCATGCAGTAGAATTCTTGTGGAATCCCCCTGAGGCTGTGCTGGAGTTTAGACCAGGCTTCAGCTGTCCTGTGGTTACTGGAGGGAAGCAGTTCAGTGCCATCTCTGTTATGTACACACTCGGATTAAGACAGCTGAAACAAAATGGAAAATCCAATTGTGAGGAAAATCAGAATTTGCTCATGTATTTATCTTTTTCAAATTGGAAGCTGTGTTATTGGAAGCCTTCCAAAAGAGAGCTTTTAAACAAAAAGTGTGGTAGGCAAGGAGCGATGGGGGAGCCGTTTGTCAAAAACTGTAGCTTTTGGCTTAAGAATTAGAAATAGCTCAAATAAACCTAATATGTGGTTATGCTTATGCTTATGCTTGTTTATACTACCAAAACTTTAATATCCAGCAGATTTCTTCAGTCTTTCCCTCCTCTGATCACTTGTAGTAGATGTTTTTAACATTCTTTTAACCTCCAAGTGTCTGGATTTTCAGCTGGTACAGATACAACTTTATAGATCCCAATCTCTGAATCTCTTCACACTTTCCCAACATCAGGGTCTTTTCCAGGGAGAGAAGTGTGACAAACCCAGACCTACTGGGATATGTCACACAGTTACACTAAGCTGCCACCAACCATTCCCTGTAAGAAGTCACACAGACTAGGGATGGATTTTTAAACAATAAAAAGAATAAGGTTTATTTAAATACACACAGGGAAAATAAAACAATCAGGTGAATAAAATAAAGTAATGTGGCTTATTCTCACTCATACAAGCATACAGTTTGGTTCACACAGAACCCTTAACTTAAAGCACAGACCCTGAACCTATCAGTTCTGGCTAACCAACAGACACCTGAACCTATCAGGTTGGTACTCTGACACACAGTAGTACCCTGTCTGACACACAGACTCCCACAACAGCTTCTTCTTCCCAGCTGCTGCTTCGTCACAACCCAGTGTCTCACAGCTTCTCCTCACACAGGCATCACATATTTATACAGTACAGCCCCTCCTCCTGATGTCCCGCCTTCCACTCCCCATAGGATGGAACTTTCCCTCCAAACCCATGACAGACAGGTAACATCAGTGCTGCATGTAACACCTCCCCTCTTTATAAGTTGTTTTGTAGGGGGAAAGCTAACGTGCTTTTCACCAAAAAAACAACCTGAATAAAATACACAAAAACAGTTATACATACCATATTATACTTACTTATACTTACATTCTAAGTTAAACCATAGCAAATAGGCATTTAAACATTTACCATATACATTACATCAATTTACCTTTATTCATACAAACCAATTCAAAAACAGGTACATTTTAACTTTTGTCATCATTATATACACATAGTCCATGTTCTTTCGCCGTCTTCATTCTTCAGGTCTTCTTGATAAGGCGTCAGCAACACAGTTCACTGACCCTCTGACCACCTTCACTTCAAAGTCATAGTCCTGTAGGTTTAAAGCCCACCTCATAAGTTTGCTATTGTGGGTTTTCATTGTCTTTAACCATTGCAATGGTGAATGGTCAGTACACAGAATAAAATGTCTTCCCCAGATGTAAGGCTTGGCCTTCTGGATCGCGTAGACTATGGCCAAACACTCCTTCTCCACGGTTGCCAAATGTCTCTCACCTTTTTGAAGTTTCCTACTCAGGTAGGACACTGGATGCTGGTCACCATTCTCATCCTCCTGGCACAGAACTGCTCCTACCCCGCTGTTAGACGCATCGGTGTAGATGATGAACTCCCGGTCGAAGTCTGGAGCACGCAGGACTGGATAGTTGATTAACGCCTCTTTCAACCTCTGGAACGCCGCCTCACAGTCGCTGGTCCACGGGATGCGGTCATCAGCCTTCTTCCTCGTCAGATCGGTCAGCGGAGCCGCAATCTCGCTAAACCTCGGGATGAACTTTCTGTAGTAGCCCACCAACCCAAGAAATGATTTGACCTTTTTCTTGGTGTTGGGTCTAGGCCAATCACGAACAGCTTCTATTTTGGCCTCCAGGGGTTTTATCATTCCTCCCCCTACCATGTGACCCAAGTATTTTATTTCTGGGCTACCCAGCTGACACTTGCTGGCCTTTACTGTTAGCCCTGCTGCACTTAACCTCTGCAGCACTAACTCCAGGTGTATCAGGTGATCTTCCCAGGTATTACTGAAGATCCCTATGTCGTCAATGTAGGCCACTGTAAAGTCACTGAGCCCTGCCAAGGTCTGGTCCATCAGCCTTTGGAATGTGGCTGGCGCATTTCTGAGACCAAAGCTCAGGACTCGAAACTCATAGAGACCAAAAGGGCTGCAAAAGGCAGTCTTTTCTTGATCCCTGGGATCAATTCTTAATTGCCAATATCCCTTTACCAGGTCCAATGATGAGATGAACCGACAACCCCCTATGGTTTCAATCAGGTTGTCTAGCCTGGGCATTGGGTAGGCATCAGGAGTGGTTACACGGTTTAATTTCCTGTAATCGACACAAAACCTAATGCTCCCATCAGGCTTGTCCACAAGGACTATCGGAGAGGACCAAGGACTAGAAGAGGGGACGATTATGTTCTCCCTCAGCATCTCGTCCAGCTCCTTCCGCACCTTGTCCCTATAGGGTCCCGTTACTCGGTATGGGGATACTGCCTGCGGGGGTGCATCCCCTGTGTGGATCCGATGCATCACTCCCTTCACTATCCCCGGCTTGTTGGAAAACACCTGTTGATATTTACTAAGCAGCATTTTTAGTTCTTGCTGCTGGTCTTGGGTGAGTGCAGGACTGATCTTTACCTCCTCTGGGTTGTATTTTACTTCCCCTCTACCCTCCCAGAAGGGTAATTCAGCTTCCTCACTCTCAGCTGCTTTTATCGCGAATAAAACCCTCTGTTCCCCTCTGTAGTAGGGTTTTAGGGCATTCACATGAACCACCCTCCTTGCTTGGTTCTCCTCCTGCTCTATTAGGTAGTTCAGGTCTGACATCTTGGAAATGACCCTATATGGTCCTGCCCATTTGAGCTGCAGTTTATTCTCTCTGCAGGGCCTAAGCCAAAGCACTTCCTCCCCTGGGTCAAAGTGCCTCTCTCTAGCTTTGTGGTCATACCATGTTTTCTGTCTGACCTTCTGAGCTTGCAGGTTTTCTGCTGCCAGCTCTAGATTTCTCCTTAGGTCATTCATCAAGGTGTCTATGTAAGTCACAACGTCTTGTGGGTCATCCTGGGTGATCTGCTCCCAATTTTGTTTGATCAAATCAAGGGGCCCTTTCACCCTTCTCCCAAATAAAAGTTCAAATGGACTGAACCCAGTACTGGCTTGTGGCACTGATCGATAAGCAAACAAAAGGGATTGCAGCTTCTGGTCCCAATTGTTTGGATTCTCTGCCAAGTAAGCCCTAATCATGCGCATTAGAGTCCCATTGAACTTCTCAGTTAACCCATTACTTTCCGGATGATAGGCAGTGGTTTCCTTGTGCTTAATTCCACAGATTTGCCATAAGCGTTTCATGAGCTTTGATGTGAACGATGCGCCCAAATCTGTGATTATCTCTGAGGCAAATCCCATCCTGGACATATACCCCACCAAAGCATCGGCCACTGTGTTAGTTTCAATGTTAGTCAAGGGTATGGCTTCAGGATACCTTGTGGCATGGTCCACAATTGTTAGAATGAACCTGTTCCCCCTCTTTGTGGCCTTGGGCAAAGGTCCCACAATATCCACCCCTATGCATTTGAACGGAGTGTCAATCACAGGCAAAGGGCACAACTTTGCTTTGGTCCTGTCGCGGTTATTCCCCTGCCTTTGACACACATCACATTGTTTACAGAACTCCCTGATCTGCTTCCCTATGTCAGGCCAGTAGAAATTCTGTGTGATTCTCTGCTGTGTCTTGTTCACCCCTAAGTGTGCAGCAAACATGTCAGAGTGACCCCTTTGTAAGATCATGGGGCGATACTTTTCAGGTACCACCAGCTGACTTCTGATCCCATCTCCCCCTTTTGAGATATTCCTCAGGGTTTCTCTATATAAAATCCCCTTTTTCTCCAGAAATCTCACTGGGGTTTCAGATGTTAGCTGGGCGTCAGTCACCTGTTCAAAACACTTTTGGAGAGTGGCGTCTGCCTTTTGCTCCTGTCCAAATCTGCTGTCTGTGGTTAAGGTTTCCACCACAGCTTCTGAACTCCCCTCTGCTACCGTCTCTGGCTCATCATTACCCCCCTGAACTGTCCCCGTGGTGGCTTGTGAGCGTGTAATCACTAGCACCCGTTTCACATGTTCAGCCAGGTCATTTCCCACGAGCACGGCTGCTGGCAGAGTCGATAAAATCGCTAGCCGCCAATCTCCCCTCCAGCCTTGAAAGCTGACAGGTACCTCTGCTACTGGCAGAGAGATTACCTGCCCCTCAATCCCTGCCACTTTTATGCTCTCATTTGGGATTATAAACTCCCTGGGAATAATATCCGGATGGCACAGGGTTACCTGGGAACAAGTGTCCCGCAGCCCCCTATACTGACGGTCAAATATTCCTACGTCCACCCCGGCTGTCTCAAACAACTGAGAATCTGTTTTCACCAGCAAGCAGCGCTTTACCTCCACAAGAGGACCATTTTCCTCAGCCTGCTCAGCATAGGTAGCTGTTCCAGACTGAGTAGCCATGGCAACAGGCTCCCTCTGTGACACTGAGCCTTGCTCTTTCTGGACACAGAACACAGCTTTTGGCTTGGTCCCACTAGAATTCTGAGGCACCATTCCTTTTAGCTGCTTTAATTTCTCACACTCTGAGATGAGATGACCTTTTCCCTGACAGAAATAACATTTTCTGGTGTATTTTGATTCTCTCTCATCTTGTTTTGGTTTTCCCTCCAAAATCTGAGGTCTTAGTTTCATGTCTGAGGGCTTCCCTTCACCATGGGCCCCTCCCCCTTGCTGGCTTTTCCCTGGTCCCTGAGAGTACTTGCTGTAGGTTTCTTTGGGTTTACCTACAGATTTCCCCTCACCCAAGGGCTTTCTTATTTGGGAAATAAAATCCGCGATCTCTGCGGCTGCTGCCACAGATTTCGGTTTCCTTTCCCTCACCTGGAATTTCAATTCCCCATGCAGGACTGAATAGAACTGTTCCAGTGCTATCAAGTCTTTAAGCTGCTCATAGGTCTCTGTCCCTTCCTGCGATAGCCATTTCTCAAGCAGCCTCACCAATTGGGCCCCCACTTGGGTAAAAGTTTGTTCTGGTTTCTTGGTAAGGGACCTGAATCTCTGTCTCAGCTGCTCTGCATTTATCCCATGTCTGGCAAACACCAGTTTTTTAAACTCTGCAAAATCTTTCATCAGTTCCTCAGGCATCTCGGCATAAACCTCAGCCAGGCTACCACTGATTAAAGACCGCATGATGGTCATCTTCTCAGTTTCCCTCACTGAGAAGTCCACAAACGCTCTTTCCACTAAGGAAAAGAACACCTCAGGACAATCTCCCTTGTGGTACACAGGGAATTTCTTCAGGTCAGCCTTAGACAATTGGCCTCCCTCAGAATCCCTATTATTATTATTGTTCTGGTTCATCAGTTCCAATTTTTTTAATTCAAACGCCATTTTCTCTCTCTGCAATTCCCTCTCCATTTCCATTCTCTCCCTCTCTAATCTTTCTTCTTTTTCCAATTGCCTCATCCTCAGTTCATGCTGTTGGGCTATGAGCAATTTTCTGAGCTCTGGGTTCTGTTCTCCTGTGCTGTCACCCTGCACTGAGCCAAATTCATCCTCAGAACCTTGGTCAATCTGGGGGTCTTTCACTTCACTCATGTCTGCTACTTGGCTTCGAGTCAAGGGCATAATCCCCCCTCAGAACAGGCTGCTTTAAAAGTCAAGCCTCAAAATAAAACGACCACTTTTTTCCTTCTTGCCTCAGAACCAGCTTTCCCTAGAGACTGCTGCTGTTCTTCAGCACTAAATTTGCAACAGTATCGAGTCAGAGCCTACCCCCCTCTGCTGGGCCTCTCAGCTGGCAAGCTAGATCACTGTTACTACGCAGTTTTGCCTCAGCTTTTTCCCGCCAAAACTAGGCTGCCTCAGAGCACCTTAATCTAAGTCTCCCCAGTTGGCACGTTCTTCTACTAGCGCACCTCCCCGTGAGGTACACCTAGAAGATTACCTACGCGCCTCAGACTGTCCCTGACTAGACCCCCCTTGCTCTGGGCACACTTGCCAAGGCTTTGCTGGACCACTGGACAACTGGACCAGTCGTATCCCACACGCTGGACACCAATCAATGTGACAAACCCAGACCTACTGGGATATGTCACACAGTTACACTAAGCTGCCACCAACCATTCCCTGTAAGAAGTCACACAGACTAGGGATGGATTTTTAAACAATAAAAAGAATAAGGTTTATTTAAATACACACAGGGAAAATAAAACAATCAGGTGAATAAAATAAAGTAACGTGGCTTATTCTCACTCATACAAGCATACAGTTTGGTTCACACAGAACCCTTAACTTAAAGCACAGACCCTGAACCTATCAGTTCTGGCTAACCAACAGACACCTGAACCTATCAGGTTGGTACTCTGACACACAGTAGTACCCTGTCTGACACACAGACTCCCACAACAGCTTCTTCTTCCCAGCTGCTGCTTCGTCACAACCCAGTGTCTCACAGCTTCTCCTCACACAGGCATCACATATTTATACAGTACAGCCCCTCCTCCTGATGTCCCGCCTTCCACTCCCCATAGGATGGAACTTTCCCTCCAAACCCATGACAGACAGGTAACATCAGTGCTGCATGTAACAAGAAGACTCCCTGGAAAAGAACCTGATGTTGGGAAAGTGTGAGGGCAAGAGGAGAAGGGGACGACAGAGGATGAGATGGTTGGACAGTGTCATCGAAGCAACCAACATGAATTTGACCCAACTCCGGGAGGCAGTGGAAGACAGGAGGGCCTGGCGTGCTCTGGTCCATGGGGTCATGAACTAAACAACAACAACAACAATCTCTGAATAAACATCACTTTTTAGCCTTCCGAAGAACAAAGAAGTGGCAAATTCTCCTTTTCATCATTTGTAACTCTCCCCAGTAGGGAGAGTTGAAGGCCAGGCAATGGCTTTGTAAAACAGCTGAGGAGCAAAATTTAAAATAAATCTCTTCTTTAAATTATTTATCTTTAGATTTTAAATAAATCTTTAAATTTTAAATAAATCTCATATTTAAAGTATTTCAATTAGGTGAGCAAAGAAACCAATAGAGAAGATCCTTGTCATATGCGCTCATTGGAATCTACATAAGATTTGTGTAACTTGGTTCTGGGCATGTCTTGGTTTCACAATCAGATGTGTGAGCAGGCACACAATGGGTCATAGCAGCTTGTCAGTTAACTGCAGCAAGTTATGTAAATCTTCACTGATTGGCTATGAAGCAATAAAGTATTTGTATTCATAAACTTTATATCTGAATTCTGTCTGATTGCTTCTACTTTTAGTTAATTCTTTCTGACTTTCCTAGATGACTGAAACTGAAGAAAAAAGCAGCTACCATGGATCGTTTTAAGGCAGAGAGTTGGGGCATGAGGCATGCGGCCAGGGAGATTCTTATTTCAACCACCTAACTGGTCCTTTATTCTATTAATAAAATACAGGTGGTTCAGCCATTGCCCCGTGGAGGTGCTTTGATACTCAGGGTAAAGCAGTGGTTGAACAAGCTTCTTCCTCTGTTTTTCTTTCCTATAGAGGTCAGAATACTGTAGGCTTTACCAGATACATGGCATTGGGGCTCTGAGACCCAACACTGGGTAGCACTTGAAGGCCTTTTACTCCCCACCCCTCTTTGGAGTGGGAAGAAGAGCCAAGGAAAGCCTGGGCTGTGGTCAGTTGCTGGTTGTCAGTAGTCAGAGCTTTCTTTCCAATCTTGAACAGGTTGGAAGTCTTTTTTGGGGTAAAACCCACACATCCCTTTGACTTCAGGGTTGAGAGAAAGACAGGGATGGGGACTTGAGTTGTGGGACCCACTGTCAAGTTGGACCTAAGTCCCACTGGTGACTTAACTTGGACTAGACTTGGGTTTTTAGTTTTCATTGACTTGGATTCAACTCGTGATTCAGAACCCACCCACCACTCTCTTTTTTATGGGGGAAAAAGTTTGTTTTCAATAGGGACTTGGACTTGGGACTCAGACGCAAAGACTTGCTAACATCCCTGGAGAAAAGTTAGTCAAGCTCACCAGAGATGGGCACCATGCTTTCTATGTATATTGGGTTTCATCCTGAAAGCCTGCTATAATAAGCTCTCCATCCTTCTGGAAGGTGCTTGGGGGCCCAAATAATAATCCTATGTGGCTTTGGGTATTTCTTTCCATTTTTGTCTTTAGAAATATGAACCCGCACAGCTGACAGTTTTGGACTTAATTATGCAAATACTATCAGTTTCTCTGGTTATGTTTGGAGAAACTTCTTAGAAAGGTTGGTTATTGTTTTTCTTGATTTAATAAAACTTCATATTACAGGAACTAAGATAGCATGCCAAAATAGATGGTGATATTTCATTCTTTTTAAAACATCTTGCTCTGTTAGTTCTATTCTTAATTTCAATCATTTTTCTTACTTAGCACCCCAAGTTTGCTAAATAATGGGCTCCTTCAGGGCAGAAATAGAATGTGTGTGGATGTGTGCATTCTTTGTTTAAATACAGTTTATGTTTAACTGGAAGAACTGTTTAGAGGAGATAGCAGTGGACAATACCTTCCTGTATGGCCAGCTTGCTTTGCTGGACATATCCTTGCTGGTGAGCAGTGAGCTATTTTGAAAGTCTAATTAAGCTAACACCTGTTGTTCCAAGATCTGTGTCTATCACAATTGTACATTTCTCTGTGTGATGTGAGGCCAGGATTCTATGCTTATGCTTAAAAATCTCTCAGTGTGCAAAAATATAGTGTGCCATTTTAATTTCATCCACATGGAGAGTTTTCTTGACCCTATTCTATAGTGTAAAATAAACTTTAGGCTTCAGTTTTGACTATGCAGATAATTGTTAGGTTTTATTCCCCGCTCCCACCAGTCTGTTAAAAAGCTGCTCCAGAATATAATGTGGCAGTCATGTTATCATTATCTTCTTGATTTTTCTTCTGACATCCAGTTATGCTGTATTTTGTTACAAGACAGCTATTCTAGGACTAGTGGTTTATGCATGGGAGTTTGCAAATCCTCTAAAATTAAATCTTGATTTAAATCATGATTTAAGTCAATTTGATTTTTATACATGCTTTTCATACATCTTGTTTCTGCTTTGAATATTTTTTAGCATTTCCAGGCCTAGTGTAGCATCTGACAAGTGCCATTGGATAAAAATTTGGCCCCACCCCACTGAAATTGCTTAACTCTCTGCAGATGAACCTATCAACTGGCAGAGATTCATGAGTTCATGATGGATATTTATTAACATTTAAATCCTGTGTCTACTGCATCCTGCACATTAATTTTTAAAAGCTGTATTTGTTATATATTGCTGTTTAACATCTCACTAATGATCATGTCAATAATTTTAAATAAAACTGGATTGGGCAACCATATTTCAGAACAAGCCGGAAAAATCAGTCATCTATTATACACATCACACACTGGATCCAAAATGTGATGTGGAGAGATTATATGTACAGTACCATCAAAAATTGGAGACCGTGAATTACTGCAAATAGTAGAGCAGGAAAAAAGAAACCTAAATTATTACAGGTAGAGAAAAATTACTTAAGGTGGCAAAAATGAAGAATATTTTGAAAATAACAGAAACCAAAGGCTCAATTAAAAAAACAATTTGAAAATAAACTAAACAGTTGGGAGAAAAATCACTACATGGACAACATCTGAGCAGTATTGATGGAAAGCATGATCATAATTCAACATGGGGATGGCTAAAACTGGGGACCCTTAAGAAAGAAACCGAAGACTTGATTTTTGCTGCAGAAGAACAAGCACTCCAAACCAATGTGATGAAAGCTAAGATTCAAGGAATTAGCGCCAGCAGCCAATGTTGACTCTGCCAAGAAAACTACCTTTGGTCTTTTTGGGGATAAAGGTAGGATAGAAATATTTTAACCAAACAAAGAAAAAAACTAACAAATTACCTTTTTTTATAAAATAGGTGAAACTGTCACACCTCATCTGTGAATGTCCAAAGATTGCACAAAGAGATTACAAAATTATGCATGATATAGTGGTAAAATTACTGCACTGGGGTCATTATGCAAAAAATATAATACACCTGTAACTTGCCCGTTTCCAAAAACCCATGGGAACATCAGGTAGAGAAGGTGTTAGAAAATGACATGAAACAAGCTGGACATGAAATTCCATTTCAAAACACAGAAGTGCTGGACAACACCAGTAATCATTATGTTAAGACTACACAGGGAAGCCATTGAAATCCACAACACCAGCAGAGCTTCAACGGAAAAGGAGAAAGTCTAAAACTCAACAAAGCCTGGCTCCCAGCACTGAAAAATACAGCTGCAAAAGGTCAACGAACTCTACCCAGCCACAAGGACTGGTGATCACTGGACAGAAAAGAGTAACTAACGACACCTATCAATCACAGTGACAGATCTTCTCCCCCCCTTATCACAACAATACACCCATTACAAAAAACACCCTTATCACCACAGTCACCCAATCTGCTGAAAAGGACAAAAAGCTGATTCCACAGCTACAAATACTCAACTGCACTACACCAGAACACAGACAGAGTACTAACTCCTATTCTCTGAAGATGCCAGCCACAGAGACTGGTGAAACGTTACGAAGAAAAACCTTGAGAACACGGCCAAACAGCCTGAAAAATGTACAACAACCATTGGATCCCGGCCGTGAAAGCCTTCGAGAAATCTATAAAATGTCTAGGCAGGATGTTCGCAAAGGCTTTGGTAAACAACTTTGTTTTGAGCGTCCTCTTCACGGCCAAGCACAGCTCCACCAGGGTGCATTCCAAAGGGATGGGAGCACTTCTGAGATGGCCCTGTTTCTAGCAGATAATTTTCTGGCCTCCCTTGGTGTAGCAACCTGGAGGAGCATGACATGAGACGATCGGGTGGAATGGGTGGGTGTTTTTAGGGAAGGCTGTTCCAACCAGTAGTGAGGTCCCAAACCATGGATGGCTTTAAGAACCAACACCTTGAATCCTACACATGAGTAGCCAGTGCAGGCAGGCCAGGACTGAGGAAATGTGATCAAACCTATTCACATTTGACACCATCATACTAGGCTGCATCAATAGAAATAAATTACATCTTGGAGGCTCAGGGTCAGTGAGTAACAACCTGGGAGGGACTGCAAAAAAAAAATAATAAAAAAAAAGGCTTGCGGGCACCTTTGTCCTGTGGGCTGAATTTTGCTCATTCGTGATTTAGCTCCGTAATTCATCCTTTGGTTGTCAGCAGCTCTTGTACCAACTGAAACATCATTTCTAATTCACCTACAAAATGCTTTTTATGAAGGGGCCATGTGTGGCCTGAAATGTTAGTCCTGGATCTTTGCTTGAGTGTTGAATAAACCTATTTCTGCAACCATTCATGGCCTATTCTTATGGCGCACTCTTTGGGAAGCTTCTCACATGCTGCATAGTGTTCTCTAGGACTGAGTACTAAAAAGGTATAAGAGAGAACCTGTCATTAAGTACACATACTTTATTGCAACTTTATGAGCTAGCTGATGCTTGAAATGTTAAGACAAAAGTATATTAGTTGCTTGTGCTTTAAGGCCATTTAAGCCACATGATTAAATCTTTTGTGAAGCTTCCAACCCAAGTTGGAACTCTTTGCAGTGAGTAGCGAAATGAGTCAAATCCTTATTAAATTTCTTTCATGTTGAACTGATAGAAGTTTACCATTCCCTGCTTGCCTTTGGGAAGCCCCCTTAACTGCCATACAGTAGTACTTGCTTCCATGGTACAGCAAGGACAAAGCGTCCATGTGGGCTGCCTTGGAAATGATAATGTTGTCTATCCAGATATTGGATGACCTACTGTTAAAAGATTTTCCAACAGAGTATGAATGCTGTGTGTAATTATTTTAAAAACAGAAGCCAAATTATTCATTTGGTGGACAAAGTGAAGCTTTTTTATGTCTAAGTTGAACTTAGAGTTCAGTTTGAACAGGCCAGGCACTGATTCAATAGAGAAGCCTGGCTGGAATCACTCTCAAGCAGTCAGTGATGCAGGCTGCTGCAGAAGCCAGTTTGAAGTTTGTTGTATCGGTGTTGGAAATACATTTTTTAGGGGACATAGACACTTGCAATTATACTTTGTGCCTCCTGATGTCATTTTAGTCAATGCTAGAGGATGATACAGTCTTCCCTGTAATAATTAGTGCTAAGACTTTAAATATATCTTCTGTCAAAAGTGTGCTCTATAGGTATAGAATATAAATTTTATTTAATTTTATATATTTGTTTCCCTTTAAAAAACTCTCTTCCAACTGAAGTGGTTCTGAACATGAGACATCCACATCTTGCCTGTATAGGCAAGATATCTCTTCATATCAATAAATCAAGTGAAATAGTGTATCTGTGTACAGTGTGACTTGCTGTGAGCAACAGTGTTAGAGTTAGTTACAAAATTAATTAAAGGTTACAAAATTAATTAAAAGCACATAAAACAAAAGCAAAGTGTGCTGCTTATATACTGCCCTGTAGTGCTTAAAGCACTCTCTGGGTGGTTTACAATTTAATTATGCAGGATGCACTTTGCCTGCCTGCCCGCACACACACACACACTAAGCAAGCTGGGTACTCAATTTGCAGACCTTGGAAAGATGGAAGGCTGAGTGAACCTCAAGCTGGCTACCTGGGATTGAACCTGGGTTGTGGACAGACTATATCCTAAAGCCAGCTTGGAACAATTTAAGTCTTAGAAATTCAGGAGCTGGGAAATGCTGATTTTAAAGGACTGACCATATCTGAGTGATAACTAACATTTAAGAAACAGGGCAAGGTCTTACCTTGCAAAACGGGGGTTACAGATTTCTCCTTGACTGAAAACATCCCCTTGTTCTTTATTATTATTATGGTTCCTGACCAGCAAAAGACGTAGTGCTCTCTCCATGTTTTTGGACAACCACTTGCACAACCCTTAATATTGGTCATGCTATCTGCAGCTTTCGGAAGTTGTAGTCCAAAACATATGAAAAGTACCAGGCTGCCTGTCAACCCCTGATGTAAACCTAGTGCTGTTACTATGTGAGTAGTGGTGTTGTAGAGTCAAATACGTTACAGAGCAGAAGAGGCTACTTGGATCCAGGTAAGTTATTTGCACTTTGGTCTCATCCAGCTGAGATCAGTGCAAAAAAATCAGTCCTCTTGAAAAAAAGAGCAACTAACCCAACCTACTGTCTTGAACGTAGGTAGATGTAGCAAAATTCATATGGCCTTCAGATTGCAACGGCCCTGGAGTTTGCATGAAAAAGACATTGGAATCAATTTGATGTACTTGCAATGAGACCATTAAGCAATGACTCTGCATAGTCTTGGATCATTTATGAGATGTATGAGGGTTTTTACAATTTTATTTTTACAAAAAAACAAAACAAAACCCAAAACTGGAAGGTCAGTTCAGAATACTGCAGCAGTTTCCAGCTGTCCTTAAGTTTAAGTTTCCAGTGTCTGTTAGTTTTAGTTTTTATCACATTGTAATGTCATAAAAAGAATACCTTGTTTGGAAGATGCTTTTTCTTTGGTGTAAACATTTTTATTATTTTTCTCATTTGAAACTTGACTGCGTGCTTTTCCCTTGTAGTATTTGCAATAGATTGTCAATATGCCAAGTTGTAATAAGGAAATCTTACTAGAAGGGTCTGTGGGTAAGAGTGATTGAAAAGCTGAGTTTGCTGTAGCTGAAGATTACACTAAATAGGTTCTTTCAAACTGTGACTATAATTAATAGTAAAAACGATGCTTATACTTTCTGCATTCAGCTTTATGAGGCTGAGTGCTGTACTTTAACGTAATTCTTTACCCTTGCCTATAAGGATGATGTGGAGAATGTGTTATTTATCTGTAATTTATCTGTAGCACTTTAGAATTACACAAAAGGTCTGGGAAGTAACAAATGGAACATTGCACTCACTTGCTGATAGTAGCATGACTCAGCTTTCTTTGAAGCCTGTCCTTTTTTAATTTGCCTACAGGGAGAGCTAGTTTTAGGCGAGGAGCTGGAAGTAATCAGCTGTTCCTCATCCCTCATGGGCAAAACCCATTTAATTATAGAATAAACAAATATGGTGTCATCATCACTGCAGAACACAAAGGACAGGGTGAACTTGGAACACCCCCAGGTTGCCCTGGCATTGATTCACAGTCCTTAGGTTTAGAATGCTCTTCCTGAACTCTATCTAGGCAGAATCCTTCTAGATGAAGTGCCACATCTTTGATTTTCAGTAAACAATTGATGGGAGCTGTTTTCTGCTTGTGTGGGTATCTTCATGGCAGAAGGATTTCATAACCTTCAAAAACCAGAAGAATTCAGAAATACATTTGTGCATTTTATTTGGATTTATGTCCCACTTACATACTGGCTCCCAAGAAAGTACATTCATTATTATCACCAAACGACAATCCTGGCAGAGGGCACATGTTTCCAAGATCACAAACCCTGGTAAATCCTGCCAGAGTTCTAGTCTGGTTGTTGTACTGCTTGCTGACATCTATCACTCGTAAAGCGAGAGGCCCAGAACATAGATGTACAATGCGACAAAAGAGGTTTGATGCAACAGAAATGTGCTGTGTGCATCTTTACTGTAGGAGTAGGTAGCTTCCCTCTACCACTTGTTTTTCCTGTGCTAGAGAAAATCAGAGGATTTTCAAGATACCATGTGGAACCCTGGGGTTCCATAACAGGCTGTTGCACATTCCTCAGAGCAGTCATGAGGGATAGTCCTGCTCTTCTCCCAAACTGTTATCCCATCACTTGTGTTGCTACAAATACTGTATCCTGTTACGTGTGTTCAAGGATCCAATGTGAGTGTATACATGTCATACTGGCCTAGTGAGTGCCCTGCATGAACTAAGTGTGCAACCTAGGATGTGCTGTGGGATCCTTTGCAACATACAGGAGTTGGAACTCTTTGAGGGGGGAAAAATTCTTATGGTAAAATATTTGAAAGTGCTGCTGGTTGGTGGCTGGTGATTCTGGGAATGGATGAGTATGCTTTGTTTAATAAGAACCCAAGGTCATATCTGGTAACTGTTCGGGAATCATGGGAGTTGTAGTCTAAAACATCTGGAAAGTGCCTGCCAAATGGCCTGACTGATACTTAGTGGGTGATTTGCTCAATGTAAAATAGAGGACTTTAAATAATGGATGGGATGCCATAGTCTCTCCCCACTAAGAAAACCCACCCATTTGTTCTTTGTGGATATAGGGCAGTGTCTCTGTTGAGAGGGCCTGAGGAGGACTTCTAGACTACATTGGGGCTCAGCATTTTCTCTTTAGAAATTAAGCCATTCCACGGGAGATGTTATTGAATGCATGCTGCTTTTTTTTAAAGGAAGAAACAGAATAGTACCTGTAATCCATTGCCAGAAATGAAAGAAGTGCATAGCAGGACTGTTTGTGTGTGTGTGTGTGTGTGTGTGTGTGTGTGTGTGTGTGTGTGTGTGTGTGTGTGTGTGTGTGTGTGTGTGTGTGTGTGTGTGTGTGTGTGTGTGTGTGAGAGAGAGAGAGAGAGAGAGAGAGAGAGAGAGAAGAGAGAGCGAGAGAGAGAGAGAGAGAGAGGACCTACTTCAAAGAAATGCTAACTTCTCTTGTTGCAACTACAAGAAAAATGCTTGTGGATATGTAGACAAAAAGAAGATCTAAACACTGGAACCTCTTTTCAGCAAATGACTTCCATTCTAGAAATAAGACGAAAGAGGCTTTGACTAAACATCTCTCACCAGTGCGTCACAGAAACTCACCTCCTTATGTTTGAGAAGACAGTGGACATCACCCAGGTTTCTGGGAAGAGAGTGTTTGTTGAGGTGACATTCAGACATACTTGAGCCTTAGTACTTTTTTTTACCTAAAACATATGTCATAAAAAAACCCCACCAACAAATAACGAAATTTCCATGCAGGTTGTAGTATTGTTGCTTCCCTTTCCCAAACAGCCCCTAGTAGTTAGGATTGGGTCCAGAGGGGGCCCTCATAGAAACTAAGGGCTTCATCCATTTCTGTAAGGGACAGATGGCTACCATGGTTTCTGATTTTCTCTGAGTGTCCTCTTCAGTCTCCAGCATGATGTACAGTATTTGCAAGATCTTCAAATCCTTGTTGCGGGGTATGTGTTGCCCTATTCTGCTAGTAGGTGAGTTGGATTGGTAGAGCTCCACCTAATTCAGTATGAGTAAGTTATAAAAGTTACTAAATGGAAATGTAGCACATGATTTTGTCAATAGGCTGAGCCTGAGGATCTAGAGATTCAGTTCGAATGACACATACTGTAATCCTTAACTCAAGAATACCATTCTCTTTAGATTGGGACAGTCCTGTATCCCCTCGTGTAGGTGCTCCATCTAGGAAATGATCCTGCTGGCACCAACTTTATTCTGTTTAAGAACTAGTCAAAATTAGTAGACTCATGATAGAACTTCCTGTGTATTGATTTGATCTGTTTCTATATTGGTCTCTCTATCATCTCAAAAAACACATAGTTGTCTCTAGTTCCAATCCTTGTGTGTGGTGTATTTAGCTTTCTATCTTGTTACATCATATTTGTTCTGTGTTGTTGTTGTTGTTGTTTTGCCTTAACAGCTCTTGCTACATCAGTTTTTAAGAGGTTGTTTTTAATGAGAATTTCATTAGTTTCCTCAGAGTGTTTGCTGTTAGTGTGTCTCGGTCTCTAGAGGAACTGGAGTGGTCAGTTGTCTATTCACTGCTTTGGAAATAGCATCATTTAGAACCGAATAATACTGAACCAAGCATTTTCAGCACTGTTTCTGTGTACTTCTGAGAGAAGTTCAAAGCTCCCTTTGGTAATGCAGGAACTTTGGAAAAGGGAGCTCATTAGGCCTGATTAGCGTAAAATGAACAGAAGAAAATGAACTAAAAACAAAGGACTGGAGAGACCAGCAACCACATTCCTTTTTGCCCCAGTGAATAAACTTTTATTTCCTTTCATTGAGTTTTATTCTGGCTTTTGATTTGGTCCAATTAATGATGACAGCTTGCTTTTATCATCTTTTCATTAGATGTTTACTGGAATTGTGTGTGTTTCTGAGGTTGCCACTTTGGAACTTGGACATCCAGACAACAGGATCTATGGCTTTCTACTATTGTGCTGCCATTAAGCACCAGTATAAACATGATTTCATTACAGTAATGACATTCTTAGCACTTTGGGGGCTACAGGTTTTCTTCAGGCCTTGCAGTCATTCAAGTGGGTGCATGCTTAGAACGAAAGATCTTTCACATTTTCAAGTTAGGAGAATATGTTTTAAAAGTTAATTTATTAATGCAAAGAAACTCTGCTTTTGAGCTATTCTGCGCCCCTCACATCTATAAAGTCTACATTTTAAAAGCACTGAAGGTGATCCCCCCCCACAAGATAGACAGTAGCTTATCCTCAGACACCAGTAAGGACAGAATCTATGAGGATCACTCATCGATCCATAGTCTGTACCAAGTTAAAAGGTCCCTCGTCCCATATAAAGGACTTGTCAACATATTTACTGTAGCACCTTCAGTTTGATGCTTTTCATGTATTCACTGACATGTTGCTCCTCACATCAAGATTCCCCCACATGAGTAAGAACCCCAAGAAGGTGGGGTTCTCACTTATTTGGAAGGTCTCCATCTCAGCAGGAAGCCTCTTCCTCTCAGCTCCTCTGCTTCGTGTGTTCAGTCTAAAGGGTGGAGAGGGCTGATGTCTTTCAGCTTCACCAGAGGAAAAAAACTGCTGTGTTTTTAAATTCACTATTGGTCCACCAAACATGGGTGGTATAAATGTTTCATATTGAGGAGCTTTTTGATCTGGAAGAGAATTTATGAAATCTGCAATTTAGGCAGTGCCTTCAAACAATGCTACTTGTGAGTGGAACTTTCCTCTTTAGAAAAAAAGTGTGCTGGAAGAATTTCGGCTCTTGTTAATCTGTTCAGTTCCAGAATATTTTGATGAACTTTTCTAATACATGATATTCTCTCTCTCTCACTAGTGCCTTTGGGTTCTGTAATTGAGTTCATAAATAATCATGAAACAAATAAATTCTGCTATTGATAAGGGTCTCAGAAAGATAAATCAATTGTGTATGCCAATATCCTATTTAGGCAGCTGTTTTTATTTGATTCTTTGAGTTGTGGCTTTCACATAACTTTTTTATGTGAACAGTGTAAATCGTTTGCTGTTTTTTAAAAAAGGAAAACACAAAACAAAACATCTTAACATTTCCTTAAATGAAAAGTTTACTTTTAAGTTTTGCCATAAAATAAATTACTGTAAAATCAACACATTGGGCCTCTGATACTTCTGTGCTGCTGACATTTGGCCCTCCATGTTATCTTCTCCCACTCTTCCTTGGTGCTTTGTAAAGTAAAAAAAAATAGCTTGGTTGTCTTTACAGCAATGTCAAATCTGATTCTCTTGTTTGTTCTTATCTTTCTCATAATAACAGTGTGTTTGCTTGTGGGATCTCAGAGTTGGGTTCTGGCTAATGTCAGATATTCAGAACTGGAAGGGGGAAAGTGCTGAGACCGCAAACAAGTACTTCTTATTCCTCAATGATAGCAATAAATGTGCATAGGAAAACAGGGTGTGTCCTACTTTCTGTTTTAAATATCTCCCCCTTCTTCCACAAAACCAGTCCTCACTACAGCTCACAGCAAATTATGATTATGAAAATACCTTAAAAATTAAATATACATCAAAAGTTGTGGACTCATCCAATGTGTCTGATGTGTTGCTAAACTGAGATCTGTGTCATAAAGGTTGTGCTGCCTGATAGATAGCATATACTTCGCTACACTTCTACCTGTGGGTGTCTCCTGACTGCTCTCATGTTGACAAATCAACCCAAAGCAGAGTTTAATGATCTCTAGTTCAAGCTGAATATCTTTCTCCCTCTGTCAGCAGCTGAAGTACTCATATAGATAGACTGTGGTGGACTGCATGTTAACTTATTTCATTGTGTGTGTGTGTGTTTAGTCGTTTAGTCGTGTCCGACTCTTCGTGACCCCATGGACCAGAGCACGCCAGGCCCTCCTGTCTTCTACTGCCTCCCGGAGTTGTGTCAGGTTCATGTTGGTTGCTTCGCAGACACTGTCCAGCCATCTCATCCTCGGTCGTCCCCTTCTCCTCTTGCCATCACACCTTCCTAACATCAAGGTTTTTTCCAAGGACTCTTTTCTTCTCATGAGATGGCCAAAGTACTGGAGCCTCAGCTTCAGGATCTGTCCTTCAAGTGAGCATTCAGGGTTGATTTCCTTTAGAACTGATAGGTTTGTTCTCCTTGCAGTCCAGGGGATTCTCAAGAGCCTCCTCCAGCACCACAATTCAAAGGCATCAATTCTTCGGCGGTCTGCTTTCTTTATGGTCCAGCTCTCACTTCCATACATCACGACAGGAAAAACCATAGCTTTGACTATTCGGACTTTTGTTGGCAAGGTGATGTCTCTGCTTTTCAAGATGCTGTCAAGATTTGTCATCGCTTTCCTCCCAAGAAGAAGGCGCCTTTTAATTTCAGGGCTGCTGTCTCCATCTGCAGTGATCATGGAGCCCAGGAAGATAAAATTTGACACTGCCTCCATATCTTCCCCTTCTATTTCCCAGGAGGTGATGGGACCAGTGGCCATGATCTTAGTTTTTTTGATGTTGAGTTTCAGACCGTTTTTTGCACTCTCCTCTTTCACTCTCATTACAAGGTTCTTTAATTCCTCCTCACTTTCTGCCATCAGAGTGGTATCATCTGCATATCGGAGGTTGTTGATATTTCTTCCGACAATCTTAATTCCGGCTTGGGTTTCTTCCAGTCCAGCCTTCCGCATGATGTATTCTGCATATAAGTTAAATAAGCTGGGGGACAATATACAGCCTTGCCGTACTCCTTTCCCAATTTTGAACCACTCAGTTGTTCCATGACCAGTTCTAACTGTTGCTTCCTGTCCCACATATAGGTTTCTCAGGAGACAGATAAAGTGGTCAGGCACTCCCATTTCTTTAAGAACTTGCCATAGTTTGCTGTGGTCCACACAGTCAAAGGCTTTCGCATAGTCAATGAAGCAGAAGTAGATATTTTTCTGGAACTCTCTGGCTTTCTCCATAATCCAGCGCAAGTTAGCAATTTGGTCTCGAGTTCCTCTGCCTCTTCGGAATCCAGCTTGTACTTCTGGGAGTTCTCGGTCCACATACTGCTGAAGCCTACCTTGCAGGATTTTGAGCATAACCTTGCTAGTGTGGGAAATGAGTGCAATTGTACGGTAGTTGGAGCATTCTTTGGCACTGCCTTTCTTTGGGATTGGGATGTAGACTGATCTTTTCCAATCCTCTGGCCACTGTTGAGTATTCCAAACTTGCTGGCATATTGAATGTAGCACCTTAACAGCATCATCTTTCAAGATTTTAAATAGTTCAACTGGAATGCCATCACCTCCACTGGCCTTGTTGTTAGCCAGGCTTTCTAAGGCCCACTTGACTTCGCTCTCCAGGATGTCTGGCTCAAGGTCAGCAACTACATTGTCTGGGTTGTCCGGGATATCCAATTCTTTCTGATATAATTCCTCTGTGTATTCTTGCCACCTCTTCTTGACGTCTTCTGCTTCTGTTAGGTCCCTCCCATTTTTGTCTTTTATCATGTTCATCATCCAAACCTTGGGTCCCCAGATATTTTGGACTCGCAGAAATCCTGGCCAGCACAGCTGGTGGTGAAGATTTCAGGGACTTTTAGTCCAAGAACATCTAGGGGCTCAGGAGTGGGAACCATTTATCTAGAGGGTTATAGATCAGCAGTAGTGCATATGCTTCCATGGAGAAGGTTCAAGATCTAACTCTGGCATTTCTAGGTGAAAGAGAATTCGTTCTGAAATTCTGGAGAGCAGCTTCTAGTTAGAGTGGAAAACACTGCTCCAGTTGCTTAATGGTAGGGTTAGGAAGCCAGATAGGAAGGCGTCCTGCTTTATACATTACACCATTGACTTATGGAAGTTGGTGCCACAAGATACTGTATTGGCTGCTATCTTACAGGGAGATTATCCATGGATGATGGCTTTGCCTTTGGCTCAATTTCTTTATTTTGAGAACACTGTGTATTTGCAGACAGTGCCAGTTGCTTTGAAGGCAAGGGCAGAGGGCAGAGACAAGTGAAGAACTGTTTTCTTACCACCCTTTTGTAGGCTTTTTTGAAGCTGCTAGTAGGTCACTGTTAACAGGGCTTTCATTCAGTGGTGTCCAATTGCCAGTGCAGGGGAGTCCTATTTTCTGTGCCTCTCCTTCTCAAGCAGTCTTCACTTAATGGGGCATCTGTTGGAACAGATTTGAAAGGTAGAGCTTTGTCCTTATGTTCCTCTCACTAAAAGATATATCTATAACACTTTAAAGTTCTGTGGAGCTATTTGTTTATTTAGATATCTACTGATGAATCTTGCAAACAGTTTCACAAAATGCTACAATTTGTGCACCCAAGACCTCGACAACAGCACCAATACAGAGGTAGCTTGTAGAATTGCAAAGTTCAAGTGTCCTTTTGAATTCAAATTCAGACAAAAGTCCAAGGTATCTGTGACAAACCCAGACCTACTGGGATATGCCACACTTTCACTAAGCTGCCACCAACCATTCCCTATAAGAAGTCACACAGACCAGGAATGGATTTTTAAACAAACAAAGGAATAAGGTTTATTTAAATAACACACAGGGAAAATAAAATGATCAAGTGAATAAGGTACAGTAACGTGCCTTAGTCTCAATCATACATACACCAGTTTGGTTCACACAGAACACCTTTAAATAAAGCACAGACCCTGAACCTATCAGTTCTGGCTACCCATACAGACACCTGAACCTATCAGGTAGGTACTGACTGACACACAGTAGTACCCTGTCTGACACACAGACTCCCACACCAGCTTCTTCTCTCAGCTCTCCTTCAGCTTCTCCTTCTCTTCACACAAGCTCCACATATATATACAGTACAGCCCCTCCTCCTGATGTCCCGCCTTCCACTCCCCATAGGATGGAACTTTCCCTCCAACCCATGACAGACAGGTAACATCAGTGCTGTATGTTACAGTATCTTCCTCAACTGGGTTGGGTATCCATAACATAGAAGGAGCAACTTCTCATGCAGAATCTTCTAAACTCTAGAATAAAATATCAGTTCAATTGCATATAATCACTATGTGGATTCACCCCTCCAACACAAACATACAGGAATTATACCTAGACCAAGTTCGGCAAGGACCTTAGCAGTCTAAGTTGCAACAGCAGCTCCAGCCAGTTCAGCTTTCCTGCTCTTTCTGATTCAAATCTCTTACATGCTTTTTCTTAATCTGAGCCCTTTGGGCTGAACCAATATTTTATAGGGGTTACATATCCACATATTGAACTTTCTGAATTATTCTCAAGGGTGTCTAGAAATAAGTTTTGTTTTATCTTTTCAACTCATGTGCAGTAACCCTTTAAGGGCCACTGCTTTACAGATGCAGCCACTGCTTTCATATATACAGCCAAATTAGGATAAGACAAGCAAATTCTGAGTAGAATAATTAGATATTCTATAGTTTAGATCACATATTTTTATTGATTCTCATTATCATTCTGAAATATGATTAGTCATTAGTGACTGTGTTTAATAAAAGAAGACAATAGGTCTTTGCAGTTAAGAGATACAAATGAGTCCTTCTGAGAGATTCATGTTTTAGCTTATTGCTTCTTCATCTTCATTATGTATATTGTTCTCAATGGAAATCAAAATCATCATAGTTGTCTTTACATATTTAATTCCGTGGTTCTCTTTTTACTACTAGCAGAACGGTACTGGGATTAATATGTGGTACAGATCGAACTCCAGTTTCGCTGTCTGTGGAGTCATTCAACTTTGAATGGGAGTACTGTATAAGATAACAGCATCTATTGTTTCTTCCTGTTTACACTATCTCATGCTTACTGCTTTAAAAAGTTGAACAGTTCCAAAACACAGGCTTTTTTTTTTTAAAAAAAGCTAAGATTAGGTTGCCTTTCTCCCATGATAGCCTTCCCAGCTCAAGTTTTAGTTTTGACCTTCAGTTTCCTTAGGTCAGACCTTCCAGGTAATCTCTTGGGAAAGACGGAATAGGCACATATATGAATTAACTGGACAGAACTGGTGATGAAGGCAATGGTGATGGTGATGGTTTCCATACATTCTATCCTTCCTCCTTGGAACTACGTGGGTTGATCCAAAGTCATCCAGTGAACTTTGTGGCTAATTGAATGACTCCACAGACAGAGAAACTGGAGTTCGATCTATACCACATGAACCTTGCTTTCTCTATGCTCAACATTGCAACCATAGGTTGTTCTAATATATAAGGCACGCCACCAGGACTAGAGCTTGCATGCAGAATAGCTCTGTTTCCAAGCACTTGCCATGTCTGGGTGTCCAGAAACTTGTATCAAACATACAGTAGAGGGGTGAGGAGATTTTCCGGCTTTTGCTCAAGATGTGATGCTGGAAAACACTTTTTTCTCTTTTTGGGGGGACTGAGTGTAGTTTGGCGATTTTAAACCAAAGAAATTTGTAGTGCTGTGATGATTTGTATATGTTTAAAAGCCATAGGAAAGCAGATTTTCCAAGGGATCGGCTCAGCCCAAAATAGTTGTATAAGGGAAGCCTTAATTTTCTTATCTCTTGAAGGGAATCCTGGAATCCTGTGGCTACAAAGTCATTCTATCTAACAGCTTTGTATCCCCAAACTATAATAGAACCTAAGAGGCAGGCACAGTCTCTTTCCTTGGCTTCTCCACCAACCCCCTCATAGTGTATAGACAAACTGTAGTAAAATAAGAGAGCTACCATGTATTTCCAGTGCATGAACATTGTTCTTCTTGCTCTTGCTCTCTTATCAGTGTTTGGGCATCACGGTGATGACTATCCTGACTACAGATGCATTTTCTCTAAACAATCATCTGCATCCAAACCAGTCCCCTAGGTTGTGGGGACAAGAAGTTATTTCTTTTTCCTTCACTTACTTCCTCATTTTATTTAATTTTGAACAATAAGCTGTAGCTATCTATCATCTTTGGTTTCCCTTACATGATCAAAGTAGTGAAAATTGCACTGGGTTATTTATTTCAACAAGTAGTTATTAATTAGGATAGTTTATTAATAATTAAGATGATTGTAATTAAGGAACGGGTAGTTGGATGAACTGTTTGCTGGGACTCAATATTTCTTCTTAATTTCAAGATGCTAAGGTTATTCTCCATTTCCATATTTGAAACTGAATTTTCCTGAAAAAATTGCTATTCATTGAAACAATTTCATAATTTGCAAGATAAGCTTCAGAGCCCATCTACACTGGGCATCTGTTTTTTTTTTAATATTTTTTGTATTTATTTATAACTATAACAAAAACAAATCATATACATAAAACATATACACTTACAACACAATAACAGTGTTCCCCACCACCATATACGGGACCTCTTGCCATATTCTTCTTTTTCTTCTTCTTCTCATTCTTCTTCTTCTATTGTCCCCCTCTCCAGAACTGCATAGATTCTTGATTTGGAGCTCTCCCTTTTCCCCTTATTAACACATATTCCAAAAATTTGCCCCATATTACATAAAAATTATTCTTTTTCAACTCTCCTTTCTTCATCTTTAAATTACAAGTTAATTTATCATTTAATGCTATATTCCATATTTCTTTATACCATTCTTCAATTTGTAATTCAGTCTTTAATTTCCACTGTCTAGCAATAATCAATCTAGCTGCTGTTATTAGATTAGTTATCAATTCTTTAATCATTTTGTCATATTCCACGTTCTCATATATTGATAACAAAGCAATCTCAGCCTTACATTCTATATCTTTTCCACAGATACAACTTAATTCTTTAAAAATTTGTTTCCAAAAACTTTGTACCTTTGTACACTGGGCATCTGTTCAACTTTTCTTGCACCCATGATACCAGTGCTGCATCCTAGTGTCCACACAAGTCAGGGCTGATATTAGTGTCAACAGAGTCAAAGCAGGGCAAAAATACCTTGCTTGCTTTACACATGGTGCATTTTTCTTCCATTTTGCTCTGCTTTGCTTAAAATACAGAATCTGCTTGTGTGGACTTTAGTACTGTGTTTTTTCATGGTCAGCTGTGCACTTTGTGAGTGGATGTCATTTGATTTTGGTTGTTTATAGATGTCTGTACTCCATGCACACTCTGTGGATGATTAATACCACCAAGAGAGAAGGGAAGAAAGAGTGAAGTACAGTGGACCCTCAACTTACGGAATTAATCCGTATTGGAACTGTGGCCGCAGGTCGAAAAGTCCGTAGGTCGAGGGTCCACTGTAGAAGAAGATTGGCAACAGGCAGTAGTGGAATGATCCAGTACATACATCAATTAACAAACATCCTCTCTATGTGTGGATGCAATCTTTTCGGATTTTCAACAAAAATAATTTTAAAATGCCAAAATGACCCAGAACAATCCCAAAATGACTGGAGACATCACGACTGTGTTTTATCTGGAGACACGGTGCTTCAAAGGGGTATAAAAGAACCATTTATGAGTCCTTAATGAGATATTCCAGTTCAAATGAGTTTGGTTGGGTAGATGGGGACCATTTATGTGATTCTGAATTGCCTGTTATGACTTGAATTTGGGAGGAACGCCTGAAGACTACACAAAATAGCTACTGGAGGTTGTCACCAACAATATATTTTTCTATAAAATAACTAACAAATATATTTAAAAATTAATCTACAGCAAACTGCATTGTAGAGTGATGAATGAAATTGCTGAAGATAAGTTGGCAGAATAGTGTTGAAGAGATTTGGAGAAAAATTATATAGAAATTCTTTGGCCAGAATCCTGTTGGTTATTTATGCAGGAGTAATACAAACCGCCCCCTTCCCTGATTGCTGCTTTGTCGTGGTGAAGGGACTTAAGTAATTCAGAGAAGCTATGGGCTATGCCATGCAGGGGCACCCAAGATGGACAGATTATAGTGGAGAGATTTGAATAAATGTGATCCGCCCAGAGCAGGAACTGCCAAGAAAACCCCATGAACAGAAACAAAAGGCTAAAAGATAAAACGCTGGAAGATGAACTCCTCAGGTCAGAAGGCATCCAACATGACAGGTCTCAAAGTCAACCTAGGGAATTGTTCATTGCAATTCAGTATATAAGTTGTTACAGGATCAGGATTTAGTAAGCAACATGTAACAAAGGAGCACAGCTGAGTTAATTGAGGCAGCTGTGGGACAACCAATTTGATTGGTTCATCTAAGAATAAAACTAGCCAAGCTTACAGGCACAAACTGTTGGGTAGTTGGGTAGTTTGGGTGGTTGGTTGTTGTGTTGCTGGTGATCGTGTTATTGAGAACTGTATTTTCTGCATTGCTGGATGAAGACTTGCCATATTGCAAGGAGAAGATCCTGGAGGAAGACTATCTCTGTGGTGAGAGGAGAAGACTTCGTGGATGCTGGACTCTTTATATTGGTAACAATATTTGGTTACTGAAAACTGTAATTTACCATTGCATACTGAAGAACTACTGTGAATGACCAGGACTGTATAAAGACCAAGAGAAGCTGTATTTACCCCTGTATATATGGACTTTAATGTAAATAATATTTTTCAACACCACAACAGTGTCTGTTTGGTTTAATCTCTGGGCAGTTCACTTCACCATTACGCCCCTGGCGTAGTCTGGTAACGCAGCACCTCTGTCAATTGGTTATGGGCCCAGACAGCGCACCAGACTGCATCCAGGTATAAATTTAAGAAGTTATTGAAGAAACTGCTGAACAGAGAGAGCCAAGTAGTGTGGGCTACAGTCTGTGGTGAAAATGGCCAACGAAATGTCTATGGCTGGACTGTGCATAAAAAAGTTGAATGGGGAAAATTATGCAACTTGGCAGCAGAAGGTTCAGTTGCTACTACAAAAGGAAGCATTATGGGACATTGTAGAAAATCCCCCAGCAGTTCTAGATGAAGAAAAAAGAGCACTAAATTTTAAAGCTCTGGCTATTATTGGGTTAACTCTAGAAGACCGTCTTCTTATCCACCTGAGAGGCCAAAACTCAGCAAAGAAGGCATGGGAGGATTTGAGGAGACTCTTCGTAAGAGATAACGTTGGAAGCCAGATTCAAATTGCCAGAAAACTTTTTCGAACTAGACTGAAAGCTGGAGGGTGTATGCTTCAACATTTAGAGGCAATGAAGTCAATGTTGATGGACTTACGGGAAAAGAACATCACATTTACAGAAATACAAGAAGCATTTATTATCCTGTCTTCATTAGATGAGTCATATGATCAGCTGGTGACCAATTTAGAAATTCTTCCTCAAGCAGAGCTAACAGTAAGTAATATAACGAGCAAACTGTTGGAAGAAGAACAAAAGAGAAAAGATAACAAACAGCTCCGAGACTCCAAACTCACTAATCACCGTGATAAGCTGAAAGAAAGTGAGGAGGAGGGGGACACAGCTGCAAGCATTCATTCTGGAAAACGCTGTTTTTCCTGTGGCTCAAGAAAACATCTGATGAAAGACTGTAAATTTAAGAAAGTAAAAGAAAAACAAACCAGACGCAAGAGAGAAACACTAAGCCTGACTGAGGAAATTTATAACCCTGAACAGGGTGAAGAGTGGATTGTCGACTCTGGAGCAACTGCCAGCATGTGTAAGAGTAAACAGCTAATATTTAACTACCAACCTGTATCCAACCAACAAGTATGCTTAGCAAATGGTGTTAGTGCTAAGGTACTGGGAAAAGGTAAAGTGAAATTACCTTATATTGCTAGACCAATAGATGTTTTACATGTTCCAAATTTGAAGCATAATTTACTTTCTGTGAGTTCATTAGCAAAGAATGGGTTTGTTAGCACTTTCTATGAGAGTAAATGTATAATAACTAGCAAGAACAATGAAAAATTGAATTGCTATGCTAGAAATAATTTATATAGACTAAACTGTACTAAGGCTAACAATGTCTATGAGAACAAATGTATACACAAAGATTGTATTCATTTATGGCATCAAAGACTTGGACATGCAAACTACAAAACACTTAGAAAAACAATTGAAAACTCAGTAGGAGTTAATATAAAACAATGTAATGAATATGTGAATTGTCAAGCATGCCAATTAGCCAAGAGTAAGAAGGCTCCTATAATGAAACATAGTGATGTACAAGTGAAAAATATATTAGATTTGGTGTCAATTGATGTAATTGGACCCAAAAGTGCATCATTAGGAGGAGCTAGATACATTCTCTCTATCCAAGACCAAAAGTCCAGGTTTGGATACTGTTATCTTATGAAAGATAAAAGTGCAGTACATGTAGAGTTTGAAAAATGGCTCAAATTTGTAGAGCGTAAAACAGGGAAAAAGGTTAAGGTGGTACAAACTGACAATGGAACAGAGTTTACAAATGCCAAATTTCAAGCAATATTAAAGAAAAATGGCATTACTCACAGGAGAGCCGCTCCCTATACACCTACTCAGAATGCCTTTATTGAAAGAAGGGGCCAAACTCTGCAGAATATGGCTGAGGCAATGATTAGGGGGAGTAATCTATCAGAGAAATATTGGGGTGAAGCTACACTTTGTGCGAATTTTTATATTAATATTCTTTGGCACAGTGGAATAAACAATATACCCTACACAGTTTGGACTGGGAGAAAACCAAATTTAAATTTTTTACACGTATTTGGATCTCCTGCATGGGTTCACATCCCAAAAGAAATAAGGAGAAAGGGAGAGAAGAAAGCCAGGTTGATGTATTTCCTTGGATATCAACAAAATAGGAGAGCATTTAGGTTTGGGTTGCCAAATACCAACAAACTTGTAATAAGTAGCAGTGCTTCATTTAATGAGCACAGTAACTGGGACAAAATATGTAAACCCCCAGAAACAATAATTAAATTGCATGAAAGGAATGAAAGTAGTGAAGATAGTGCAGATGAAAGTGACTCACAAACAGAGCAAGAAATTAAAGGAGAGGTAGAACCTGAGGAAATGCAATCAGATAAAGAAATTCCATCCAACTCAGAAAGGAGGGAAACTCTAGAGGAGGACAGAGAATTACCTAGGAGGTCTAGCAGAGAGAGAAAAACTCCAGACAGGTACAAGCCTGAGACCTATTACTGTCTCAATGTGGCTGAACCAGAGACATATGATGACATATGTAATATGCCTGAGAAAGAACAAATAAAATGGAAAGAGGCAATGGAGAAGGAGTTAAATTCATTAAAACAACTGAAAGTTTATGAGGAGGTGAAACTGCCTGAAAAATCAAAAGTAATTGGTTCCAGATGGGTATTTAAAAGGAAGGTGGATGCCGATGGTAATGTGAGGTATAGAGCAAGGTTAGTGGCAAAAGGATATGCACAAACTTCAAACGACTATGATCAAGTTTTTGCACCGGCTCTAAGACCAGAGACATTGAGATTTGCTTTAACCTATGCAGCCAAGCATAATCTCATGACCAGGCATGTTGATATAGAAACAGCCTATTTATATGCTGACCTGAAACACATAATTTATATGGAAATTCCACCAGGTATTGAAAGTGAAGGTAAATGCTGGATATTGAAAAAAAGTCTATATGGTCTCAGACAAAGTGGCCATGAATGGAACCAACATTTAACTAAAACTTTAAAAGATAATGGTTTTGTGCAAGGAAAGGCTGACCCTTGTTTATTCATAAATGAGAGAACACAAGCTATAATATTAGTATTTGTGGATGATCTAGCCATATTTACCAAAGGTAAGAAAGAGGCTGAAGAAATAATCCAAATGTTAAAGAGACACTACAAATTGAGAGATTTAGGAGAAATAAGTAACTACTTAGGAGTAGAAATAGAAAGAAGTAAGAAAGGATTTAAAATAGCCCAAAAGAGCAAAATATTAAAACTCCTAAAACAGTATAAGATGGAGGATTGTAAAGGTGCAGCAACTCCAATGAACATAGAGTTCGAGAAAGAAGATATTAGTGGCCCAGATTGTGATATTGATGTATATAGATCACTGGTAGGCAGCTTACTATATTTGAGCAGATGGTCAAGGCCAGACATCTCTATAGCTGTAAACCTGCTATCTAGGAACGTGAGCAAGCCGAATGAAAGGCACATGCAATCAGCAAAAAGAGTACTTAGGTATTTAAAGGAAGCACAAAATAAAAGGCTAAATTTAGAACCAGTGGGAGAACTGTCTATCACTGCTTATGCCGATGCAAATTATGGTAGTGATTTAACGACCAGACGATCAACATCAGGCATGACTGTACATTTGGGAGAAAGTTTGATAAGCTGGAAGACAGCTAGACAGAAATTTATATCGTTGTCTTCTGCCGAATCTGAGTATGCAGCATTATCTGAATTGTGTACAGATCTAGTATTCTATAAACAATTGGCACAAGATCTGGGTGTGAATATAAAATCACAAATAAAGGTTTTTGAAGATAATCAAGCTGCCATACAAATGGCAAACTCACCAAATGTAAAAAGCAGATCTAAACACACAGATATCAGGTACCAAAATGTAAAGCAAAGTATAGAAAATGGTTTAATTGAACTGGTATACTGTGGAACAGAAAATAATAAAGCTGATTGTTTAACAAAAGTATTGGGGCCAACTAAACATAACAAAGCATGTGAAATGTTGGGAATGATATAATGTATGTGAATGTAAAAAGGAACTCTGTATATGTTCAAGGCAATGTACAATGTAATCACATATGTAACAGAATTGCTATAAACAATTGGAGGAGATTGACAGGTCTCAAAGTCAACCTAGGGAATTGTTCATTGCAATTCAGTATATAAGTTGTTACAGGATCAGGATTTAGTAAGCAACATGTAACAAAGGAGCACAGCTGAGTTAATTGAGGCAGCTGTGGGACAACCAATTTGATTGGTTCATCTAAGAATAAAACTAGCCAAGCTTACAGGCACAAACTGTTGGGTAGTTGGGTAGTTGGATAGTTTGGGTGGTTGGTTGTTGTGTTGCTGGTGATCGTGTTATTGAGAACTGTATTTTCTGCATCGCTGGATGAAGACTTGCCATATTGCAAGGAGAAGATCCTGGAGGAAGACTATCTCTGTGGTGAGAGGAGAAGACTTCGTGGATGCTGGACTCTTTATATTGGTAACAATATTTGGTTACTGAAAACTGTAATTTACCATTGCATACTGAAGAACTACTGTGAATGACCAGGACTGTATAAAGACCAAGAGAAGCTGTATTTACCCCTGTATATATGGACTTTAATGTAAATAATATTTTTCAACACCACAACAGTGTCTGTTTGGTTTAATCTCTGGGCAGTTCACTTCACCATTACGCCCCTGGCGTAGTCTGGTAACGCAGCACCTCTGTCACAACATGCTACTGAGGAAGAGTGGAGAACAAGTACAAGTAGCTCCAGAGCTAATGAAGTGGTTGGGCCAAAGCCGAAAAGACAGTCAATGGCGGACATGCCTGAAAGTGCAAAGAAAGTCCGATGCTGCAAAGAAAAATACTGCATAGGAACCTGGAATGTAAGATCTATGACCCTTGGTAAGATGGATGTAGTCAAAAAGGAGATGGCAAGAATAAACATTGACATCCTGGGTGTCAGTAAACTAAAATGGATGGGAATGGGCAAATTCAATTCAGACGATTATCATATCTACTACTGTGGGCAAGAATCCCGTAGAAGGAATGGAATAGCCCTCATAGTCAACAAAAGAGTGAGAAAAGCTGTACTGGGATACAATCTCAAAAATGATAGAATGATTTCAATACGAATCCAAGGTAGACCTTTCAACATCACAGTAATCCACGTTTATGCACCAACCACCAATGCTGAAGAGGCTGAAACTGACCAGGTCTCTGGAGACTTACAACAGCTTCTAGAACTGACACCAAAGAAAGATGTTCTTGTCATTATAAGTGACTGGAATGCTAAAGCAGGGAGTCAAGAGATAAAAGGAACAACAAGTAAGTTTGGCCTTGGAGTTCAAAACGAAGCAGGGCAAAGGCTAACAGAGTTTTGTCGAGAGAACAAGCTGGTCATCACAAACACTCTTTTCCAACAACATAAGAGGCAATTCTACACATGGACATCACCAGATGGGCAATATCGAAATCAGATTGATTATGTTCTCTGCATCCAAAGATGGAGAAGCTCTATACAGTCAGCAAAAACAAGACCTGGAGCTGATTGTGGCTCTGATCATCAGCTTCTTAGAGCAAAACTCAAGCTCAAACTGAAGAAAGTGGGAAAAACCACTGGGCTAGTCTGGTATAATCTAAACCAAATCCCTTATGAATACACAGTGGAAGTGAAGAACAGATTTAAGGAACTCAATTTGGTGGACAGAGTGCCTGAAGAACTATGGATGGAGGCTTGTAACTTTGTACAGGAGGCAGCAACAGAAACCATCCCAAAGAAAAGGAAATGCAAGAAAGCAAAGTGGCTGTCCAACGAGGCCTTACAAATACAGTGGTGCCTCATTTAGCGATGTTAATCGGTGCAGCAAAAATCACCGCTAACCGAAAACATCGCTAAGCGATTTTTAAAAGCCCATAGGAATGCATTGAAACCCCTTCAATGCGTTCCTATGGGCGAAAAACTTACCTTTAAGCGAAAATCCTCCATACGGCAGCCATTTTCGCTGCCCGGTATGCGAGGAGTCCGTCCCAAAACACAGCAGGCGGCCATGTTTTTTACCCGGCGGCCATTTTGGAACCACCGATCAGCTGTTGGGAAAATATCGCTATGCGAAAATCGGTAGGCGAAACAGCTTACTGATCATCGCAAAGCGATATTTTCCCATCTAAATCATTGCAATGCAATCGCTTTTGCGATCACAAAAACCAAATCAGTATGCAATTTCGTCGTTAACCAGGGCGCTCGTTAAGCAAGGCACCACTGTAAATAGCAAAGAAGAGAAGGGCAACAAAATGCAAGGGAGATAGGGAAAGTTACAGAAAAGTGAATGCAGACTTCCAAATAATAGCAAGGAGAGACAAGAGGGCCTTCTTAAATGAACAGTTCAAAGAAATAGAAGAAAAGAATAGAAAGGGAAAAACCAGAGATCTGTTCAAGAAAATTGGAGATGTTAAAGGAACATTGTGTGCAAAGATGGACAAGATAAAAGACAAAGTGGAAGACATGAAGAAGTGGTGGCAAGAATACACAGAGGAATTATACCAGAAAGATCTGGACGTCCCGGACAACCCAGATAGTGTGGTTGCTGATCGTAGCTACAAACATGAATTAGACTCAACTCTGGGAGGCAGTGGAATACAAGAGGGCCTGGCGTGCTCTGGTCCATGGGGTCACGAAGAGTTGGACACAACTAAATTACTAAACAACAACAACAACAACAACAGGCATATCTTATTCTGTATTTGAAACATAATAGATTTGGTGTAACTTAAATGTAGTTTGAGCATGGATTCTTGTTGTCATAAGATTTAATGGAACCTTCCATTTGAAATGATCCAGTGCTTATCTCATTTGTATTGATTATTGAAAATTTGAGATAACCATGGCTCAAATTCTGACCTGGTCCTCAATGAATAGAAGGGTTGTTTAGTGTAGAAATTCTGTTACTTAGAAATCCTGTTGCTTACTGTAGCAAATTTCACTAGAGTAGGCCTATTGAATCAATGGTGATTTAGTGAGTCAACTCCTCTGTAAGTTCCATCGATTCAAGTGGGCCAACTCTAGTTGTGACTTACTATCCTAAAATAAGTCACAGCAAGAGTAGGGCCATTTGAATTAACGGAATTTACGGAAGAGTTGACTCACCAAATCAGCAAACCTACTTTAGCAGACCTACTTTGCACCTACTTCTGTGAAGCAATAGAAGTTCAGACAACATGAGAAGTGCCTATGGAGGGAGATGGAATAGATAATAATAATTTTAGAATTGCAGAACTAGAAGGGATCAAGTCCAGCCTCTGTCAAGGAGGCACAGTGGGGAATCATACTGCCAACCTCTGGCTCTGCCACCAAATACTGCAACCACTGAGCTATCCAGTGGTCCAAAAATAGATGAAAATAGTCACCACCTCCTCTTCTTGCCAGCAAAACATCTTGAATCCCACTTTCATCAGGGACTGCTGATGATGGGAGCAGCAAACTCTGGATCTATCTCTGACTCAGATTCACTGAGCACAAGCATCTTGTTAATATAGCACGAGTCTTCAAAAACAGATTTCAATGCTTCGTGTAAATTGTGGATGACTTACATACAAATAATTGAATGGATTTACAAAAGAAGTTGCCAAAAAGAAAACAACAACAAGAAAAAAAGTAAAATGCATACTAGACAAACAGGCAGGTAGATATATGTGGGGTAAGAAAAAATCTTATTTTTCTGTGATCTCCCTTGCACTCTGTAGATCATGTAACAGTCTTGAAAAGTCAACAGTAGAAAGCAATAGATCTGCTTTGAACTGGGAAGTATTCTTTGCACATCTTTTCCTTCAAACCAAAAGTCTTTGTTTCTTTTGTAGGTTTATTCCTAATACAATATGTGAGTTCAACTTTGACATTTTTATGGCTTTACACAGATGTGAAAATTTTCCACTCATATTTGGCAGATATCCAAACCACTTTATCAGGGAAGATGAAGCTTAAAAACACTTGGATGTTGAACATGTCAACTCTCTGTTTAAAGATCTGTGTTTTTTAAAATACTATGTACTAATATTTAACATTTTTTGTTCTTAGACCCACGCTGTGTAGATATTTCTTGTATATATAAAAATGGCTCAAAAGTAATCTCGGAAAACTGTAGGGGTGTAGAAGGACAAATGGATCTACCATTACAAGACATGGGGGGGAAAGAGAGATAGGAGAGTTCAAAGGAAACATGAACATTTTAAGTCCCCTTATTATCAGTCGGTTCTCCTGGCTTTCATTTTGCTTTCCCTGTGAACCTGATTAGCATGAGGGTGAACCAAAGTCAGTTGAAAGCTTCAAAAATGTAATTTTCAATTGTTCATATTTATAAAATGTAGTAACTTAAGACATGTACAGTACTGATGTTCCTGGAGTGTGCATTCTGCAAATAAATATGTGTTCCCATCTGTTACTTAATCCCCATCTTCCTTAGCAGAAGAAAGAAGACCATCACAGCCTGTATTTTCTTGACTCTCTTTGCCTTGCTGTGTGGGTGACTTAGCCCATTCAGATGTTATATCCCATACAGTGAGCCCAGTGATTACTGAGAGGAAGAGAGGTCCCCACTATTGTGTCCCTCCTTTTCTTTTTTATATGTGCACACATTTTGGTTTTGAAAATGCATATTCAAGGAGATAGTGATGGTACCAATTACAAACTATGGTTTAATATCCCAGTTTGTTCTGAAACCGATAAACATAGTTTCCCAGTCCAAATGAAATGTGAAATTATAGTTAATATAAAGACTTCCTGTTTTCATTGTCAGTTTGTGGAAAGGAAAACGACTGCATGCATGGGTGGAAAACATAGTCATATTTTGGCTAATTAAGCAAATATATGATCATTCACACTTGCTAAGAATGTCGTTATGTAAGAATCTGCAAAGAAATTGAACGTGAATATATATGGACAGATGTATTTTGTTCCAGAGATCCTTTCAGCCAAAGTTTACATACAGTTTCTTGGTAACAGCTATTTTCAGTGGCCATTGGTTGTTTAAAAAAGAAATTGAAATGTACTGTTTCATATAACAGAGAATTCACATTTACAGCAGGTTCATTTTAAACAGCACATATTCCACTTTAGTTCAAGTAGTATAAATTTCAGAGAGTTGTTGGGCAGTTCAGTTTCAAGTGAATGTTATCTAAAATAATGTTGTGGATATACTGTATGTGATTGGTGTGATTCTTTAAACATTCACTTTAAAAAAATTCTGTGATTGCAGTTAAATGTTTCCTGATATTTTCTGAAATATATGTTTCAAATATCTTGGGGGCAGAAGACTGAATTGAATAATACCCATGGAATCAATTTCTGTGATTAAAAATCTTAGTAATACCACTGATGGACACTTGCCTTTTATTTAATCCTGCTACAATGCTGAGGATTGAGTTTAGCTTCAAGAATCCAACAGATGCTTTTTACAATTTTTGGGAACTGTATGAATTGTATGAAATGGCATCAAATTAAGAAATCACTGCACACATTATCTGTTCAATATAGAGTAGTACAATTCAACACACAACCATGCAAACAGCAGAAAGCTGGGAATGGATCAATATCCTTGGGAGATAAAAACATTGTATTCTTGCAGTTACAAGAATACCAGTTAAACCTTTCTCAGGTCAGCCTTGGATTCAGCCAAAACAAAGAAGGCCCTCTTTGTGCTTTCATAAGACATGAAGCAACCAACATGAATTTGACACAACTCCGGGAGGTACTGGAAGATAGGAGGGCCTGGCGTGCTCTGATCCTTGGGGTCATGAAACGACTAAACGACGCCAAAGACATTTGACTTGCTGAAGACAGATAAGTGCCTTAACCAATTATTTTAATGTGTGGACACTAATGCCCCTTACGGCTTTAAAAGCAAGTACAGCTGTCTTGAATTGATAGCTAATATGATATTTTAAGAATTGGTGTTATATGGCTCCACACTATACCTATTCATATCAGTCAAAATTCTAGCTGACAAATATTAGCTCAACCTTATACACCATTATTTTTGCCATTCAATGTATTGCAGTAATCCAACCAGAAAATTGTCCCTATTTTTTGTTGTTCTTGTTTAGTCGTTAAGTCGTGTCCGACTCTTCGTGACCCCATGGACCGGAGCATGCCAGGCCGTCCTGTCTTCCACTGCCTCCCAGAGTTGGGTCAAATTCATGTTGGTAGCTTCGGTGACACTGTCCAACCATCTCATCCTCTGTCGTCCCCTTCTCCTCTTGCCTTCACATTTTCCCAACATCAGAGTCTTTTCCAGGGAGTCTTCTCTTCTCATGATATGGCCAAAGTATTGGAGCCTCAGCTTCAGGATCTGCCCTTCTAGTGAACACTCAGGGTTGATTTCCTTCAAAATGGATGGGTTTGATCTCCAAGCAATCCAGGGGACACTCGAGGGCCTTCTCCAGTACCATAATTCAAAAGCATCAATTCTTCAGGGATCAGCCTTCTTTATGGGCCAGCTCTCACTTCCATACATCACTACTCGAAAAACCATAGCTTTGACTATACCGGCAAGGTGATGTCTCTGCTTTTTAAGATGCTGTCTAGTTTTGTCATCGCTTTCCTCCCAAGAAACAGGCTTGTTTTAATTTCGTGGCTGCTGTCATCATCTGCAGTAATTATGGAACCCAAGAAAGTAAAACCTGTCACTGCCTCCATATCTTCTCCTTCGATTTGCCAGGAGGTGATGGGACCAGTTAGTAAAGCAGAAGTAAATGTTTTTCTGAAACTCTCTGGCTTTCTCCATAATCCAGTGCATCTTAACAATTTGGTCTCTACTTCCTATTTAGGAGGTGCCAAAGCCGGTGAATAGATAGAGCTGGTAAAGTGTTATTTGAGTCTCACATAAAGTTGTGTACAAAAGATATTGTACACCGGAAACTATCACAGTGCCCTTCACACAATCCAGAGAGTGATTCAGCGTCTTCCCAGCCTTACCAGATTTAAATTGTGTTGGAAAATAAAGTTGACACTTCCATCTAAAATGTCAGATGCCTATGTCAGCCACATAGAGATGCTAAAAATTAAGCAGGATAAGATGGAACCTTTGCTCAACTGATGTGAGATGAGTCAGGAATTCCGCAGTATTGCTTTTTTCCATGATAAGCCGGTTGGCCTTCTGCCAGTAGGCTTTTTACTTGGAAAAGTGCGAGCTATTATGGAATGCTGTTTTGAATTGAGATAGGCTTATTTTTCAAATGTTTTTAAATATTGTACTAGTTAAAAACTAGTTAATTGTTTTTAGCAGTGTGTCTTACTTTTTTCAAAAAATTGTGTTTATTAAATTGTTTTGGTTGACTGTGAACTCCTATGGAAAGAAAGGTGGTATGTTAATAAAATAAACACTGAGGATTTCATGTATGGTCTCATGGCTGTTATTTCAAGACATCTGAAACCACTTCTTCTCTGAAAGAATAATTAAGTGCCTCCTGTACCCACCCAATCATTTTTCCCCTTTGGCTAGATATAATTAGCCAAAATGAGTAATGAGTATAGAAAGGGTTGGATGAAATTCTACAAGCACCTTGTTCACATAGACTGTATCCCTTGTAACAGATCCTATGATAATAGTTCCATTCTAAGTGTTTAAGTGCTGGCGTAGCAGTTCTTAAGAATCAGGCTATTGCCACACAGGATGTTTATGTAATGATTTGTAGAAAAGAACATCATTTTCCCACAGTGATCTGGACAGACCTTGTTAAATCAAAGGGCAGTTCGTGTTGTTGTTTTTTAAATCACATTCTATATTATTCAGCATTTCCCAGAATCTGCCAGTCTACAATATTTTTATACTCAACATCCCACCTTTTCCATATTCTGTGAAAAATGAAAAGTATTGGGATTTGGCGTGTTTGGAAAACAGAAGGTAGCTCTTAATCCTATTGGCCAACTTCCTATTGCTAGTCTCAACTGGAGAACAGACCTATTGAAACAATTACTGTAGTCAATCTTAAATAAATCTTATTGGGTCGATGGAGCTTCTCTTGTTGAACTAACTGTAAGATATTGACCATTTTCTTCTCTCATCACTAGAAGTGCTTTTGAATGTACAGTAGTAAATATCTCTGTGGAAGAAAATAGCACATACCACCGAAAGATTTACTGAGGTGGAAATTTAAGTGCCTTAGAAATATGTTTGAATGGTTATATTGCACATGGGTGTTTTATAAATCCAGTTAATGACATAGATTGATAGCCAAAGTATTGTGTGTAGCATTCAGCACAGTGCAGATCTGTGTTCCTACTGAACTTTTGTAACTCACTGAAAAGACTGGGAAATCAAACAAACCACGCTGCAGTTAAATGGGAGAGTAAATACATCCAGTCTGTATGTGCAGAAGCTGCCCTTATGATTAGGTCTCCAGCCATCAGTTTTTGTCCTTAATTATGCAGACACCTTCAAGCACGACATAGACTTTTGACTGCACAAATAATAAGATGCATTTGTGATCTGTCTAAGGATGTTCTTTCCTACATCTCATTAGATCCTTCCTATATTGCAATTCAACACTAACACAATTGCATCTTAGCAATGTTTTGTACTGGAGCAAGGTGTAACCTTTGCAGTGGCTTAGGCTTTTTAAAAACGGCTTATTAACTGTGTTGAACCTAGGATGCTTGTGTGTACTGAAGAAAGTTTTGTAGTTGCTTTCTGTCACAAGGAAGCAGGATATAGTATGAGAAAATCACCACAAAAACATTGTGTAAATTGTCATTATAAAATTGAATACATTTTGCTATACTGTGCTCAAGTTTTGTGAAGATGCTCTTACTGACCGCTCTGCAGGTCAAGATGTGAGTAGGTGTTTAGCTTATCCAAGTTTCTTATTTTATCTGTGAGAATCTTCTTCCTCGTGCCTTTTCTGTGAAAAATGGTGTGCATCAATCAAGGACTTATTGTTCTGTAAACCCAGACTATGTTACTGTGTATGATCAGAGAATAAACTCACCTTTGCAAAGTTTCTTTTTCTGCTCAGTTTGGTGTTCTCCTGTTATTTCAAAGCTTTGAGAGCTCCCAGTATAAAGCAGTGCTTTGAGTTAACAAAGAAATACTCTACACTGTTACTGGCAGTACAACTGATGGCTACTGTGCTGGCTAAAGGAAAACAGTAATTAGAATAATCTCTAATTAAGAAAATTCCTTGAGAGTTTGATTTAAGTAGTTCATGCTCTGATACTAAGCATTTTTCTTGGAGTTCAGATGCCATCATAGTGATGGATTCAGTTTGACAAGATACTATCTTTAGTGTCAAGTCAACTCTTTTCTTTCTTTTTTTCTGCAAAGTGGGTTATGTAATTATTTTAGTCATTAGGATAAATAATAGAAAAACAAAGTGGAAAGGAAAACCACATATCTTCCCGCTGTAATGCTCATTCTGGCATAGTAATGCTAGATATGTATTGAAAATGCAGAGGAAAATTTTGGAAAACATGTATTTTGGGCTTGTGCCACTTGTTACTGTATTTTTCACAAATAACAAATATCAATTTACTTCAGGAAAATAAAGTTTGCTTCTGTGTTAAAACCCTATAATAGGGGAAAACAGTTACACTGAACTGAGAAACTGCTGAAGTTTCTAGTTGTGTTTATATGTAGTTCAGTATTAAGGAACAATCTTTTAGAGCAGAAAAGATCATATGACCTTGTGGAAAGTGGAAATATAAGTTGCTTAGCATCACTTTTAATTTCTAAACGCACAGCATAATGCTGAGGGATTTCTCCAGGGCTGCAGCAACATTCTGGGTATGTTAAGTCATATCTACACTCAATCATATTTTTCACCTTCACACTGTTGTGGTTTTTTTGATGGATGTATTAGCAACAAATCTAAATGCCAAAGAAAATACTGAGTACTCCACTTGCTAAGAAAAGGAACTGTAGTTCTGTTTTCCAAAACCTGATTATCTTTTAGACTGGCAGTTTGTACCAAAGAGACTTCCCTCCTGGAACTTAACTGAAACAAGGCAATTGTATAATTGGCACTGGCTTGTGACTTTGTAAGAATGTTTACTTTGGTCTCCCTCAGTGTGATTTGGTTTCATGAATGCCCTGTTAGGAGCTTGTCAGATGCTTTTTGTGGCTCAAGAGTTTGACCGTGGAGAATGAGATGTTTTCATGGGCTACTCCGAAATCATGAGCAAGAGCAGAATATTGTGACTCTTTTGTATAAAATTGCTTGGACCAAGAATGCATCCTTGCCTCCAGTTAGACACTTAGTGTCCATGACCAAGGGTTGGAAACTCATTTTGAGGCTTCATGGATTGAACCACTCTGTCATCAGACACTGGGAAGAGATATTTCCCTGCTGCTGTAAAATATTATGAGAGTGACATTCCTGTGGCAGTTTTGCATTTTCCTGTAATTGTTTCGGCTAATTCAGTATTTTTAAAAAATGATGTGAGGGCTTAGTCACCAGTGTTATGGTTCTTTATCACATGATGATATGATAATGGATAAGGCAAGTAATGGGTTTGTTATTTACAGCTGATTCATGTGTGCTGTAGAAATCACATGCAATAGTTAGCACTGCTGCTCTTACCTTTCCTGCTTTAAAGACTGAATAGGATTGGAATCAATCTCCTTAGTGACATCCACTGTTTCAAGTCACATGTGAGGGAGAGGCAGGGCATAGGTTTCTGGTAGGCTACTCCCCCCCCCCTCCTATGTTTAAACCAAAAGCTGTTATTCTGTGTTTGGAAGACTGATTGTTGCTTTCTGTATTGTCTTCTATATGTTATATGGAATAGTCTGTCTAGAAATTCTAAATAATAACAAAAAAAATAGAGTAAAAATATGTAGCTTTGCATGCAAAAGGTATTGGTTCAGCTTTGGAGGCATGACTCAGACCTGCTAATTTGCAAGGCTAAACATTGCCTGTAAGTGTGTATCAATGACCTGTTTATTTACCAAGCTAATTTAGATTTGTTTATGTTGTCCTCTGTGTTTATGGCTATCCCTGGACTTTCTTCTAACAGAAATGCGTGCGGTTTTAACATATCTAAAGTTTGGGAAAAAACAATATCTAAATGTTTATTAAGCAGCTAACTGTAAATTAATTATGCTTGAGAGTTTACCGCTGATGCCTGTATTTACTATAAATGTTTCTGTTCTGAATTGCCTTCCATATTACTACTTCTTTTTTAAAAAGAAATATTGTTGCCTTTAGGACTAAATTAGCAGTGTTGGGTATTTCCTATAATTCAAGATACATTTTTCCAGAGCAAGACACTTTTACAAGCACATTTGTTGACAAAAGAAAATTCACGGCTAATTTCAACTTTTCTTGTAACAGAACGGTGGAGGAGTAAATGTAAACAGCCAAAGCTACAAATGTTGATTTAGAATTTTTCCATGTCACACATGCAGTGTGCACCACTTTTAAGTAGTGTTTATTTTCTTGGTATGCAATTATGCCTTGGGCCTCCAGTTGCCTTCTACATTGTTAAAAGGTCAATCCCTGCTCAAAAGCATTTGTGCTTTTCCATAAGACAAATCAAGTGCTGATGGGAGCAACAGGAGGTGACTCAGGAAGCATCCTAAACTTGATCTTAATCAAATCTAATCAATTCTTAAATCTGTTAACCTCTGATTGACAGCTGGAACTGTGTATATGGCTGTTGCTTCATGTGAAAAGGAATGCATGTACAGTCTTAACTGCTGAAACTTAAGAACATACTGTAGAAGGGATAGGAGTACCAAAATTACCTCTCTCTCTCTCTCTCTCTCTCTCTCTCTCTCTCTCTCTCTCTCTCTCTCTCTCTCTCTCTTTCTCTCTCTCTCTCTGGTGTATATTTTCTTTCCCCTTAAGTTCTTCTGCAAGCTGCAATTCAACATTTGTTTCTTCCCTCCTCGTGCAAGAACAAATTAAGTATGTCCATTCTCAGGCTGATTATGGGAATAAGCATTTATTTTGTTTTAGTTTTTTGTGTTTTTTAAAAAAATACTAAATATTTAAAATATTTTAAAAGTAAAAAAATTACAGCATACACATCACTAACCATATATGTGCTTGGTCAGCTTCCCCATCTATGATTAATTTAAAAATAATAATAAAGGATTTTACGCTAGCCAGCATGACTCCTGGTAATCTCCCGCCTGTCCAGACCAGTCTAGGTGCTGCTATCAGACCTCTTTGCTGCAACCCCTGTAATCTCTGTGCTTTGGCCTTGAGGACCAGCCTTAGCTGCACCACTGGGAACTGAGTGCTCTTGCAAACCCTTGCACTGTTTATATCCACAGAGTCTGAGATTCAGCCAGTGGCTTGCAGCCCCACAGCTACAGGCGGCCTATCCCTTTAATGGAAGAATGCATTCACTTTCCGTGACACCCTTGTACCAAAATATATGTGTACTGTATCTCTTTCGCAACAATCCTGTTACAAGCTAGTGCCCGTGTTTCCAAGGTACAGTGGACCCTTGACTTACAGATGGCTTGACTTACAGACTTTTTGAGTTACAGACTTCTCTGGCCACAAAATTTAGGTTTGACTTGCAGCCGGAGAATTGACTTACAGACCAGAAAAAAAAACAAAATGGAACAAAAACGGCCTGTTACGGGATTAATCGGTTTTCAATGCACTGCAGGTCAATGGAGACTTGACCTACAGACTTTTTGGCTTGAGAATCGCCTTCCAATACGGATTAAGTTCTCAAGTCAAAACCCCACTGTATTGCTTGGGGCCCCACAGGAACTTGTAAAACAAACGCACTGAATATTAGGGCAGAAGAAATGGACTTCCGAAGCATGATCCAAATAATTTTATAGTGTTCCTCTCAGTTATGTGAAAACCTAAAGGTAGCTGTATTGAAGTTTTAGAAGATTTTACATTTCTGAAAGACTGCATCTTAGATGTAAACCATTGACCATTTACACTGTTACAGTGGCATGCTAGAGTCAGACGGTTGATAACAGTTTATGTTTTGCGTTTTTCAGATCAAACCAGGAACAGATGTTTTTTTGAGCTGATGTTTATAACTATTTGTATGTTGTAGCTTGTTTATTTTCTTCTGGTCACCGTGGCAGGGAGCTCAGTGGGGTGTTCTGTGGGTTGTCTCTTGTGCCTCCCACTGGGCCTCAGCACTGTACTTTGATCATCCTTTAATGGATGAGGAAACAGGGCTGTTTCCTCAGGAGGCAAGAGTTGCTCCATCCACATCACCTTGGTGACAGCACCTCCACAGCTCAACAGGGGCTCTGAAAGAGGGACCACCCACAATGGGTAAGGGGAAATCACATGCATCATGAGGCCAAAGAGACATGAACCCCACCCCACAGCCAGCCTGACAAGGGGGAATAGGGGCAGAGGGAGATAATATAAAGAGATGAAGGATGATGAGCAAAGAGGAGGAAGGAAACATGAAAGAGTTCTTGGTCACAGGTGAGGACAAGAAGGAGAGCAAGGAGGAGGCAGAGGCACCAGAGTTGCTCCACCTGGACCCTATGAGGGACATCCTGAACCTGTAGTAAGCTGGCCTCAGGGTGTGCTCACCAGCTGACATCAGAACACAGCAGCTGCCCTCCCCTACTGTCTTGGCCCATGGCAACCCAGAGATATCAGTGGCACTGGAAAAGACACCTACACCACTTGGTCCAGGAGGTCTGGGGTCAAAACCATCCACCTCATAATCTCACTGTTGTTAAGCAGCCAGACAAACTGCTGAGTCCGGGGAGTAACCAGAACTGCTCTATAGCCAGAAAGGACTGAGGAACGGAGCAGGGTGGTTGCCTCATCCATGAACCAAGTGGGACTGACAGGAGTGTTCTGTTACCATTGTGTTCATGAATAAAGTTTGTTCTTTGTGTTAAACTCATCAGCTTTAAGCATCTGCATCAGGACTTATGGATAATTAAGCATCAGAAAGAACAATTGAAAACTTGTATAATTGTCCAGACAATTGTATATCCAGTAAATGTTTCTGCACTGGTTATTATCTGCAGTCATGCTTTAAGGTGGTTGGATGGTCTTCTTGTGCTGCCTTTGACTTTGTTGGTTATGCCTGTCCAGTTCTCCTTTGTACAAAGCATTGTTTAGATGCCAAAGAAGCCTGCCTTGGGCTTGCAGTGTAGAATATTTTGCTGATCTGATGCTTGGAGCTCTCCATCTGTGTAGTTGTTCATGATGGTCTTCTTTGATATAAAAAAAAATTCTCAAGATGAGCATTCAGGATGCTTGGTACTGATAACAGGGGTGTGATACACTTTTAGCAATGTGATGGATCACACTATAAAAGCACATTTGTGAAGGGACAATGTTTGGATATAAATAAGCAAGCATTGAAACTCCTTGGAATCATAAGAGCATGACTTTCGACTGCAGTGTTACTGTATAGATAGTTCCTTATTTGGCGTGTGAATTGTGTAGTATTTAATTCCATTGGTTTCTTGTGGATTTCTTGAAATGGAATCAATATATTTTATATGATAGACTGTTGCAGATAACATTTGTTGTAAATATTATGATACACATGATCCAGATAAATGATAGCATTTTATAGGCTTTAGGTACTTTTTCTTTCTTTATAAATCTGCTAGGCAATGATTTACTAGTGTAGACAGAGGCTGGTTACAATTTGTGCCAAATCAAGTGACTTTATGTAGTGAAAACCACTTCTAATTCTCCACGGGAAGAGAAAAACCTTCATTTAAGTACGTACTTATTCTGTGAAGAGTATATCCAGATGGATTATAAAATATAACTGAAATGTGGAAATTCATTAGTTTTTGGGCACAATTTACAGAATTAAGTTTTGAATCCCTATTGATATATAGAATGTTTTTGAGGAAGGCATTCCAAATGAGTTTTCTCTTTTGTTACTTCTTGTAATAATAAAACTCATTCTATGGGGGCTGTTATCTTCTCTACAGAGTCTTTGGTAGTATCCCAGTTAAGCACTGGCCTTTTCAGTGGCCTTCTGTGGTAATATTTTTAACAAATAGAATGGACTTTCCAAGTAGCTAAAACTGGCAAATGCCGAGTTAGACTCTTGGCTCACCTGGCCCATTAACTCTCAGCTACTTATGTCTCCCCAACTTTCAGACAGAATGCCTGCCACCTCAGATCCTTTAACTGTGGATACTAGAGGTGAAGTGATATACCTTGGTGTGGGGTTGTAATCATATATGTAGTGTTCAGAAAGCCTTTGGCCCAAGTAAAAGGGTTAAACAAATCATTGGTCTGGAGAAATGTTTGGAATTTTCTTTCCCTTTCCTCTCCTTTACAGCCCTCTCACCTTCTTAAAATATTTAGGAGGGGGCCAAGTGGTCCAGAGATAGTGTGCCAAGAGCTGCAGTGTGGAGAGAGGATTGCCCCTTCTCCATTTCTGCTAGAATCTGCGTCCCTATCAGTAAATGCCCACCCTTAGAGTTCATCCACAGTAAACCAATCCTATAAATATGGACATAGCAGACCATTTGGGTGTCGTCTGAAGTACTGTATAAGCTCACTCAATTTCAGGTAGCTCTGGTGATTTCCTCTGGCAAGTATTTCAGCACATAAATGAAGTCTGACTTATTTTAAATGTGTGTATTTGCTCTGATTTGCTGATAACTTTTCTGTTTAAATGTTCGTTCAGTATTTTTGTGCCATTCCTTTTGGAAACTTTTTATTCCTGTGTACTGCAAGCTTCAGGAGAACTACAGATTCAATTCCTATCCTCTCTTTCCCATTCCTCTCTTTATTTAGGTTGCATAGGTCAGCGCATATTTCCCTCTTTCCCTTCTGGGGCAGGGAGAGCCAACAGATTGCCTGACAAAAGCCTTCATTTCTTACAGAACAACCTTTATTCTTTTCTTGATATTTCGTTCAGTTTAACCTAAGATATGGATTACAGCTGTGGCATGGGACTCAATGTATAAAATCTCTTACTTCATCTGAAGTCTGGAAAACCTATCATAGAGCCTCATATGGGACTATGCACAATGGGTCTATAAACGCTGGATGTTTTATGGTGGTGTTAAATTTTGAAATAATAAACTATGAGTTTATGTGACATCAAATCTGAATAGCAAAGAGGGACTGTTATATATGTTTGTGTTTGGTTCTCCTATTTACTTCTTTGGCTGTGACCAGTAACGGCAGGGGAGAGAATTCAACTGCCCCATTAGAACCAAGTGCAAGCTCAGCAGATTTCAAGCATAGTTTTCATGATTTATTGAAATCTTAAGCTCTTAGAATAATATTTACTTACAGAAATATTAAATGTCAGCCATTAAAATGATTTAATACAGACCCATTTAATACAGACCCCTATTTTCTATTTATTATTGTTATTGAAAAAAGCAAGCCTTTCTTTAAAGAGAACAATGAATGGAATCTATGAAATATCTACCATAAACATAGACACTGACTTTTTAAATGCTGCTGTTAATTGTTTAAATTCTACCTTTTTGTTATTTGGTGGTGAAGTTAAAATGGTGTTGGTTGCATTTTTAAAAAATAGAGGACTGAATAATAGAAATAGGTTCGTTGTGGGTTTTCAGGTTGGTCGTGTTCTGAAGGTTGTTCTTCCTAACGTTTCACCAGTCTCTGTGGCTGGCATCTTGAGAGGACAGGATTAGCACTCTATTTCTTTTTCTTTTTGGAACCATGGTGAAGAAAAATTGGAAGAATTTCTAAACCATCTCAACAGCATTCACCCAAATATACAATTCACCATGGAAAAAGAAATAGAGGGCCAACTCCCATTCTTAGATGTCATTGTCATACGCAAAACTGACCTCCTATTGGGATGCAAGGTCTACAGAAAACCCACCCACACAGACCGGTACCTACACAAAAACTCCAACTACCACCCACAACAAAAAAGGGACATAATCAGAATACTGGTAGACCGTGCAAATCAGAACTGTGAAGCTCAATTTCTCAGCATCGAACTCAACCATCTCAATTGGGCCCTACAGGCAAATGGCTACTCCAAAAATGAAATCACAAGAGCCATCAAACCAAGGAAGCAACACCAAACTGAAGAAGAAAAACAGCCACCCACAAATAAAGTATTTCTGCCATACATCAAAGGGATCATGGACCGCATGGGGAAACTTTGAAAAAACACAACCTACTAACAGTATTCAACCCCAGCACAAAAATACAACAAATGTTATGTCAGCAAAGGACAGAAGGGACCCCCTCACCACTCAGGAGTATACTGGATACCTTGCAGTTGTGGCCAGGTATGTATTGGAACCACAAAACACAGTATCCACATCAGAATCAAAGAACATGAGAGACACTGCAGACTAAAACAACCAGAAAAATCAGCAGTAGCTGAACATGCCCAAAAACAAGCTGGACATGAAATTCTATTTCAGAATACTGAAATACTGGACAACACCAGCAATCATTACGTTAGATTGCACAGGGAAGCCATTGAAATCCACAAACACCAGCAGAGTTTCAACAAAAAAGAAGAGAGTTTAAAACTCAACAAAGCTTGGCTCCCAGCACTGAAAAAAAACAGCCTGCAAAAGGTCAACAAACTCTACCCAGCCGCAAGGACCAGTGATCACTACACACAAAAGACCAGCTAACGACAGCCATCAATCACAGTGACAGATAATCTCTCTTCCTTATTACAACAATACACACGCAACAAAAACACACTGATCACCATAATCACCCATTTTCTGAAAAGGACAAAAGCTGATCCAACAGCTATAAATACTCAACTCCCAAACAACCTGCACCAGAGCACAGAGTCCTACTCCTGTCCTCTGAAGATGCTGGCCACAGAGACTGGCAAATCATTAGGAAGAACAACCTTCAGAACACGGCCAAAGAGCCTGAAAAGCCTACAATAACCATTAGATCCTGGCCGTGAAAGCCTTCACAAATACATGAAACAGGTTCCTTTGTTGTTATGATAGACATGGACTTTAAATTGCAGGACAGAAGATTTCAGTTCATTCTTCAGAGAAACCTTGATGAGTGGTACAGTGGAGTCAATTACACAGAAGGGTTAGTAGGTTCTCCTTCTCTGGTGATCTTCGTACAAGGACTCTAGGTGCTTTTGTTATGCATCATATCTGGATTACTCACATGAAGGAAAGCTGGATTAAATGGCAAAAAGGCTCTATTCAATTCTGTGATTCTAACTGACTAACTAAACGAACGAACGAACGAACGAACGAACGAACGAACGAACGAACGAACGAACGAACAAACAAACAAACAAACAAACAAACAAACAAACAAACAAATAAATAAATAAATAAATAAATAAATAAATAAATAAGGCATGGGGAAAGAAACAGGGAGCCCCAAATATTAGGCCAGATCCTCTGCCCTTTAGGACTGCAGTTAGATGGCACACCACCAGCAACTCCTGACTCTCAAGAGGTGTGAAGAGCTAAAGGGAAGAGACTTTTTGTAGGTGTCAGGGAAAACTGGTATGAAAAGATTGGAGAGTGGTGTTCAGACCAGAAGCTATCTTTTGCTCTCTTACTCCAGTCTGTTTAATTTTCAGCACCTCCCTGAGTCCTGTCCCATCTTTCATTAAAGAGGGCACACATATTCTTGCTACTGTTTGAAAGCAAGTGGAAATACTGTACCAGCAATTAATTATGGAACTGTCCAGCTGAAAGGGACTCAAAAGGTCACCAGAGTCCAGTGAAGGAGGTTATACTACTGTCTGAGGTGCTCTATTCATTGTCAAACAGCTCTTAATTGCCTGCAACTTCTTCAAAAGGAGGAAAGAATGGAAAATAATAGTCTATAATCTGATCCAAAATGAAGGTGGAGGCCAATGTGGTAGTGGCCTTTTATTTCAGTCCCAGGCAATGCAGCCTGTATTGCTAAGCCAGCTCTGCCCCTCCTTGATCCCCTCCGTTTCTTCTCCATATTCAGGCAATTTTATATCCTCTTCTCCTATCAATTTTTTAAACAAAGGTAATTGTGTGATTCATCTGAACCAGCTAGGAAACCTTAGTGTTTTTAAGAGCAATATACTTCTGCAGTTTTTAAGTGTGGAGAAAAAAATAATTAGAACAAACAAACAAAAAGTGGTTGCTTACCAAGGGTGGAGGTGAATGCTGAAGTAAAGCTTTCTCATTAAATAAGCCATGTTTTTAAAAGATGAGGAGTCCAGATTCCCCTGGGGCTCATTGTCTTCTCTTTTTTCCATTTGTTCTGCTACCCTGTAGCATGGTATTTGTAAGCAATGCAAAAGCTCAACTAAGACAGGAGATGACCTTTAACAACTGCCTGTTACAATATCCATTATCTGCATTTGGACATCCTCGAATGTCAGAAGGAAAATATGTCAAGGTGACCTTGTTGCAATATATACTTCTGTCCTTGGGTGATTGCTAGATATTGGTATCACGTTATCAGGGGTCACTCTGCCTTTTTTCATTTCATTCACCAATCCATTTGGCAAATGACAATTTCACTCTTGAACCCATTTGTCAGAGAAATCACCAGATCTAAGACCTAATTGTGAAGCCAGTTTTCTTTGTGGGTGTAATGACAGTTTTATTAGTATGTTTGTTTTGGATTTGAGTAGCAGATGCTGATAGTCCACCCAGCATTCTTTCCCACACACCTCTTTAGTGATGTGTACGCTTTAGTGATGTGTGCATCTTCTTTACCTCTATGTCTAAAAATGACGTTGTCCAGTGGATACCCGCATTGGGAACATGGATGCATCCAGGTTGCTTTGTTCCAGTATTGAAGTTGAAATAATGTGTTTGTGATGAACAGATTGAATTTGCTGCAAATCCTCAAGAGATGCAAAGCATTGCTATTTCAGTTTTTGGTACCATGCTTTCAAATGCACATTTGATGACCTGAGTCAAGTTGCCAAGGAGGATTGACTTGACTGATTTTGGCACACTTTCAAGGGTGGGGGGGGGGAAAGATCATTGTAAATTTGTCTTTGATGTCATTATATTAGCCATGGTTGGAGTTGAAGCACCGACAACAATAACATATGTCTTTCCAGAAAGTGGGAGTCTTAAGAGGCCTCCAAGTACTTTCGAAAGGCAGTCCCATGTAGAGCATGTTACAGTAATTGAAACAAGATGCAACTGAAACATGTACATCCCCATGGCCAGATGTCTGAACAGGCACAACTGTGCGACTGCAGTCCTGGCTGCTGCTGAGATCTGGGCATCTAGGCTCAGGCACAAATCCAAAAGCACACCCAAGTACACTTGTGTTTTCAGAGGGAATGTAACTCCATCCAGCATATGCTGAAACCCTCTTCCTTGATCTGCCTTTTGACTGACCAGGAGCACCACCATTTTGCTCGGATTAAGGCTCGGTTGGTTCACTCTCATCCAATCCATTATTGACACATGACACTGATTAAAACTAAAATATCTTCTTTGGAATTAGATGGAAAGGAGAGAGAGTTGGATACTATCTGTGTACTGATCATATTGAATCCCAAAACTTTGGACAACCTCTCCCTGTGGTTAGATCCTATTTAATAGTACCAAATCATGGATTGGTGTTCTCAATTCTGATTTATTTTAACAGTTGTGGCACTGGGAGAAAAAGTTTCTAAAAGAAATGTATTAAATACAGTACTAGAAATATTGATGTTTAAGATGTAAGACAACAATTTTCTGTGCAGTTATGTGGCTGGTCTTTGACCGTAATAAAGTTTTATCTATCTATCTATCTGTGCAGTTATTTACCTTTACTAGCATGTTAAGTTTCCTCCCAAACCATGTTTGTGTGTGTGTGTGTGTACTATATTAATGGTAGAAAATATCAGCATTGTGACAGACACATGGCTCCTTTTCAGTGACTTCATAATGCCATTAAATGTTTTCTGGAAATGCCTATATAAATGAATTATATTTCGGCTAGTTCATTGTCTCAATTATTTATTCAATACATCAGACAAGTATTTTTAAAATTCAATTATAAGTGCATATGAAATCTATTATAACACTGTATTGTATTTCACGAATAATTTGCTGTGTTTAAAGAGTCAGCATTTAGGTCTATACAGAGATCCATCAACTCAGGGTTTTCTGGTCTCTGGTCACAGTGCACAAGACAAAGTATTTTTGAAGAAAGGAATGATAGAGCATTATTAGTCTCAAATCCATCTATTCCTTTTCCCAATTCAGCTTTTTAGAGGACTCTAATTCTGTAAAAGCTCTAAATCACTGCTTTTCTGATACAACTTCCATACAGAGCTTCTAGGAACAATATTTGTACCCGGCACATACAGTGTTTTCCTAATGAAACCAATGTACATCAGTGCTTAGATGGCTTAAACTGAGGTCTGAATAAACTGTTTTGGAATCAGTCTAAGCTGCCTTTTCCCAGCCAGTATTGGACATTTCTTCTATTTTGAGTTGGAACTTTTAATCCTATTGGGTTTTATCTCATAGTGAAATATGTTTTATGCAGGTGAAATATTACAATAATCTGTGAGTTGTTCCCTCTTTGTGTCATCTGCAGGTACAATGCCTAGCCATTAATTGTTGCAGAAACGAGACTTTTTAAACAAGCGACCCTTTAGTTCTCCTGATAAAGCATGATGACTGTATTCCCAGGACAATAAATTTAAATTTATTGTGTAATACTATTGTCACATGATTTCCTTTCCATTACAATGTTTTATGAGGCTTTTTGTAAGAGCTGTCTGCTGGAATTGTTTTTCTGGTGCTGTTTTAAAAATTGAAACACATTTGGCTGAATTGTCCCAGCAGTGAGAGAGTTGTACCCCTACAGCATCTCTTCAGGGTCAGGCTAGTTCAGGGAGGAAGTGTGACTCCATTGTGTCTGCTCACAGGCTGCTGTCATTTTGTCAAATACCATAGGAAATTGCTTAGGCGGGGAAGACAAGGGTAAGCATATCTGTCCTGTTTTAATTTTAGAAGCTTCTTTCCAGATATTGAATTGGTTTGTTCATGCATTGAGTGGGAAAATGTTTGATTAAAAAAAGCTCACTTCACTGTTCAATTTTTAGGATTTTATGGTTGTTGTGGGTTTTTCGGGCTCTTTGGCCATGTTCTGAAGGCTGTTTTTCCTAACGTTTTGCCAGTCTCTGTGGCTGGCATCTTCAGAGGATAGCACTGACCAGAGCACAGAGTGCTGTCCTCTGAAGACGCCGGCCACAGAGACTGGCAAAACGTTAGGAAGAACAGCCTTCAGAACATGGCCAAAGAGCCCGAAAAACCCACAACAACCATTAGATCTCAGCCGTGAAAGACTTTGTGAATACATTCTTAGGATTTTGATGAATGATGCTGAGTAGTATCTCTAGCTTGTGGCTCATTCTCTTCCACCCCAGAGTTGCCTCTCGTTTGACCAGCATTGATTTAGGTTCCATTCCATCTGATGTTCTGTTCAATCTGCCCACCATTTCATGTTCAGTACAATGCTGCAAGGTTTTCAAAAGAAACTTGCTTTTTGTCCAACTTCTTTCCTGCAGGTATTTTAAGTCCTTTCATCAACTAAGGTTCAGTGACTTAATACAGTGATTTCCCACCCCAGCATTCTTGCACTTCATCTCCCAGAAACCCCAGCCAGCACAACTGATGGTGATGGTTTCTGGGAATTGTAATCCAAGAACACCTGGGTTACCCAAGTTTGGGAACCACTGACTTAACAGAAATAAGCAACTCAAACATATAAATTAAATTATGGTTAAGTCCCAAAGTGAGCCTGTTTCAGTTCTTGGCTCCAGTGAAGTGCTAATAGATGGGAATAGGATACTGTAGTAATAACTTTTCAAGGAGAAAAATAGCCTTAACTTTTAATTTTATTATCTCTTTTTAAAGTCACTGTTGCTTAAGTAGGATCCTTCTTTCTACATATGCTTCTTTTCCCTAGATTTCTTCACAGATGATGCCTGATAATTTGAAGTGACATAATGAATGGAATGATACCAAGAATCAGTCATGAAATGTTAATGAGAATAAACAACATTAACTAAGAGTGAGGGCAGTGGTTAGCAGTTTTCAAAGAAATCCATTAAAAATAGGTAGAAGCTGAGTTGGTGTGGGCATGCATTTTTTAACATGATGCTCATGAGAGGAAATAGCTAAGCACTTTTCTACGGACCATAGCAGGACTGCATAGTTTTTAAGGCATGATTGAGTCAACACTTTTTTCTCTTAGTGCCAAAAACACACACCATAGATAAGTATTTAAATCAGAGTTAGTCATCATTGTGTGCATGTTATTGTAAGTGTTTAGTGGACTTAACAGCATATGCCAGAATTATGAGCAGAAGTTTGCAATTTTTAAAGAGATTTACTTACATCCAACTTCATTTCCAAATAATCACAAGGCAGTTTAAAATAAGGGGGGAAAGACGTTAAAAAACATACAGGCAGCAGACCAAGTAATAAAACCGTGAATCATCAAGACTGGCCAGTAAAACTGGGATAAAACATCATAGTACAGTAAAACATAAACGGAAGAGTAACTAAGGCATGCTATTAAAAGCCACAGAAGGCACAGAAGAACAGGACAGACTTTGCTTGGTGCCAAGAAGAGAGATGGTGCCAAGTGAGTAAGTCCGAGGAAGAGCTCTGGAGAGGCGAGGCACTCGCCCTGAAGAGTCCTTGTCTCTGAGAGCTCTCCACTGAACTTCCAAAGGCAGAAAACCTCAGAGAAGGACCACAGGTTGGGGATTTCCAATTGTGTGAAGATGTGCATTTTAAGGAGGCATTTAAGGTACAAAGCCCACAGGCTCATTCAAGAGTTTAAAAGTCAAGAAAGGTACTTTGAAATAAGCAAGTAAACAAACAGCAGAGGGTTTATATAAAGAGGCTTATGTTTATGTAACCATAGCCATTGACTAGGGGCACTACCAATGGTTTCTAGACTTAGCAAACTATTTTCAGTGTATTTTAATCTCACATTTTTGGCATACTCTTTAACCTGCAGTATGGTTCATTACTTTTGGAGGATTAAGAACATATTTTTGCATATCCACTATGAATAGTGATGCATAAATAATCCTGAGCACTGGGTTAGT